>NW_028297107.1:4356641-4710782 GCF_055798465.1 Pogonomyrmex barbatus
CGTCTTTCATCTCTCGGCAGGGTTGAGAGGAAAAGGGAGAGAAAGAGAGAGAGAGAGAGAGAGAAAGCGAGACAGAAGAAAAAGAGAAAGGCGAGAAGGAAAGAAGAGGTCTGAGGGACCGCAGGGAGAGCATGAGGCCCGCCGACCGTCTGGTGGGCGGACGCCAGCCTGCAGCAAAGCAGAAGAGATCGCTGCCTTCCGTCAAGGACAATCGCACTCTTTCTTCCTCCTCGCTTCTGCGCTGGAGCATCCTCCAGCCGGATGGTCGTAATTTCGGGCAATGCGTTGCTGCAGTTAATCGCGCGTGTTGCGGCGAACGTCAAGAGCGATTACTCTGTCATCGGGAAAAATTAATTTCGGTTTGTGTATCTTCTTGATTGACTTTCGCAATTTTGATTTCAATTTTTGTTGTCTTAAAAACTCGAAACGATATTGAATAGGACTTCTTTAATGAATTATTTTACTATCGCAAAAAACTGTTTTTTTATTTCTTTTATTTCTTTTATAAAAAATTCTTCTCCAGTGAAATAACAATAATATTTTCTGTTAAATCTATTTATATTGAATATCGTTACTAAAATTAATTACAGTAAATGTATAAGTTATAAAAAATTAGAACACAATTAGCGTGTTTAAGAACGAGTTATTTAGTTTTTAGTACATTGTAAAATTGTTTTATATTTTGTTACGAAACTAATGCGAAGAATAACACATAGAATGTCTTACGTCGTTGCTCAAGTATCGACACGAGAATAACAATAAAGTGATACGTCATACACGTGACTACGCATTATAAACAAAAAGCAAGTGCAGAAATGTCGCGTGCCAGCCCTAAAAACATTTAATGTATTATAAAGCGAATTTTTTTTTTATGTTCTATTCCACTTTCACTCCAAATTAATTATTATAAAATTAATTAATAAGATTGATCCACATTTTTTCGTTCTTTAATTGACCCCGATGATTATTTCGCATTTAAAAATGATAAACAACCTTTATTGAAATTGATGAGAAATATAAAGACTGGTATGAAATGTCTTGGAACATGCGCATTTACGATTGATACGAGATAATCATTAAAAAAAAAATGATTATCTCGTATCAATCGTAAATACGAGTCAAATAAATACGAATAAAAATATGAACTCTCTCAGCTCAGTGTTAGCAAAATTTGTTAATTTCTTTCTAAACAATCATAATTTCTTTGTCCTTATTAACATAAGAAATTCATTTCTCAAGTGTTATTTAAATATTTTCTAAAAGAAAAATCTATATTTAAGCGATATAAAAAAATTATAAAAGTATACGTTGTGCGTGAGTGTAAAAAATTGATATCGATAACCATGATGATGTTATAAAAAGCTCATTGTTCCTTTCGGATCTCACATCATTTTCATATCTCTGAATATCTGAATATCTCATCCGATATATTTCTAAGATAAGATTCAAGTACCGTCTATACGAGTCTTCGATCCTCCGCTGGAGTTATATACGCCAGTAATATATATGCATTGCATTACCATTTCTGAATGGGTATACCTCTAACTATACCTCGCGAAGTATAATAGAGACTCTTTTGATTAGGGCAAGATTGATAGGATTGGATAAAATTTTTTCCGAAAATTTTTTCCCTTCCTTGTATGCAGCTGTAATTCTGGGTCAAGAAGTTAATCGCGCCTACCACAAAGAGACGCACAGATATATTTGATTAATGTTTTAATGAACGTCGTGCATCCTTCGTGACATAATCGACGCGTCAATCGAGAAGACGTTATCTGCCAGAGGTGTTAATTAACGCGTCTCTTTCCTATCGATGTCCAACCAGATGATAGGCTACGGCACGTAGAATCCATACGAGAGGCGTAGACGTATCTCCAGATATTTCTTCTCGTGTATTACGCGCGTGATCGCGCGTAATCGGAGATAAATGAATACGGATTCCGGCGTGCTCGGAAATTAAATCATGATTTAACGCACATTTCTCAGATCGCGGGTCAGAGATCCTGGATTAAGCTTCACACTCAACTTACCCGTCACAGAGATCTCACGTCCTACTCGCGTGGATACGATCGTAACTCGATGTACTTGGCAGAGATTGGCGTAAGTGAGTTTGCATAAGGGATTATTTTGAAGTGCCAGATATAAACATTTATATGAGAGAGAGAGAGAGAGAGAGAGAGAGAGAGAGAGAGAGAGAAAGAGAGAGAGAGAGAGAGAGAGAGCAAGATGGTACAATCGAGGTGTGAATGTGCAACAATATATGACATCCCTTTTCTAGTCGTGTGCTATTCTGTTATCGTAATCTTCCGACGATATCGTCGATGAAATTGTTCGGCACAACTCGTCGCAAACGACGCAACGTGCGCACGCTTTGCACCGCTAATGCTCGAAGTTACGTCGTTCGCGAGTCGGACACATTTGCGCCCTTATCGGTAATAATAACGTTATCAATTCGTCGTCGCTCCGACGCCTCGGGGAAGCGAGCCCGAAAGGGGTATTCTTATAAAAGAATACCGTAATAAAGACGACCTCGTAGTCGCATCTCGACTTCTGTCGCATCACACGTTTATTTATCTTTTCAACGTCTACTGAAAGAACGAATTTGCTGAGATATCTAAAAATTTGATAGAAATCTGAAAATTTTCTTATTGAGCCATTCAAATAATTATGTAAAAGGAATAAGCATGATGATAGTACTGCCACAATTTTTTATATTCTAGCAATCCATTTGAACATCCTGTATAATTATAGTTTTGATTGTAAAGAAAGAAATCGTCAAATAAAAAAATAACTGTACTAAAAAAGATATATAATATCATTCCAATAAAATCATTCCTTTCTTTTAAAGATTTTAATATTTATTTGCAATATATCATATAGATAAATTCGAATATTAGTCCCAAAATCAAATTAAAATTGCTATTATTTACAGTAGAAATAAATTATCGGTTTTCTGAAAATAAATAACAACATTATAACGTAGGTGTGGGTATACTATGTTGAATCCGTCTCTGCTGAGTATACGGTGTTTTACTCGCAGGTCAGAACGAAGAGAGAACGATTTTACCGTGTCTGATTTAAAACCGCTCGCGTGATTCACGACTCTCTCCTTCTCTCTTTCTCTTTCTCTCTCTCTCTCTCTCTCTCTCTCTCTCTCTCTCTCTCTCTCTCTCTCTCTCTCTCTTTCTCTCTCTCTTTCTCTCTTTTCTTCTTTCCTTTCCTCTCTCCCTCCCTGCGTCGCATCGCGTCGCATCGCTTCGTATCGCATCACATCGGTCGGACCGGTTTTGGCAGCGGCACCCTGAAACACGTGTTTCCAATAAGCTTTTATTGGTAGATAAATCAGGCGCGATCTTATTGTGGGATTATGATGTTTGCACGCACCGAGTCGTTCCATCGGACACGCGTGCATCGCGACGCTCGTAATTCGTGCGTTACGAGACCCCCCCCCTCTCGCACCCTCCGTTTCCAGTCGCTGTTTTTTATTCCGCGCGAATCTCGTCAGTTTTTGCGACACGCGAGGATTTATGCGCTCGCGCGAGAGTTCGATTTTTTGCGACTGTATAGACGAGTTGCGGAATATCGCGAGAGACGAACCGATAAGAGTAGATCCGCGGTAAAAAGAATTTCCATAGGGATGACCGATCCGCACTATCATTTAGGCTTAGCGAATCCACAAATTCGAGCTTGATATACTTTGGAATACTTCCACGCACATACCATGCGTATTTGCGTATACACGTTTTGAATGATAAACATTTGAAAAGGAAAATGGAAGCAAAGTACATTTTAATTCAAGAGAAATAAAAATAAGAAATTTTTTATATATATTTGAAATAAATAGAACAAGATGGTGAAAGCTAGGATTTTTATTTATATATTGTAATATAAAAAAAGAAGATAGATAATTTTTTAAATTATTTATCTTAGAGAATTATAGATTAGATTTTCTCGAAATCTCAAAATCTGTAAGTTACAATTTGCATGTCACTAAACTAAAAATTATTTTCATTTTCAGTAAATATTGCATTTCTTAACACGGGAAGAATAAAAGAGAGGAAAAAAGAGGATCGATTTTTTTCTTACATAAAAATGTATAAATAACAACATTATATGCAAAATTTGCAAATAAATATTTGCAAAAAAAGTTTGCAAATAAATATTTGCAAAAAATGCATATACAAAATTTAAATCCCATATAAGCTCTTCTGATTCTCTTCCCGTGTTATAGTCAAGTCACAATCGTAGATTCATTTTGGCGTTATTGAGGAAAGACACGATTCGTTCGGACATACGGTTCGGAGAGACGTGTCAACGTAATCGACGAAACGTTTTCCGGATTTTCGCGCGGAAGGGCCGCGAATTCGCGAGAGCGATCTCGCGAGCCCGCCACCGTCGACTATTCTAGGAACGGAGGCTGTCTACGTCGACAGGAAACGATGACGCGGCGCTGCGTCGAACTTGAGTTCGAATCGAAGGCCTTGGACCAACCATTGACCTCGATCGCCACGTCCACCTCCACGTTCCACCGAGTGCAGTCGCTGCGGCCGTCGTTCTATCCGACCCACCGCCTGCCTCGGCTGACGTTTCTTTGCGCCTTTTTTCTTTAAATCCCACGACATTGTCGCCGCGCTCGTGGCACGACGATCGCGATAATTACGACAGCTTTGTAAGCCGTAAAATGGTAATGAACGCTAATTGGCTTCATAACACGCGGACAACAGAACGCAAGTTTCCACGAAAGACGCGCGCGACGAGGAGAGGAGGATCGATAGAGCGATTTATCTCGTGAAATTTTTTATCACCTCTCAGTTCTCGATTGTCAATGTCCGGTCGCGCCGTTTAACCACGTTTTCTCCTCTTTGAATTTTACGACGTTGCTTACGGCATCCTTTGTTAACCGCACGACGTCACGCAATCGTAAAGCCGTCTCTGTCAGAAAATGAAGAATTACTATCTATTTTGGGAAATCATAAATTTTTTATTCAGTTTGGTTAAAAAGACTTTATTTGTTTCTTCTTTTTTCGTACGGGAATACTTTTTATGGGACTTAATAATACGGTCCGCTCGTGGAAGGTGTACGTGTAACACTTTAGCGAGCACGATCAGGGCCCGTTCTCGTCGCCGGTCACTTTACATCTCCGGCCCGTGTCGATTTCGCGACCGAGGCGAAGGCCGAGCGAGATGTCAAGCGCGCTCGGGAGAGCTGCCAACTATTCTAAGAACGGAGGCTGCTCTTTGCGGGAGGAAACGTGCGGCAACGTTTCTCGCACTGAACCCGAGAGCTCGAACCCGAGGCCTTGGAACAACCGTTGCCCCCGATCGCGCTATATGTAAGTATCCTCTGGTAAGAGGAATCGCGCGGACCATTCGCGAATCCCACCTCCGATCTCTCCCGCATTTCCTCGCGTCACTTCCCATTTTTCGTACGCCGGCGAATTTACATGCGTCGCGAGGATGCATTTTTCATATTCGGAATGTATCGGAGAATCTGAGGAACTTTGAAAAAAATCAAGCTTAACACTGGAATGACGTTTTTTTTTTATCTTAAACTCAATAAATGAAAGGCCAACATTTATTTTATAATATTGACCAAATTAATTTATTAATTACAGATTATTATTTTACAATAAGTAATAATATTTTACTTTTAAAATAATATATACCTTTTTATTATCATAATAAATATTATTACAATTTTCCATAAACAATATTATTAGTTGATTAATATTATTTTGCTACATCACTTTTGTAATAGTTTTAATATAATAAACAAATCTTTTCAAAATATCTCTTCGGGTACTTTATTTAACGTGAAAACACACTTGGTATATTGAAAAACTCGGAAAGCATCCAAGACGCAGGAAGGAAACCTTCGATACGGACTGTTCCTCTCCTGTGATGCATTGTCGGACCAACAGAAAGATGGACGAACGCTCGCTGACCTTGCGAAAAGATCTATTACCGTAAAAGTTCTCCACACCGTTTCCTAGTGCGAAACGGTAAATTCGCTCAGGGTCGAATCGAACGAGCGCTCTGGGAACCGAACAAACGACTCGAATTACAAGCAAAATCGCCTCTCGCCGATCTGACGTGCGGTACACGAAAGTGGATCGTAATCTCGCAAAAGCGTGCGAATCGCTCGTATAATTCTGAATCCCGTAATGAAAGCCCGTTCCCCACGATGTTAATTCACAATTACCATTACTCACGTTAAAATCGTCCGCGGAACATTTAAATATATAATCACTCCATATAATTTCCTGCCCTCCGTGTTACCCGATTGCGAGTCGCTAAATTTTGCCCGGGACTAACTATGTTACCTCATTTCTTCCTCCCGGTGGAGAAATCATTTCTCTTCCACAAACGCGAGAGAAATTAACTTTGTACTCGCGATACTTTTTACATTTATGTATTGGATATATATAAAGTAACCGCAACACATGAAGGAAAGTATTGTGTTGTATCTATTACGTTAATGACGATAATGAACCATTCAGGTGTCTCGGCGCGGTATATTTTGGACGTTTCATAATGAGGAGTATCACGATTACCGAGCGATCGCTATTATTCGGCTGTGCACGTATCGCGGTGCTAACGAAGCACGTCACCCAACGTCAATCGGCTCCTCCGCTGTCACGGAGGTCTCCGACATTTATCTCACGCTTCGGATCTCTCCTGCGAGCATTCTCTCTCTCTCTCTCTCTCTCTCTCTCTCTCTCTCTCTCTCTCTCTCTCTCTCTCTCTCTCTCTCTCTCTCTCTCTCTCTCTCTCTCATTTTCTTTCTCTCTCTATGCATACTGTGCGCCTCTGACGTTATCGTTTGCCATTCAGGGACGACAGTTTGATTCGAAAGGAAGAGAGAGAGAGAGGGAGAAAGAAGGAGAGAATCGAACGACCTTCGTCGGCGTACGATTCCGGTATAACGACGAATCATCGCCGGCCTCGAAATCCGTACCGATCATTTCGACCCGTGTGTGCTCGCTAAAGGAAAATGCCATTACCATACATTCAGTGCGGTGTACCTCGCGGTAGGTAGGCTCGCGCCAAGGATACTCTACGAAATACCTCTCTCGCCTTCTTCATCTTCTCTCTCTCTCTCTCTCTCTCTCTCTCTCTCTCTCTCTCTCTCTCTCTCTCTCTCTCTCAATCCCCTCTGTCCTCCGTCTTGCTCCCGTCGATTCGTGCACTCTCGACGTCGGAAGACAAAGCGGAAAGAGCGTCGGGAAAAGCGCGAATTAAAGTATTGCTTTCGAAACGAAAATAATTACGTGAATTAAAATCGCGTACGCGAAGAGTTTAGAGACTACTTTTACGTCTAGAAGCAATTCACGGTAATAAACCTCGATGTTGCCTCATCTCCTAACGAATACCACCGCACGATGAGTCATGTTTCGCTGTCCGTCGTGTAATCGATTAAATAATTTATTAAACTCCGTGAACTTTGCAAGCTCGTAAAAGTCCAGCGGACGCCGGCGGGCGATATTATCGAACGGTATTTGCTATCAGGAAGGGGAATACGAGTGGACGCGGCCGTATTTGAGCCGGTCGCTCTTATCCAGATTCCCATTGTCGGTCGGGGCCAGACCGAGCCGACGGAGTTTACCCAAATACTTTGCACCTGCATCGCGGCTTAAACGCGATGCGAACGCGCGGACGGACGGACGGACGGGCGAGCGGTTTCCATTACCGTCGTGTCGCCGCGCGCATTCGCCTTGCTCTCAAATAAGCAAACACTAAATATTTATTCGGGCATGCGGCCGACGAACATGCGCCCGCGAGGTACACGGATGTGCGGTTTTGTGAAGAATCACCGTCCGCGAACTCCGAGCCAAGTATGCGCTTTTTGGGACCTCGCGATCTCGAGAGATTCTCATTCGGGGACGACACGTTTCTCGAAATACCTTTCTCTTCTGCGTGACAATGTTATTTAATAACGTTCGTAAATATGAATTCGACGTGTGCGCGTACCCCTCACAATTGTCACGCTAAGAGACACATTTGTCGTCGTGACACTCGAGGAATGCGCGCGGGGGACGAGATTTAATTCGGGATGACAGATTTATACGCGTCTTAAGACTCATCCGCGCGTATCGCGGGCGGACATTTGTACGTCTGCATCGTATTATGTTACGTTAACAAGCTGATGATTTGTAACCACGCACACGTCGAATTTATCGTGGCTTGTTGCGTTATCCTCGCGGCAGAAAAATTCGTAGTTTATCGACACGTTCCCGTTCGCGCGCAAAGCCATCCGGAGTGACGCGGGGAAAGCGGGAAATGGGAGAGTGGGAGAAAGGAGGAGAATTGAGATTGAAGAGACCGTTGCGAATTGTAATCACCGCGCCTCGGATTAAGCGCGAGGAAGATAATGAGATTTCCAGAAGTCGTTCCATCTATCTCTCCGGAAAAATGGCGGTTATACTTGTTCGTGCTAATCGGGACGCGTACGTTCGCCCACGGGCGGCGTTTCGTAAAAACGAAGTCGAAGACACGGAGGAAATGCGGCTGTAAACTACGGGGATGAGATCCCGCATCTTCTCGCATCTCCGTCGCGCGCGTGGGCAGCGAGCGAGAGGGAGAGAGAAAAGGAGAGAGAGAGAGAGAGAGAGAGAGAGAGAGAGAGAGAGAGAGAGAGAGAAGATCGACAATAATGCGGCTGAGAAAAGTGGAAACGTCAATAAAAATAAAATTATTATCGGACGGGATGGTTTTTGCCCGACCATCCTCTGGCTCACGAGATATCCCTGTGGTAGCCGCGAAGTAACTGAAAATCACTCGCCAGGAGGAAAGCGTAGACGTTACGGTAACGAGTTCGTATTAGCGGAACAGGGCTACGGCTATTTCTAATCCTTTTACGATTTAAAGTTCCTATTCGTGAGGCAGCGATCGTTATATCCTTCTTTTTTTTCGTGTCAAAAGAATATCCGGTAGAAAAATAAATTGTTCTAAATCTGACGTGCTTTTGCTGTCTTCGTTAAAATTTAAGAATCTTCGCTTATTACATACACGCAATAAAATTCAGAAAGCGCATAAAATTCTTAATGGCAAATGTCTCAAGAGTGTATCTCGAGTGAAATTTTGGATGATAATAATGCTGACGAAGCGAAGAAAGATAGCCACCCTGTAGATGGATGCAAATGCAAGCGATAAACACGGGGGGGGGAGAGCGAACTAGAGGGTTCGGGCAGTAAATACGGAAGAGAAAAGGAATGTTACGACCGTGCGGTAGCTGCTGAGATCTCGCAGATCTTCATGATGCGCGTTGTAAACTCATCCCGAACCGCTACCGACCGATAGTGCGGGACGGGGGAGGGGGCAGGGGGAGAATACGAGGCAGAAAAACGGCGGAGACGCGGAGCGTGGGAGTACGGCGGAACGAGCAAAGGAAAGAGGAAGAAATAGAGAGAGAATCAGTGAGGCGACCCTATAAAAAGCTATCGTGCCTGACCTCCCGCAACGAGACTTTTCGCGGCCGAGCGTAACGCGCGATACTCGCTCTACGCGCGAGCCGACCTCGCGCGTAGCCGTTCGGCTTGAGGGGGTACGCCCCCTCTACTAGAGGACTAGACCCTATACTAGAAGACGATCCAAATGCCTTTTCCAAGAGCGAATCACGCGAGCGTGCGATATCCGCTACTTATCCACGTCATCGTCAGTCTCAATTTTATTAACAGGAAATAATCGGGGAGGGGGAGGGGGAGAGGGGGACGTTAAATCGAGAAGGTGCACGAACAGCTGGCACGCGCGCTCGTTTTCGGGAATTGAGATTGTCGCCGGGAGGAAAATTTTTCGAAGAACGATTGAGGGGAGGGAGCGAGGGAGGAAGCGTGACGAATCCGAAATCGTCCGTTGAGATATATTTTCGCGTGCGCAAGCAGCCGCGACGGATGCACGGATGCAACGATCTTCGCTCGCTCTCTTCGCACGGATGCAGCGCAACTTCGTGGCCGCGAAACTGGCCCTGGTAGTACGGTGGGAAGAAAGAGAGAGAGAGAGAGAGAGAGAGAGAGAGAGAGAGAGAGAGAGAGAGAGAGAGAGAGAGAGACGAAGATGAATTGACAGATGGATAAAGAGAGGCAGAAAGAGAGATGAGGGAAGAAAGAGAAGGGGGGAGAGAGAGAGAGAGAGAGAGAGAGAGAGAGAGAGAGAGAGAGAGAGAGAGAGAGAGAGAGAGAGACAGAGAGAGATAACGAGGATTCACGGTGATGGTGATGACGAGGAAGAGGGAGAACGAGAAGAGAAAACACGCGAGAGCGGTAGGAGGAGAGAGAAGGAGAGCGAGAGCCTTGAACCCCGATGCGGGACGAAGGACGAAACACTAAAAATATCCGCGCAAAAATCATCTCGACACGGTGCAACGGGTTTAATGGCAGTTCGGCATGCAAAATCTTTTGGTGGCGATTGTCCTTTCTCGCCAACCCCCATTCAACGGCGCCTAGATCCGGAAGTTGGATCGCGACTATCGTTTCTCGTCTTTATGAAAAGACAAGAGCCGCTGCTCGTTGCTGCACGTTTTCTTTCATTCTCAGATATTTCGAATTTAATGAATTTTTATTTAGCGATAATATTTGAATAAATTTTGAACTTTAAAATTATGGATATTACAGATTTTCCCGAGTGATGGCCGGCAATTAACCTCGACAGCTCGACACGATGCGTTTCACGAATTTGGCGACGTGGTGCGTTCAATGGTGCATCACACCATCGACCTTTTAAGCGCCACGCGCGCTACGTGGCCGAGAACGAAATGCGTAAATCGCGCCGGTTATATTTAGTGATACCAATGCGACTATCTCGTGTAGTTTCGCCCCACGCGCGAGCATCGGCGAGCGAAGTTCGTCTGTATCTAAGTGACGTTGCTAAGCACTCAGAGATTCAAGCGATCTAGATATCCGAAGCTCTAAACGGAGCTTTCTCGAAAATTTCATTAGCGAGAACATCTTTTAAAATAATCTCCCAAACAGGCCTGATTCTCTTCACCGTCGTGCTTTCCATGGGACTCTAACGCTTGTAAAACTTCATCTAATTCCGCAACATTAAACTTTCAACGCCAAGTGCACATTAACGCTGCCGTTTCTATTGTTATTCGGTATTTAACTACGCTACTCGCGTCTCATTACGCCTGCGCGTTTATTTGAGCAACGCGAGAATGTCGAAGGTCGACGTAGACGCGTCTACGTCGATACGACAATTCTCGGAAAAACCTCGCATTTTCAGGCTATATATTTTCCGAGAGATGGACGGAAGTCGTTTATTATATTTTCGTACGTAATATTTGTTCGCCTTTATTTCACGCTACGGTACTCCGCTCGCTCGGACGCGAGTTGTCAGAAATACTTTGCCGTTTCGTGGCGCACGGTTTCACGATCGCAGTGATCCTCCTCGTCAAACCGTCGAATGGTCGCCGATACAAACATTCGACCATCTGTCCGCTCTTATTCGCTTTGGTACCTGCCTGATCTGGTACCTGCCTGGCTGCGCCCGTACTTGCAATCCCTCACGTCTGCCGGACTACACCTACCTACCTACCTACCTACCTACCTATCTACCTACCTACCTACCTACCTACCTACCTACCTACCTACCTACCTACCTACCTGCTCGTTTGCTCTCCTCGTCCGTTTACTTGCCTGTGTATCTACTTGTCTTTTCGCCTGCCTACCTATGCGTACAGTCGGACATATTAGTGATGCCCGGCGAGCCTACGTTCCGCAGTCAAAATTGCCTGTGACACTTAATAAGCACGCCCTTTAGCTCGCACATGTCATTATATCGGCTCGATACGGTCGTAGGAAACGAAGAGGATTGGTGAGATATCCTTAGGGATGAGGATCGGGCGACACTAATGCATCCGATTGTACCTACGCGTACCTGCGAGCTCTCTCTCTCTCTCTCTCTCTCTCTCTCTCTCTCTCTCTCTCTCTCTCTCTCTTCGCTTACCTATTCACCAATCAATGACGTACCTGCCTCTGGTGAGGATAATACAGATATGCATCTCCGTATCGTCCTGCGGAGACTATGAAGACTTGATTTGGTCGTTGGTCGAACGTTTCGCTGATAAAACCAAGGTTCATCGGGGCGACCGGAAACGCGTGAGGACGTGCGGAGTCGCTATCAATAAGCTCGTTGAACGCGCCGAGGTCTCCCCCTCGCGATCTTGCGAAACTCTCTTGATAACGACGCTCGCGCGAAGGTCGACTTTTTCAAGCGAGGAAAGGACAAAGTCGATAATGAATACGGGAATAACGGCTAAATCCGACCCTGTACGCGTCTCGGACAGTTAAGCCGCGGTAATGATTATCTCACGGGCCGATCGCTAATCTTCCTTAACGCGATAAAATTGAAAAATCGTACCGTTGTTTGTTTCATGTCCGCGCGTTTATACCTGCGCGTAGCTAGACCATGATTTCATTGCGAAGAAAAAAAAATTACGAGGACGATATTTCGTAAATCATGCCGGCTGTTGCGTCAAAAAATAACGCAAGTCAAAATTAAGAATTATTAGAGTCGCGAGAGAGAGGGAGAGAGAGAGAGAGAGAGAGAGAGATGAATGCGGATGCGTTCACAATTTTCCACGCATTTTCCATGAGAATTATACTCCCGATGACGTCACGTGGCGATAGTGATCATTAGTAGTTGACATAAATCATGAGACGGCAATCGTAAAATACACGCGCCGGGGTTAGCGCTCCGCGGCGTTAAGCAACACGCGCGAGCATAAATTACCGCAACCGTGTCTGTTTTAGCGAGATTTTCAAAATCGTCGGTGATTGCGTCACTTTTTCGCAGTAAAAACCGGTTACACACGATCGCGATATAGATAAACGGAAGGTTACCACGCGCGCGGCTTCCACCGGTGTGTTTTCTCCGCGCAATCGCGTACGTTTCTTCTAATGTTGCACATCGGCAACCCGCGAATAACCTAGGCCCTGTAGGCACCTCAACCGTGAAGAGTCCTTGATACACGAGCGTGCACACCGACGACATATATACTACATATGTAGGCCAAGCTTTCGTGTGTTTCGTCGACTTATGTGCGTAGGCCTAGTCCGCATTCGCACACAGAAAGAACAAACTCGGTTGCAGTATGTAAAAAAAGCTTGTCCAGATACAAATCTAGTAAAATAATACTAGAACGCTTCGGCATGATGATTGCACACATTTCTTATATTCTAACACATGAATGTCTTGCTTAATTATTTTTTATTTAGTGCTTATTTATTTTTTAATTTTTAATTAAACCCAATAAAATTCTTTTCAGAAGTATATTTGTCTCACCTCTGATTTATTTACAATGTAAAAATAAATATTCCGATAGCAATAATAGAATGATAGTCGTCGATTCAATCAAAAATTCTGTTGGTAGGAATAGTACAATACTCGTTTCGCTCCGAATGTCTCTCACTCCCTGCTGTCAGAAAATTTCCATTCGGGAAATCTTCAATCTATCCATTTAACTTCTATTTTAGGATTAGTATCTTAAAATTACCTATTCCCAACAACATATTTTTTTTTCCCTTGAGAATTTTCTTTGGAATACTATTTGAAATCGTGCAAAGTGAATATGTATATAGCAACAGAAACGATAGCAATACGATAGGAATACATTCAATAAATTTGCAGGTAAGACCTGTTTGCATTTCATTTCATTCCGATCGCTTGCGATCCATTAGAAAAGTTGCATGCTGAGGATTGTATCATTAATAGTTTACCAACTCGCCATAATCTAATAAAAAAAAAAAAAGAACGCACTGTACATTCTCAATCTAAAATGTTTTCATTCCGATTTCGCTTCGAGCAAAAGTTTTTTTTTTTTTTTTTGAAGATGAATAGGAAGTGATTGCAACAGCATCTATTTTTGTATTCGATCATTATTAAACTAGATGAGTATATATCAAACACTGTTGCACGTGTCCCCTCGCTCCGTTCTAGCCTCACTCTCGCAACACGTGCCTCTCATCTGCGTCTACATAGTGAAACGTCTGAATCACACGTCCGAACGCGTATGCGTCCACACATGTCGCAACGGTCCACAATGTCTATTCGGCATCCGAACGATTCTCCACCTCGAACGTTGGTCGCGGAAGCGCTCAATTTACGATCCCAAGTCGAGGGACTTTAATGAACCGCGCCGAAAGATTTACTATTTTCAGTTATAACTCTTTGGCTCGCACGTGTACGCTTCTCTCTCCGTCTCTCCTAGATACTCCTAGACTAGTCTGTCCCTCGCCTTCGATACCTCGCCGTTCGCCTCCTCGATTATTTGCATTGTCGTAACACGTGTCTATCCTCAGTATGCCGGGATGTCGAATCGCGAGCGCAGACGCGAGCGCGTGTACGTCGTAAACGCGCGCGTTATACTTGTCGCCGCTACCGAGAAGCGCGATGCAACCGAGCTGCACACGCATATAGATGCAGCCGGTCGCGCGCGCGCGCGCGTGCGTTTCGTACGGCGGGGAATAGAGAGCGAGAAATGGGAGCGAAGGAACGGGGAGAGAGAAAGAGAGAGAGAGAGAGAGAGAGAGAGAGAGAGAGAGAGAGAGAGAGAGAGAGAGAGAGAGAGAGAGAGAGAGAGAGAGAGAGAGAGAGAGAGAGAGAGACGGAGGTCTCTCCTCTCAAACGATGCAGCCGGCGCGTGTATATGCGATGTAAACAGTGCGGTTGCTGGCAGCCCTGACCGGCCGGGTGCAACGCCACCGCGGACCTTGAGCGATTATTTTACTGTGAACTCGCTTCGCGCGCGCGCGAGCGCGTGCTCTTCGAGCGAGTAGTTCCGCTTTACGCGCAACGCTGTTTTAGTGCGGCACCACACCACGGAGTGCGGTTTTGCGAGAGAGGGACAACCGCACGGGAATGACGCGAAATCCCGCGGAAGACTGGATGGAATTCGCGTCTTCGAAATTTCGCGTCTCCGGAATAGAAAGAGGATGCTGGCGCAAAAAAAAATTCGTTGCGCTTCAAGATGCACTGGCATATGCGAGATGGCAGGAAGAAACGTTCGCCAGCTGATCACGTTAGGCTTGGATCAGGAATGCTCGATCAATATTTTCGTAGCACGCGCGGTTGACTTACGAGTGAAAAAATACATTCCGACGCATATGTAAGTTTAAAGCAGAATCGACGATGTCGGCCGATCCTGGCATTAATCTTGGCCGATTCCACGCGTCATCACGTTTCGTTTTTATGCTCTCGTTTCTCTTTCCTCTCTTTCTTCATCCGTGTTTATGCGCTCTTTGAGAGAAAAAAAAAAAAAAAAGAAAGAAACGTTTGCGCGTCGTTTAAGCGATACACGTTGCCTTTCGTTGGCATTTTTATTAGCACAAATCGACGATTCGCTATTAATAACGATCCCGTTAGTAGTCAATTTGAATGCGAATCCTCGCGTCGAGCGGGTTTCGACCTGCATCGGTGGCCGCTCGCCGGCCGGCGCGGTTCCAAAAATACGCGTCCGCCGCGGCGCGGCGGTGGTGACGTATCGACTAAACGTAGGAAAACAGAGCCGCGCGAGTGTTATTTCAATCATCGCGCCACGAAAAAGAAATCGCACTCGGAAAATATTTATCTTCTGTACTGTGGTAAACGACGAGTCCGATCGTGGAAACGTGCGCCCGCCGTGTATCATCCGCAGCCTTTTGATCTAACGACGACGCCGTCGTCGCCGCCCAACGCGTGGTATCCATCGATCGGTGCATCTTTAATAACGATCGCGATGATATCCGCTCGCCAAAAAACAGAGAAAAAGAAATAATTAAATGGAAAATTATCTCGCGACAGAATTGACACGTCAAGTCGATCGCGAAATGTCACTTTCGGACGCCGTAAAATGCCGCATCGTATCGTTATCGCGCTTCGTGCTCGAGCTGCTCTTTGGCAATCGGAGATCGCGCGCGCGAAATCACCTCGATGCAGTCCGATGCCAGGCCTTGGCGAGGAAAGGGCGGATGATTGCATGCGGGAGCGATAGGATGAAATCGAAAGCGCGGCACGTTTCCACGCGCGATCGCGAGGCCCGCGCTATTAATAGCGTACTGCGCGTTATTATCAACGCGATGAGCCGTGAGAGAGAGAGAGAGAGAGAGAGAGAGAGAGGGGGGGAAGAGAGAGCGAGAGAGTGCGCACGAGGGAGAGAGGAAAACGCCGCGACAACTACGCTCCGGGGAGGAAATCCCAAGGAGAGAACACGACGCGCGAACGGCCACGAATCCTCGTCGTTTTTACGCCTCCCCGTTCCCCCGGAGAGAATTCCCCTCTTTCAATCTCTCCTCACCCCCTACCCCTCTCGTGTTATCGATTACTTACCTCAGAGACTGTGTCGCCGAAACCGCGATGGGACGTGCCTTCGGTAAATTGAATTTTCGATTGCCCCACAATTCAGCCATCGACTACTATGTCGAAGGAACGAACGCAATCGAGGCAATTCTGTAAGTCTCGAGCAAATCTATCTTGAAAAGTCACGCAAAACAAGCGCACTGACGCGAACGTGCCCAAGATATATCGACTTTTACATTAATCTCCTTTACAAGAAACTTGAGTTATTTTTTTTCTTTCAATATGTATGAAATCGTCACAGAAATAAAAAGAATAAGAATCGTAACAGCTGTTACATTTACACTGCCTTCTTCTACGAAGCAAGATGTCGAGCGATCCAGTACGTTCCACGCTCGGTGCCGCCGCTCGAAGGTTAATTAATGCTGAAAACGGCGACGGAACGATGATGTGAAAGGCTCGGGTCGTGGACGTGATTGTTTCAATAGATAATTAAGGCCACTTGGTTTTTATTTTTAAGTTATTTTTTAATAATTTCGATAAAAAATGATACAAATCGGATACTTAATAACAATATAATAATGTTATAATGTATTATAAACAAGATTACTAAATACAAATGTACAGTTGGTATTTAAAGTTAGTCATTTTCATCTTCTCTTTCCTTATTATGTATATGCTGCAACTTAAGAGCTAGAATATATAACTTAGAAGCGCATGAATATATTCCTTTTGCCGTACGAACGACGGAATTCCACAGTGCTTCGCTGCAAAGAACGCGTACAGAGGCATGAACAGAAAATAAGCAAAAAACCGACGGAAGTTGGCTCTTTTTCTTTCCGTCTCGCATAATCGACCCAAACGGAAACGACCAAGCGACGCAACGAAAGTGGCGCAGCGCGACAATTAAAAAGGGACGGGGGAAGAAACAAAAGGTCCAGAAAGACACCTTCCCTCTTTCGATTGCGAGAAAGTTGAGACTCGATCGGTTATTGCGAGATACAGGTTTCGTGTAAAAATATCGTGAAAAATTTACGGCATCTTCATCTTCTTTTTTTTTTTTTCTTTGAAAGTGTCACCTCTTTCTTCTCGCTTTCACAATATATCGGCTCTGCGCGGCCATGAAAAATAGACGTGTCGGCTGAGATCAGGTTTTTTCAGCGCGTTACGTATCTCGCTAAAGATGATTTCTATTTCGGAGCTAATCGTTTGCCTTCGCGGAATATTGCACTTTGGTGTATTTCCTTTTTCTCTCTTTCTCTCTCGCGAAAGACTGTACTTTTGCATTCGTTCTCTTTTTTTTTTTTGTGTTTTCGTTCTTTTCCTCTCGGAGCAACGTGATATCGAGGAGATCCCTACCGTTTTTTTTTCTTTTTGCGGAAGAAAGAGAGAACTTGCGAAAATCCGACCGCGTCCTCGATACATATCGATACAAGCGATTACACGTCACGCGACAAATGTCTAAGGTACACGAATGCATTTTTATCCGAGCAATATAGATATTACACGTTAACCGTAAATAATGGCTCTCAATAAACCTTATCACGTACACCAAATGTAACTGTAGCTCATCGAAGCGCAATCTCGAAATATATCAAAAAACCTCTTCTTCTCGTTCCCGTGACGTTCTCTCAATTAGACATATATACACGCTAAGAATTTGTTAGAAACTACTACACATCTATTTGTCGAGTCGTTCATATATACACATATATATATATATATATATATATATATATATATATATACGAACGCATGCGTGTGCACTGGCGGGCATCTGAGTTATGTTTAACTTCAATCCTATTTTAATTCTTCTGAGCATCTTTAGAGATTGAAGTTAACATCCGTAGCTTTAAGCTTAATCGATTCAGATGTTCGAATCGAGGTGAAAATACAACAATCATTCATTGCCGTTGGAGACAATAATGCGTGTTGCATCGCGATCGATTGCACACTGCCCGCGAGTGCGCGCGCGCGTGCGCACCTAAGTTTACGTGTTACTCGATGAAGTTTTGTAAAAATTAAAAAAAAAAAACTCTAATCGCAATGCCTGGGATGTCGTCGGTGCGACCCCGGATCCGCCGACGAGGTGCATGTTATCGCGGCTTACGATTTATTTGAGCAGCAATTTGTATCGCGGATGGAACGCGTACGCGCGTTCCGTCCGTTCCTAAGGCGTCGCCAACACACCCACATACGCGCGACGCGATATTTGGTACGTATTACGATTACAGAGATCGGGCAATAAGAGAGAACTCGCGGCCCTCCAAGTGTCGCACCGATGGCATTCGTCAAGAATAAGAGGGCGGTTGCGACGCGAAAAAAGCAGGCGAACGCAACCGATCTGCCGCGATGCAGACTCGTGTATCGCCATAATCATTACGCGCGAGTGATTTACAATCGTTTGAAACCTTTTTTTCTCTCTTTAACTTAATCTACGAAACGACCTCCTGTACAAACACGAAAATCTGAATGGGAAATAATTGAAAGGAATACATTCCGCGAAGTTATTTATCCTTTACAAAGCCACCACTGCGTGCGAAGCAGATGGCGTAACCTGCGTTTTGAAAGGGGGAAAATTAAGAGAAACTTCAGCGGCAGAGTTTGTGGAAGCACTAAATCCAGAGTTTTCCCACGTTCTCTCATGTCTCGCGCCGCGCGAGGCAGAAATATACGAGGGAGAGAGAGAGAGAGAAAGAGAGAGAAACCCCGTCGATAACATTCCGATAAATCTACGTGAAAACGCAAGTCGGCATCGTCTCGCTTTCTTCGCGGCGCCGCGCGCAAACTCTTTTTCTCTTTTAACATACAACTACGTATCCCATCCCATATACTTTGTAACTCGTTCGTTAACTTCCTCTCTTTTCTTTTTTTTTGGTCGCTTCTGCTCTATATATATATATATATATATATATATATATATATATATATATATACATATCCATTGATTTAGGTATCTTTGTTATACCCGCTCGCATATGAAATTCCCGTTCCTGTCCGCCAAGCGGACACGCTTCCCTGCCTCTTCCACAAAGCGCGATGCAAAATTGCAATCGTAACGAATGCGTGTTTGGACGAGAGTAGCTTTATCTGGCGAATAATCTAAATAGCGCCGGCCGTTAATTCGCGAACAAACTGCAAAAACTTGACAAAACCTCGGACAGACAGAAACGATCAGGCTCACGTGAGCCGGTTCTTCATATCTGCCAAACAACTTTTTTCGACCAGAAATATGCACGCAACGTATATATATATATATATATATATATATATGTATATGTATGAATACATATTAATTCGAATATATCAGAAGAAAAATCTCCGAGAGATGTAGATGATGTCCTATTCAACTCCCTTTCAATTTTCTACGACTGCTCATAAATCGGTGGCCGATACTTCGCTCTTCGTTCCTAAGCACGATAATGATTGTGATTTATCCGCGCGAATTATTTATCGAGTTTCCCCATCGAGGTCGCTTTGTGCCTCCGCTTTACAATCCTCGCGTATTCGTATGACGCGAGTTCGCAGGAACGGCTCTTCGTCCGAACGCGCACCCGTCGTGATCGTGAAGCCCACAAGAAAGAGAGAGAAAAAGAGAGCCTCTCACGCGTGCGAGCTGTAACCCAGCTAACGTACGTGGCGATGCGCGTTGCGTATTTATCGTCGATCTCTATCCGCGCGAACAATGGCTTTCACGAAGCTGCAGAGCGAACTGTGAGGGCGGATGAAACGTTAAAAGGTGGCTCGGTCCCTGAAGTCAGTTTCCCGTGCTCTTTCGCTCATCGCTCTTTCCCCCCTTCTCCTCCCTTCTCCTCCATTGGCACAAGTCGTGTGCACTCGATTGCAAATTACACCGGTAATTTACGATATCTGAGCTCACCTACCCCCCCACCCACCTTCCCTTCGTCGTGATCGATTCTGCGCCGCGTTCGGACGCGAGCCTAAAAACCTTCCAGAATCCGGGCAATTCTCGAAAGTTAAAGTTCCTTAAAGTTGAGTTACTAATTTTTTTTTTTTTTTTTTTTTTTTGGGAACAATCTCGCGTAATGGTTTTCAATACTTGAAAATTAAATCGAGAGATGATCGCGCGGTGTGTTGCTATTCAACACACGTCTTGGTATTCCGGCCTCGGTCGGAAATCACCTCGAGCGCTACGATTCGATGTTCGATGAGAACGACGAAAATTTATCAAGTTAACTCTAATTTTAGCCTTTAACCGAGACAGGTATCGCGCTGGCGATATATTGCTGGCAGTTCTGCTTTTGCGTTGACGCACCGCGACGTGACGAATGCGTCGCGAGTGCGTCTCTGTGACTACGAGCGGTGTGAACGAGTGTTTACGCGGCTTGATATGTAGTGCTGTCCGCGAAGAAGCAATTTTAACAACTTTAGAATCGACACAGCCTGTTTTTACTCGTGAAAGATTATTTCGCTCCTGGAGCAGCGGCCTCCCCCCTCCCTCCCGTAACTCTGCCGATTTCTATCTCTGCCCGTCCTTTTTTTTTTTCCTTCGCGAGGACCACGTCCGCCGAGGGACTGATCGCAGCTTCCTAAGCTTCCTAAGAAACATGTCCTAAAGGAGACGAGAATTTCGGAGCAATCGTATCGTAATAATTCTTATTGCGCTTTCGTGTAAATAGCTATTAACACTAACATTATACTTTGTTCCTCTTGGCCCTGTATATGATTTTTGTACGAGAGTTTCCAGACCGGAGTGATAGGCACTGTGTTTCCTTTGTATCTTATTCTCTTTTTCTTCAGTTTCATTATATCCGGATCTTTTTCGTCCCTTCCCTTCCTTTCCCCAAGTACACCTCCATTCGAACCCCTCGTCGAAAAACGAGGAGCCTTTCGCCCTCGATCGGTTCTCGATCGAAAAGAAAAAAAAAAGAAAAAAAAAGAGAAAGAAAAAAATCAAAAAGCGCACGATTGCGACGCGTTAATTGGCGCGGCATGTAACGACACTCGCGTTGGCGAGAAAAAAAAAAGGAAAAAAAACGGAAGATAAACAGAATTTGCGAGCGTGGAAATTAACGTGGAGAGCAATCCGTTTGCTAGTCGATCAAAAATCAACTCTTTTTTTTTTAGTTTTTTTCCTCACGAATGTTGAGGATCGATCGTATTCCGCACGCGTCGCATAGGAGTCACCCCTTCGCGCTGTGATCGAGAAGTTGTCCGCCGAATCATTTCCCTCTTTCGCAGCTGGCGATAGCAAATACGAATAATAATAGTAGTATCAGTAATAATAGTAGTAATATAATGACAGTAATAATAATAAAAATAATAATAATTACAATAAAACTAATAATATTAATAATCGTAGATATCTATACATATGTGTAACAATGTTAATAGGAATAATAATAATAATAATAATAATAGTAACATAAAATCTGCCACGTTGCGCAAACGTGACGTATGAACCTTACCGGAAAACGTAAAAAAGAGACAAAAAAAGGGGTTGGTAGTGAATTCGCTGGTATCGGTGCGACTATTATGACAATCACCGTTTACGAACAATCGTCGAAAATTAACCGCTACGCAAACGTAAATGTAATATGGTGACTATGAGATCAAATGTTTGATATATCGATAACCGCGCGGTCAGCCGAGCGTGGCTCACTTGCTCGCTCGCTCCGATCTTGCTCGGCGCCCGATGCCGTCGCCGGATCTTAACCGCTGGATCAAGCGTGGATCGTGCGCGCGATCGATCGGAGAAACGCTCGCGCTGTTATCCTCCTTGTGTGCTCGTTCCCATTCCCGATTGAAACGACCTACCCCCACGTGACGATCCTCCTGCCTCAAACGTTACGAACGTAGCCCTTCGTCCCGAGTAACCAATACTTCTCCCCTTCGCCATCCTCTTTCATCTTCAAGGATGCACCAAGGAGAAAGCAAGATCGAATAGAATCTTTATAACGGGAATACCCAAGATTAATTATCTGAGCAAATTCTCCAAGAGTACTTCGCGCGCGCGCGCGCGCGTGGGAACATCTCGCCACTTTGCCTCGATCAAAGTTCAAAACGTCAATTCGTCCGCGGATCGGCGAAACTCGGCAAACTCGGCGAGATATTCATCGGGCATACGGATCGTTCTTTCTCGTTCTATTTATCCCAAACCGGCGGATGGGCTTCATCACTTTGTCGAGAGAGTACTTGGTGAACGATTCCTGCCAAACCGCTTTGCCGTTTCTCGGGAGAACGAAACGGCCATCGTCAACGTAGCGATATCTCGCGTATTATTCACTCCTCAACATCCATATCATTTTATCAATATATATTTTATCAATATGTATACTATATATATATGTATATATCTCCGTTGGAGCAACAGACGCATGTTAATACCAAATGGCGTTATTCCCGCATCCGTTTCCGCTTCGTACCAGAAGACGATTTCTCAGATCCTTTGGTGTCCAGGATCGTTCGAAGCAATCGACTACCACGCCGTGTTTCTCATTTCCCGATCCATCACACGGAAACAACTTTAAATATCCCATTCTGTACCTTGATCAAATCTGTTTCCGTTTCTGCTTATGTATCAAGAAGGCCTGGTACGAATAAAAAAGTAAAAACTATAACTTTTTTCCCGATTTCTGTTCTCTAAAATAGTCTCAATTTAATAAAATGTAAAAAAATTTTGGGCGTGATGATAAAAAAAAAAAACGCAAAAAAACAGTCGTTTATTCGAAAAAAGTACTCGATCAGAAACATCTTGATTTAAAATTAATATATTTATATTTATATAATATATTTATTTTAACATATTAATATGAATATTAAATATATTAATATCATCGATCTTCAAACTTTCTCAAAAACTTTTAATTCTTATGTAAAAGAGTTAATAAGAGCGCAGAGCGGTAATTTCTATTTTAACTTTCTATTTTAATTTCTATTTTAACTTTCAATTACCTCAGATACCATCAATTTTAACGGATTCGGAAAGATCGCCGGCGTCTCGCCGAAATACGTGCGTCATATGCGCCACGGACGGAGATTTTGGGTTTATTAATATATTTTGAGTATATATTATATATTCTACTAAATACAGAATCGTGGTATATACAACAAAAAGCGGGCGGCTGCGAATCGCGCGGGGCCGAGGAAGCTTACATCAGAAACCGACCTTATATATTTCTTTACTCGAATTATCAACACGATCTATACTCAATCCCTCGTGGCTCCAGCCGCTCACTCACGCTTAACTAACTTCATACAAAAGTATACTACAGTACATATACAAAAAAAAATCTAGCTCTCGAAACCATCGCGCGTCGTGGCTATCGTCTGTCTTCCTCTTTTCTATAATCGGTTAATGCACTGATCAGTTAAATCTCGTAAAACGCAGACTAATTTTGTATCGTGCTAATGTTCAGAACGCGAATAAAAAAATCGACATCCTGATCACTTTAAATTTCTAAAAATTTGTTATTGACGGATTGGTTTCTAAATGAAGATCAGTACTGCCAGAGCTTTTTGACGTCCATTGCATATCCGCGAAACGAAGATCTATAAAATTGAAACAACTGCTGACTGAATCGACTCCATCTTCCGATCTCAATTCAGCGAAATGACGGCGCAAAAATACTTTTCACGGATTTCACGGAAAGGAAATTGGGAAGAACCAAGAAAGGCCACGTGATGTCCCACCTCATAAATTTATCTTGATCGCTCATAATTGCGAATCTCGCTAGCCGCAAATGTTATCCTCGTGCAAAGCGACTTACAACTTTTTTTTTCTTTAAAAAAACGAGACATTTTCCGCCGCTTAGATCTAGCGACTGATCGCGCGAATTTGACTGCGTTAATCATCAAAACGCCAAAGGGAAAGCCACGACGCGCATTGGCCAAGGAAAACGCCCGTACATTCGAAGAGTATCTTCTCTAGCGACAAGTACAAAACGAAGACATGACGATGATTCAATCGTCAATTGTGTGAAAAAAAAATCGATGGCAATCGCGATAACGCGCGTTATCTTTGCAAGATCTTCGAAGTGACAAAACGCTCGCGGAAAACACCGAAAGATCCTGCCCGCGAGTGTTCTCAATTACGCGTGAAGTACATCTTTAGAACAAACAATTTATAACACGATTGGCAAACACTCTTTCTCTCTGAAAAACGCTCTATACAAACCGAAGATGAATATTGATATTATCTTCCTTCTTCCTTCTCTCACTCCCTCCCTCTCCCTCTCTCTCTCTCTCTCTCTCTCTCTCTCTCAATTTTTCAATAGCAAGATCCATTCCATACGTCCATTCCATTAGATTGGAACAGATTTAAAAATTCTTCATTTCGACTGAACTCAAAATCCATGTAGTCTACTCCAATTTCGGACGACAGTTCGGTCAACGTTGGATCGGAGAGTTCAGCAAAGTTGTTCATGAGTTCCTCGAGCTTGACTGGCCGACCGATGTTGCCAATGAGGGAATCATCCGCGAGGAGGGAGTCAGGGTCCAAGATGGCTCCCGTGGTACCTGTCATCGTTGTCGTAGGGACGGACGACATGATGGGTGATTGCGGGGTAAGCATCGTCGTCGGGGCAACTGCGTCCATCATCATAGACTGCGACGGTTCCCGCTTCACGTTAAAACTGGGCGTCTGCCGGCTGGCGGAAGTCGTCATATTTGCGTAACGATTGTCCGCTCGCATCATCGATGGCAGGTCGAAGGACGCTAGACATATATCCTTCGAGGCAAAGTTCATCTGATCCAACTCCAACTTTGATTCCAGCTTCGATTCCATCTTCGGTTCCAAATTCAGTTCCAATTTCGGTTCCAGGGTTGATTCCAACTTCGGTTCCTGCTTGATCTTAATAGAGTCGACATTGCTGACCGCGTTGTTGACCGCATTGCTGGACGTGACGCCCTCGGAAAGGTTTTCCTCATAGAAGGCGGACTCGGGCGAGTCTGGATTGTCGCAGGTCGGACTGGTGGGAACCTTGGCGGTGACTATTGGCCGTTCAGAGGTATAGTCCACATTAGAGTGCGTATGGCGGGGTGTCTCCAGGGATTCCAGGGTCAATCGAACGGGTTTGGAGCTCAACCTGGATACTGATTTGACGTTTGACGGATTCAGGATCCTTTTCAGCGACTTCTTCAGCTGTTGAGTGTTGTTATTATTGTCGTTTTTCGCCTTGACAGCGTGACTAGTAGCGGGCGTCGCAGAGGCTGGCGATAATGGTGGCAAGGAAGAGCTAGGCAGCTCGATGATCGAGACCGGACTGTTAGACGGCGTCGACAATATCGACGACGACGGCGATGGTGATGGCGACGAAGATATCGAAGACACTGATTTTCGCGATCTCTTCCTCTCCTTCGCCTTCGAAATCTCGGCGGGTTTCGAGGTCTTCTTCCTGGGACGGTACTTATAATTTGGATACT
Organism: Pogonomyrmex barbatus; assembly: GCF_055798465.1. Lineage (NCBI taxonomy): Eukaryota > Metazoa > Arthropoda > Insecta > Hymenoptera > Formicidae > Pogonomyrmex > Pogonomyrmex barbatus. Next base: position 4,382,295 of record NW_028297107.1, read on the forward strand.
GTATCTGGTGCAGCTGCCTGAGTCGCTCGGCCTCTTCTCTGAAAGGCTGCCTAGCCTCTTCCGACAACAACTTCCACTTCTTCCCTAGCTTTTTACTGATTTCAGCGTTATGCATATCCGGCTGAACCTCGCAGATCTTCCTGCGTTCCATCTGCGACCAGACCATGAACGCGTTCATGGGTCGCTTGATGCGATTAGGATTGTTCTTCTTCGTCTGTAACAGAGAAATAAAAAAACGAGCGTTTGTATATTCGTTCATTTCTCTTGAATTTGTCGGTTTCTTGATAATTGATAATTTTGTAAAATAATTTCAATAATCAACAGTAATACGACAATGTGAAGAACAATGTTATGGGAGTTATATCTTAAGTAACTCTAATTAGAGTTTTAGAGCTCTTTCGAAAATATATATTGCCATGTCAAGAGAGAATCCCATGAGTCATAAATCGATACCATATATTTAACTCGACATTGACTACGCGCGACATTTGACTACGCGCGATTCTTAGCCTATGATACATCAAATTGACCGTGATCTTTGCATTAGACAAACACGACCCGGAATCGAACGATCACGTTTCGTTCACATCAAATGTGGGATGCGGCGAATGCGGGGCTCTCCGATTCCTCCTTTTTATCGTCCTTTCGTACCGTCGATCCAATCATCGACCGCGAAGAGAGCGCCTGTGTATGCGCGGAGGGAAAAACGAACGTGCAGAACGAAGGTAAAACGAACCGGAGAGACACGACACCCGTAATAAAGCGAACGGCTGCTCCCGTTTCGGCATAATTTCCGACATTACGCTACAAAGAAGCGGGCGCGACACGGAAAGACTCTTCGCCGCTCCTTGTCACGGAATCGAGGCCCTGAGTTCGGCCCTGCCTGCCCGTGTGCGTGCGTGCGTGCGTGCGTGCGTGCGTGCATGCGTGAGTGCGTGCGTACGTGCACATGCACATGCGTGCGTATCGACACGTTATTCACAATTAGCCCGCAGCTGACGGAAGCGGGTGACCAAGGCCGAATCCGAGAGACACACTCGCATCTCAACTCGCTATACGATGGTGGCCTTCGCGAGAACTTGACGGAGAGGCGAGCGATCGCGTGCGTGTGTGCATCGCTCCGGGCTATATGCGCGTCGTTTCGCCGAGTACACACACACACGCGCGCGCGCGCGCACGCATGCGAACGTAAGGCACGACGCGTACGCTCCGTTCGACAGCTCTGCGTGACAAACCGCGTAAAGACCGTATCACGCTACTCGCTCGCCGAACGCTCTTCGCTTCGCGATCGCGCAGATTGGAAGAACGGATCGGGCTTCGAAATCTCGATTGGCTGGAATTTCGATCTGGACTTCGATCTTCGCCCGCTGCACATTGCCGCGTGCAATGACTTCATTCGCGGTGCGCGTTCGCAAAGCGGTCTCTTAACATAATTTTTCGATGTACAGTGTGATACGACCTTAAGGATGTGTTGATGTGATACGACTTTAAGACGTGCTGAATGTTCCTCCATTCGTAAGAATACACTCCGAGAAGCATCGAGCCAAATATAATTCTTATTCTCGACACTATAAGCATGTAGTATTAATTGGTCAGTTCCGCGGAATGAAAAAGAAAAGAGAAGCGAAGAGGAGATTAATATTAATATTAAAAAAATTTTATTCTCTGATTAATTAAATAATTAAATAATTTCAAACTCATCATCAAAATTACTCGAATTAGCAATTAAAATAATGGAAAGTTAAGTACCAAGATAACAGAGGCATTTAATTTTCTTCTCTCTCCTTTCGTCGTACATCCTTCGCGAAACATTTAAAAAATGTCCGTCCAGCTGCATTACTCCACGTTGATTGAAAAACACCGATAGCGAACGCGATCAACATACGGAATGACGAACGGCGTTCCTCTTCCGCGATCGTGATCGTCGACTGCGGTGCAGATAAGGATCCATAGATCAAGCGCGGCTTGCGACGTGCGTTATCGCTGGAAAAGGAAGAGGAAAAGCCAAGCGCGGTATTGTCCTTTTCGGTCGCAGCGCCAAGTCGCGAGAAAGGAAAAGAGGCAAACTCGCGCTGAGGGCTCGATCATACGTAATGGTGCATAGTCGGTGACCCTCCCCCCCGAACCCCCCCCCAGGTCCCACCGAGCCTCGAACTCAAGGATCGCTCGTTGCTCACGCACAAACAACGACAACGACGACGACGACGACGACGACGACGACGAGTCGCTCTTGTAAATCACCTCACCGCTTCCTAGTCGCGCGGCCGTGAAACACGGAATCGTCATTTGTGCCGCGAAACGTGAGAAAGTTTCAAATGGATATCGGGCCGCGCGAGCGAATGTATTGCCCCGTCGTTGGTTGGTTTCAGGGTCGACCCGGACGACTCCCCGGATGCAGGTTCCGCTTGATAATGGGCGCGTTAAGTGCATACGTATGATACGTAAATTCCTCGAAATAATTGAAATAATTCGTCAGAAACGCTCGGGCACGGATATAATTTCTGAAATGTAGCCGATTGAGAATGAAGGGAATAAATAAATTGGAGAGTGAGATCCAAGGATTTTGTTGTTTGGAGAAACGTTTAAAACGCTTTTAAACGTATAACTTTGGGGCTTTATGATATACCTCTATGATTTTTACAGTGATGTAAAGTGCGGGTATCTTTCTCAACGATAAAATAATATTCATATTCGCGATGCTTCGTTTACCTCGCTATCGCAATTATCCCAATTGACCGTATAAATATCTAGATGGTAATCTCTAATTGGTTAAATGGCCGATAACTATACGGCTGAGCGGACCGATCGTCCGATCGTCAAGGCTGATTATTCCGGCCGGACGAATTACACGTCGTCACTCGACCAAAATTCGGCCGCGTTTCTCGCGCTCTCGCGATCCGATTTATGTAACACCCGGTAGGGGGACGAAGTTGTGGCACGTCTCGCGAGATATCTGGCACAACACGTCATATATATATATCGAGGCGGCCCGATGATCGTTTTGACGAGCTACACGCCGCAAAAATGAGAGAGATATCGCCGGCCAGGCGGCGCGATCGGCGTAATGGATTCTCTCCTCTCGAGCGGCCGCAACGACGCCGATCCGAGAACCCCGGGTCTTAATAAAACAGAAAAGAAAAGCTCGTGCCGCCGATGCGAGGAGGTGAAGCCCCCTTGCGAATGGCTCCCCCCGGGGGGAAGGGAGGGGCTCCTATACCACCACCCAGCGGAGCCCGATAAATCATTATCCTCGCCGACCGGCTTTTACCTGCGACCCGTGAAAATCGCACGAACACACGAAACCGCCAAATCGAGCGTGACCGTTCGCTCGCGAGAGGATCAACGTCGAAGGTATGGTTTCCGAGGGATGCGATGAGGTGGGTGGGGCCCCCGTGTATATTCGGACGAGGCTTATATTGGGGCCCGCCATATGTTCCGCTCGCGTTACAAAAGCGGTATGCCATTAGAGCAGATATCTGCTCCGCTAACCGCCCTGGGTATATCTCGATAGATCGGAGAAAATAGTTTATGGACGGTTTTTACTAGCCCGAGCTTATTGTCTACTGCGTCTGCATCTCTCGCGCCTTAAGAGTCCGGCGAAGCCCTTAAAAATACAATAAAACGCCTGTACATCTACGGCAAATAACCATTTAAAATAAATTTGAGAAAAATAATCTTGCGCTCACGTACACTTTTTCCCGTGGCGTAAGAACATAACGAGGCAATTACGTTTCGAAAATAGTACGCACTTTGCCGTAGCAAAAAGGAAAAAAAAAAAAAGAACAAAGAACATAGCGCCGTATGCAGATCTTTCTCGAGCGAGAGGGACCGACGAGCGATCGTTAGATCGCTGCACGTGTTCTTCTTGAGCGAAACTCGAGCGTCTTGCGAAATTCTAGCGCGAGTCTCGCGCGGGCGATTTAACGCGATATCATAACGATATCGGAGATAAATATATACCGGTTCTTGCGAAAGAGCGCGCCCTCCCTTCCGTCCCTTCTCGTATCGGCTAATTTCCCAGGCCGTCTCGCTCGGCGGACTTTCCACGAAACAGCAGACCTTGGCGCGTCGTTGATGCGCGCAAGAGGGGGGGACGGAGGGGGAGGGGGGGAGATGGAGGGCTGTACGCGCCGTTACGCAACGCGCGTAATTATCGAAACGCGACCGGAGCGCGCCCGGGCTCTCGTCCGAGGTACGGCGGAGATCGCAAGGGCACCACTGCATTCTGATCTGCTCGCCGATTTGCGTTGCTTATTAGACGGCGGTGTATGTTAATGCCGGCTAACGCCATGCGTGCCATTATACTTTCAGATGTCGACGGTCGACGTACCAGGATTTGCGCGCGGCGGAGATCGCGCGGCTGGATGTAGGTTACGAAGAGGAGAACTACACGCATCGTCACCTTGCGCGTCGCACTTGCGTCGCACTCGTTCTCTTCTCCGACTCGCAATTCATATATACATTCATTCGGGGAGATTAGATCTACCGTTAGACGCGAATCAAAAGAATCGGCCGGATTCGGCTCGACGAAATTCGAGCGACTTTCATCGCTTTGAATTCGGAAACCCCGTTCTAGGTAAGTTCGATTTGATTATTATCGCGTGAAATCTATATATTTTCTTTTTCTTAACGCAGTATGGTATAATTATGTTATAGCCGCGTATACATTAGATTACATTACGTATAGACGAGCAGGAAAGTACTGGTTCACGTTAGGCTTGGATAGTTTGCATAAAAACAGTCCGATGCGGACAAAAACCCTTCTCCGGATTCGGTTTCTGATTCGAGCACGAAAAAATAAAGTAGATCACAAAAATTGACTTTTAAAAAAAATAATTATTACGAAAATTATTATTAATGTATTTGTAAGGACACTTATAATAAACACCATATTAAATACAATACAATTTATTATTCCCTTTAGACAACTGGAGAATTTTTATTAATATTTCTCATCAATTTTCGTAATTTTTTTTCTCTTTTTTTTCTTTCTTGATTATGCAATATTCTCTCTCACTATGTTTCCCACGATTTGATTGCTTTCAGAAATTTAAATTTCCATTTGGTGAAAAAAGTTCTCCATTTCATAATTTCCCTTAACTGATCACGCACGTACAATTCCACGGTTGCATCTACGGTTGCGTTTACATAACATTTCAAATTAATGTCCGAGACGGCCAATTAACAGAAACCATAGACGCGAGAAATTCCCGACGACGTAAGATTTCAACAGTCGTGAGAGGTCCGCTCGATTGCCGGTGCGGCACGAAACCGAGGCATGCTCGTACCTATATACCGTACATGCATACCATACATACATCGGAAGGGAGAGGGAGGAGAGGGGGAGAAGATCGAGAATCAAACGCGGATAATGCGAGGGAAGGAGAGGAGGCGACGGCGTGTGCCCCGAAAGTAATTTCGTGACGCCCGGTCGTTATTTACGAGCGCTTCTCGCGCGCGCGCGCGCGCGCGCTCGCCTCACGGCGGTGCATAATTTCGTGGCGTGCAACAAAGTGGCCGGCTGCTGTTTCTGCGGTAAAACAACCGGCTCGCTTCCGTTGCTGCTGGAGAGCCCACACACTCCCGTGAGTCCTCTCTCGCCTGCGTTGCTGCCTGGGCCTCTCCTCCGTCGAGAGCGTCGATCCTCGTCCGCTCCGGCGCTCGATGCGATGGCCGCGTTTTCTCGACGCCGGCAGCTGGCCTTGGCCAATCCGCTCTCGGTTCGCTACCGATCGGGACCACTGTCTTCACCCTCTTCGCGCGCGTATCGACTCCCCTCGCTACCCGCCCCTACATTTGGAACCTGGAAAAGTCGCACCCCCCCCCTTCCCACCCCTTCGCTCCTCTCGCGAGGTATAGCTCCCGCACCTGCGTGCACACGTACTCTCGTTTGAAAACTTTACCGTTGCGCAAACAGCGTTTCTCGTCGTTCGCACACCGTTTTCAAGGAGAGGAGGGATGCTGCAAACAGATCTCACGTTGAACGAAATTCGCACGAGATTATTTTGGTAGTTTTGGATATTTATGTTTATACGTTTTCGGCGATAAAAAATTTTTTAAAGAAAAAAGTAAGTCCCTAGGAAAGTTACATTTCCGCAGCTGTTAATGTTTTATTAAAATTTCTTGAATCAATTTACGAGAAAAAAATCATCTATAAGAAGATGACGATCTTAAAGCAGAAATTAATGCTACGTAATTCTCTGAAGTGGTAACGCGAAGTCGTAACCGTTCGTCGACCTGATATTCCATGGAGATGCGTCACGTTCGTATCGTTTACGAAACATCGGATGTAAGCCGCCTGGTAATGCCGCAAAACGATCACAAACGATTTGGTAGAATTTGATAACGGAGTCCCGAGTCTCTTCCCGTTTTTTTTATCTCTCTCTCTCTCTCTCTCTCTCTCTCTCTCTCTCTCTCTCTCTCTCTCTCTCTCTCTCTATCTCCCTCTTTATCTATCGTCACGACGTATCGAGTCCCGGTCATAGTGATTCATCCAACATACGATCGTAGCACTTATAAAATAACACAACGACGTGTCTGTGCCTGCCAGACCCCTTTAAGTGCTTTTTAAGCACATCAGCTCTCAGAGCGTCACTGTATTTCTAAAACTGTCCTTTCCAAGTCCTCATTCACGAGTGAAACTATCATCCTCTAATTTCTATACGAATTTTAAAATCTTGTACTATTTTTTTTTATACTAATTTAAATAAAAAGTAATACGTGCTGTCGATAGGATATTTGAATAATTTAGTCGGCCAGCTACGAAGACGCAGCATGCAAAGCAGCGTTAGTCCATTAGCACCAAACTTTCGAGATGGCATAGTTTCTTTCGCATAAATTTGACTTTATTAATGGTATTAAGGCAATTCTCTTTTCCATACATATAGATAATGTAACTTCTTCATACACGTCGAGTAGAAGCACGCGTGTGACTTCGAGCTCCCGTTTCTATTAATACCTCGACCTCGTCAATGGAAATTCACTAGCGGTTCACGCCTCTCGCTTCGCGAAATATACGGCGATTTCAACGTGAGGGGGAGGGGGAGAAAAAACTACCGACCTCCAGAGAGTTAAAATCAATTCTCTTCCAACAGCACGGGACATTTGATCCAGCAACTGTTCGTCTCGGCGAACGATCGTACTTTCGTTTGACCTTCAGCGGCACAATTTACCGCTATGAATCTGTCAACGCGACCTTGCAATAGACATTAATCTCGTCCGATCGACCGTAGAGAGACCCGGAGAACACGCTAAAAGCATTTTTTTTCTCTCTTTCGTCGTCTCTCTCTTTCTCTCTCGGCGAGAATCGCACGAATCGCTTTTTTCGCGCCGCAGAAATCTCTTGTAACGTCGCTTAAGGAACTCGGGAACGTTTTATTTCCGGATTGGAAATCAATCGCACCGTTGTTTTGCTCCGTTGCTTTTTACGAGATACCGATAGAGGCGACCATTGTGCACCAGATACGGCAATGTCATTGAGATTAGATCGATAGATAAAAAGTACCACGATAGGCAAATAACCGATAACGCGCCGAAGACGTCACTTTATCGCGCACGCCACGGACTTATTTCGCCGCTATCATAAAAACTCTTCGCGAGCACAAATATATATCAGGAAAAAAAAATATTAAAGCAAATATTTTATCGTGCGAGTGCATCCGTTAACTCGAGAGAGATGTAGCGATTGCAAAATTTTATCTAAATTTATTTTTCAAAAAAAGATTTAGATATCTAAATTTATTTTTTCAAAATAAATTCAGATAACATTTAATTAACGCTCTTAAATTTCGATCCAGCTCTCTCGAACGCTCCGGGAACCCTTTTATTCGGCGCCGTGTGTTGTCGTTGAACGCAAAATGCGATACAGATCCCATACGCACCATCGCGACAATACGCAGCACTGTCCGTCGTGGCGTACAACGGAGGATAAAAAAAAATGCGTGATTATATTTATGGTTGGTCTCTTAAACGGACCGATCTCGTTGTGAGATAGTCCCGCTTTATATTCTCATAACCGTAACAATAACTCGCACCACCCAAGTAGAGAAATCTCAGTTCTTATCAGAATCTCTTACGGGCCCCGCCGTAATTCCAATCTTTACGGCCGATTTTATGCATACCCGACAAAAGACATAACTATTTCTACCGTTCGCGCCAACGGCGACTACTTTTTCCGCTTTCTTCCTTCCGCGGCCGCCTCTTAACCCGCGGAATCCGGGCGAACTTTTTCGCGCGCGTATCCCAGGAGGGATGGGGACTATCGTTCTATCGTATTCGCAATAAGTAAGCGCGAGGGGGCAATTACAACGTGATGTACATTCGCGGCTTGGTACGCGCGCGCGTAACTTTCAAGGAGCGAAACCGGCGTTCTCATCCCGCCATTTCACTGTCGCTTTTGTAATACCGTTACACCGGTTAGCACGGCATTACGGCATCGACGATGGTTTCACCATCGCGACTAATAACGCCTCGGTAGATAATCCGTCGATTAGCGTAATTAACCCTGACATGCATAATCTTTTTTTTCTTTTTGTTTATGTTAAATGTAAAAATTCGTGTCTGAGCGGTGGGAAGGCAACTTGCGAAATAATAATGATTTCTCTTTCTAGAAAATGTATTTTTTTTTTTACTTGGTGTGTGTGTGTGTGTGTGTGTGTGTGTGAATTTGTCTTGAAAAATTTTATTACGTATAAAGCATAAATTGACGAAATATAAAAAAATTAAGAATGCACGATCTTAGAATGCATGATCTTAGAAGAGCAACTTATTGCTCTTATTGTAGGTAAAACATTATTAATTTAGTAGATAGATAACATTATTATTGTTATTGTTATTATTGTGATTGTAAATAGTTTCTTGCTTATCCACTTTAATCTGTAGAAAAAAAAACAAATAAATGAAAATAAAAAATAAAAAGAGAAAGAAAAAATTATATAAAAATAAATTTAATAGAGTACATTAAATGATTGATTTTTTTATTACATAGGAGCCGTTTAACCGTTACACAGTACTAGTCTTTTTTTCAGTAAAAAACAAAACTATCACGTTGCATTTCTCGCTTGCAATTGTAATAGAAAATTGCCAACCACCTAAACAATATATTCACAAGTGTACATAGACGAGTTTAGTTTATACGTTAATTCACTTTACAATTCCTCGTCTATATTTTACTTCGCTCTACTTTTCATTTCACTTTATACACATTAGTTCAAATATATAAAAGCTGAATGTTCGGTTTTTATTAATTGCACGACAGGAATACCGCATTTAATACTCCGACGTGACACGGGAATCGGAGAGACGCGATTGATGCCAAACGTGACACGAGCGGACCGCTCTCAATAATCATTTTCGTAAATAGAATAATCGTGCGAGCGCGAAACGTCACGTTCACGCGTACACGTACGCGTACGGGGAAAGTGACGGCGCGATTTGCTCGCGCGCCTCGCTCGACCGCTGGCCGCCGCCGCGCTGATCATAATTGTGCTGGTTCACGATGAAAACGTGGACGTTTTTTTCCCCATTCGCGCGTTTCCCCACCGGATGCGCTTCCCAGAACATCCGACTTATCCCCCGCGCCGCGCGTTATCACGCGAGCTTTCCGTGAAAGCGAGCCGATCCGCGTATCCGCTCGGCGTTTTTTACGCACCCAAGCCGAGCGTGACTCCCGATAGCGAACCCTTCCCCCCCTTCCCACGAGATCGAGATGGGGAGAGAGAGCCTTGTGTTCCCCGATTAAAATTCTGCGCTACGCTCGCGCTCACGTCGTTGCGCCGAAGCGTGCGCCTAAGAAACGCGTCATCTTGCCGCGCGTACGCCATGTGATTATCTTCAATCGCTCGAAGGTAATATCTTTTTAGATGCGCGACCAGATACGCGGATGTGGCGAAAATAATCGCATAAGTACCAAAGTTCAATGTAACTTGTCGATCGCGATGCGAAGGAATCGGCATTTTTCGACCGGCGGACGGACTCGGGGAGGGAATCCGGCTCGTCCGGCTCGTGAAAAATTACGTTCGATGCAAAAGACGAGCGGCAGCGCATTCAGCGATATAAATGAGGCGTGAATCTAACGAAACTCACGTCATGCGAACGCCGGCAGCCATGCGTTCGACTTCGAAATCGTCGTTAACGTCGGTGCGCGCTTGTCTCTATTAGAAAGGCTCGCGTATACCGTCAAGGCTACAGGTAATCGGGATAATTTGATGGGATTGTACCTATCAGGAAAGGAGGAGGCGGATGGCGACGGCGAGAGGGAGAAGGCCGGTGATGGGAGAGGCCGAGAGCGCAGTCAAAGAGAAGTTCAGAGGGCCAATTTACCGGACGAGATTAAGCCCGCGAGAAAAAGAAATTGGAATCGAGACGAAAATTACGGATCCTACGTTCCCCGCCGAGTCCTTTTCTCCGTCCTTCCCGCGCGCCCCCCCCCCCCCCCTCCCCGCCCCGCGCCCGAACACACACGAGGCGGTTTTATTTCCGTGGCGACGTAAATCACAAAACGTCGAAAAATATCACGCGGCAATATCGGCCCATCGGACGTGATTGCCGCATTAGAGAAATAACATTCTCGACTGAGACGAGATAATCCTACCTTGTGAACGGAAACGGGTTTCACTTAGCGAACACCACGTGTAATGCAGACCTAATCAAGGGTTTCCAGAAATCTCGATTTTAACTTCAGTCGGAGATCGACGATAGAAACGATCACACGATTAGCAGACACGACGAAGTCGACTTTACGAAACATCTCGAATGATATTCTATGTCTCTTTTCCATTTCCGCTCCGTGCATTTCAGATGAGAATTTATCATGACGCACTTGTTGCGGTTTTGCCGGAGTATCGCGAGGCGGATGCAACTAAGATTTGATAACGCGCAATGCGAAGTTACGGCATGTCAAGAGAGATTAAGATGGCTAACGCAACTGCGATGCAACACGGTCAAATAATTATCGACTCGGATGGAAAAGGAAAAACGCACGAAAAATTCTACTTCATGTTTATCTCGCCAAATAAAACAGCGATTATGAATCTTGAATCGTATCTTTTATATATATATATATATATATATATATATATATATATATATATATAGAAGTGGAGAGATTAATATTGGGTTTAATAACACATACTATATATATATATATATATATATAGAGTATGTGTTATTAAATCTAATATTAATCTCTCCACTTCTTACATTGAGTGGACGTTATTAACGATAATGAGATTGATCTCTCGCAAAAAAAAACCATCTCAGACGAAAATTAACGTACAAGTCATCATAATAATACGATTTGAATTCGCATGAAGAGGTTAAGTAATAAAACATCCAATAATCCGCGAAACCACGAACGATAGAACTCACAACCGTTCGTATTACGTATTCGTGCTTGTGCAGATCGATTGATCGATCGAAATGGATGACCATGGTGCAACCGTCGAATTACAGCCTCTCGAACGATCGCGGCATGGTGTGACGTGGTGTGGTGTGGTGTGGTGTGGTGTAGTGTGGCGTGGCGTGGTGCGGCGCGGCGCGACGTGGCGCGGCAGGCCCGAGTCGTGCGTGCGAAATCAAAAATCACGACGATGACGCGATCGATCGATTATTCCGCGCCGCGAACCGATACTCGTATCGTGGCCGCGTATACCGGGGAATGTTATTTCCCCGGAGCGATACAAAATACATAATCGCGCGCGGAGGACTACCTGGACGGGCCGAGCTCTAGAATTAGAGACCTGAGTCATTAAAGTCCCGAAGGATAATTGACCGGTCTCGGAGGAGATTCGAGACCGGGGAACCTACTGAGAAAAATGTCGGTGTATCGGCCAGAGCGCGCAAGTAATTGAGCGTACGAGGGAGGAATATCCGGTTCGTGTATCGGGCTCGGGAAGTCAGAGCCCCCGAGGTCTGGAAATACCTACGAATTTTCACGCGAGCCATATGGCACCCGGCCCCGTCGACATGTGAGAAAAGGCCGACATGCATACACGCGCGCGTGCACGCCGAAAATGCATGTGGGTTTAGAAACGAGGACGGTCTTGTGCTGCCGTTGCATGGGTCCGTAGCAGGGATATATTCGAGAGAAACCCTGCCCGAGGACCTTTCTTTGATGTTTTTGGAACCGTCCTTTCGTCAGAGACCTTCCGAGAAAATCCCTCCCCTTCCCTCCTCTCCTCGACGGATTAAGTTAATCCGCTTAACAATTCTAGTTAGAAAAAAGAATCGAAAGTCCACTTTCTAATTTTACGCCATATCCGTCTCCCAATATACTCTTATCTCTCTTTTAATGCTGGATAACGTTCGCTTTAAATCGCGACTGCAAATTTCCTAGTATTTTTGACGGTGAATGTTCCTCTCTCGGCAGCCGAACGGCAGGAGGACGAATACACTACTATATTTAGAAAACGACCGATTTCTTTCGGTCAAAGACGTTGCCGTGAAAAGACTTCGCCGATCGATACATAAGCACGAAGAAAAAAAAAAGAAACACTGTTTATGATATCTCGAGGAGACAGGTCTCGCAAACAAACATCGACCGGCGATATTTTGCGTTTCGCTCAACGAGTTAATGTACTATCGCGTTCTATCAAAGACGTCTCTTCGACAAAGTCGAATGTTGCATCAAATGGACATGGCTCGAGCCGATCGGCAGGCCTTCGCCTTTACGGTTGTTCCGCTTTAAAATAACGTCTGCCTCGCGCAACACCGGACATTTCTACCATCTTCCCGATATGAATTACGGGCTACACATAATTAGATAAATAACAGGATAAATAATTTTTGCAGCCAAACATTTTATTGCGTCGCACGAGTAACGACTATCACGCGCGAACGAGGAACGAAGATTAATTCCGACACTTTGCACTTTCGTCGTTATTAGAGCTCGCCTGCGCGTCTACTCACAGGACGCATTTTCAATTACACGAAAAAAAAAAAACGTGCGGAATTGCCCCCGTGAACAATCGACGCTTCGAGAAATCATCGCGCTCGCCGATTTCCAACTGTGTAACTAACGCGATCGTCCGTCATAAATTCATAAAAGTCGCATCGATGAATACGAATGAGAATACGCCGTGAAGCAATAAATTCCGTTAATACTAGAGATTTATATACTTCGCCACGTGCGCCGATAAAAATATAGTTTACGGCCCACTTTGAGGCGCGCATGTTCCCTCGGCGTTATTAACGATACATATCGCAAACGGTCATTTTGCGCTATTTTCGCCTTTCGGTCGAACCTTACATCGCATCGCATCGTATCGCCGGGGAAAGCGTTCGCGGTGCATTAATCCGGCTTAAGAAAGACCTTCGACGCATCCGCACAGCAATATTTGGCAGTAAATCTCCGCGTATATGACGAGGCCTACAGCGCTTTCGAAATCTTTACCTGCACTCGCTTTCAAAATAAACAGCTTGACCCTCGTCACACGAGGAGTCCGCTCGAACCCCGAAATGCATGCCGTTTCTTCCCCCCGTTTCTTTTCCCTTCGATTACCACGTATTATTAAAGGCTCCTTCACAGGGAAAGAAAGGAAATCGCAGGTAAATACGAAACTCAACCGCTGAAAATTCCTATTCCGCCAAAGAAAAAAATTCTATTACGAGATTCGTCATCGTTTTCGAGAGTCAATTTAGCCTACAAGTTTTGTCTGATGCGAAGTGTTTATCTTGATGTTCGCAAAGATGTGACAGTTAATCTCGCCACGTAAACGAATCATGAACGTCTCGTCGAATATCGACAATGCGATTCAACCCTCGCCGCCGATCTCTGTCAAAGATCGAAATTCGAATTTCGTGATTTTGAATTCAAGCTATCGAAAAATCTTTCGACAGTTTAAGATTTTATAATTGGTGTCCGTTTCGAAGGAGGCTGTTATCGCAGAAAAAAATCTTTGAGCCAATAAAATAAAAACGAAGGGATACTCGCTGCATGCGGTAAAAATAATCCTCGAAGATATTTTTCTTGGGCGGACACTAGCGATGATAAATGAAGTAAAATACAAAAGATGTCAACTCGATTTGAGGTTCACGGGAAACTAACACTTCTAACATGTTCGCTCAAATACTCAAACAAGTTTATGATTTTCTCGAAAAGTTCACGTTTTTAACATGCTCCTTCAAATTTCCAGGCAAGCCTAGAAATTCTGAGAATTAATTTTTTCTAGCACGTCTAGCCTTTCAAATTAAGCTAGGTTTACAATTCTTTGAGAGAACTGACTTTTTTCTCCCAGAATGCTTTCTTAAATTTTAAAGCAAACTTGAGAAAATATAGCATGGATTTTTTCATCTTTAGTTTTTCTCTCATACATTTATGAGGACCAAATGATAGTAAAAAAAACAAAATCATTCAAGTGTGAGATGAAAAAATTTAGGAAGAGACGAAGAAAGAAAATTTTCATAAAGAATTTAACGAACATAAAGTTCGAAATTGGAAAAATCTGGAAATAACTCTGTCGAAAGTTTCCCTTCGTCCAGTGGACATCCCTCATCCGTATTTACCTGTGTGGCATCCGAATATGGCGTGGCGGAATCCTTTTTCACAAGTAACGATCCGAACATGATGGGTATCCTCGAGTTCGAGGGACTATCTTGCTGCGTTGGCACCATTTTCGGGCCGCTTCCGAAAGAACTCCACGTACACTTCACTTCAATTGAACAACGATGTCAAGTCGGCGACTCGCATCACACAATCCCGCTTTCGCGTTCTCGCCGGCGAGGATCAATTCTCGTTCACCTTCTGTCGCAGTCGATCACTTCCTTTCGGTTTTTTCACCAATAATTCGACGCACCTGCGACACGTAGATACGTATCCTCCAACACGATTCGTGAAAAAAAAAAAAAAAATCAAGTTTCTCTCGAAATGAAATTCAAGCTCTGACGTCCAAAGGATGAGCGTTCGCCGCGTTTATTGAAACTGGCGTCGGGCGAAAAGTTATGAGAGGACGTAAAAGAAAAAAAAAAACAACGTAAGCTTCCTCTCTTGTGAACGCGACTCGACTGTGGATGGATGGATGGACCGTGGCGAGATTCCCACTCGTCGCTGTCCCTCCGAGATCGACACTATCGTAGAACACCTCCTCCGTCTTCTGTCGTCGCCGCTGCTACCGCGGCTTATCTGAGCGGGAGACGCGCGACGAACTCCAACGGTCGCACATATAATTCCGCATCCACGTGCTCTCTCTCGCCGAGTAGCGATAAAAGCGCGCGGTGGTCGTTACCCTTCCGTCGCTCGAGTGCGTTCCTCGCTCTCTTTCTTTTTTTCTTTTTTTCCTCCCGACTCTCGCTCCCTTAGACCTGTGTCTCTCGACACTGGATATCGACGATGTGCACGCGCGGTCCAAGATTCAGACGTTATGGGCTCCTCTCACAGTCGCTCGTCGATCACGAACTGACATCCTCGCCCGTTCCGAAGAGAAACGCTTCGATGCTCGCTCCACGAGCGCTCATGTGCTACTGACTGCATCGTACGATCGGCCACTCGAGTCTATAGCTCAGCGCTCAGCTGTGAGAGCATCCCCACCCTCGCCGCGGCCGTGCCGAGTCGACCAATCCGCGCGCCTGTCGATCACCCCCCTCTCTCTCCCGCCTGTCCCTCTCCGTTCGATGCATCACGTTCACCGTTCGCACTCACTCCGCCGCGCTACGCCGTGCTGCGTGGAAGCATACGCGTGCGTGTGCTTCCGCGCTTGTCCGCTTGCCTGTTTGCCTGCTTGCCTGCTTGCCTTCTTGCCCGCCTGCCCTGCCTGCCTGCCCTGCCTGCCTGCCCTGCCTGCCTATCCTTAAACTCAATCCCTAATCAGCCACTGTCAGTGTCAAACGCGGTCTCAGTTTCTCACTCCCGTCATCGTCACGCATCGCAGCATGTGTTACGACTTTTTCACGAGTTTGGGTCCTCTACGTCGAGATTTTTAAGTAAAAAAAATCTCTGAGGTGATCAACGTGTTACGATCAGAGATTTATGAAACTGAGGCGCTGAAAAAACAAGAACAGTTATCGAAAAATTGTAAAGGTCACTTGTGTGATTCGATGATGTGATTGTACCGCATTCTTATTATATAAAATACAAAATTGTCGAATTGTAAAATTCGTCACTTGCGCACGGAGAAAACAGTTTCGACATCTAAAAATCTGGTCGGATACAGATCTGAAAATAATTTTGTTGGACCAAAATCAAAATTATTAAGACATGATAACAACATTGTGAAAATTTTTGATCTTCTAGCAAACAACTTGAACATCATGCATAATAACTTTCAAAGTCCAACAAAATTATTTTTAAACCTGTATGTGATTAAATTTTTCCGTGCGGGAATTAATTTCAGCTTAGAATAAAAAGGCAGGTCCGAACGT
Source organism: Pogonomyrmex barbatus (assembly GCF_055798465.1). NCBI lineage: Eukaryota > Metazoa > Arthropoda > Insecta > Hymenoptera > Formicidae > Pogonomyrmex > Pogonomyrmex barbatus. Next base: position 4,398,648 of record NW_028297107.1, read on the forward strand.
ACGTGTTACAATGAATATCGTGGATAGAAAATAAAATCTGGACCCTCTTTAGCTTAGTTTAAAGCTCAAACGTTAGATAAGATAAGGCAAGAATTCTCGGGAGGAGATACGGATGAAAGCGAGTGACCTGATAGTCGATGTCCTTGCGTCTTTTCGCGATTAGTTTAATCCTGCGCAACCTGGCGCGACCGCGAATATCGCGTTATACCGGTTTGGATACTCGGATGCCGTGCCTGCGGGGGCGTAAAAACATGCGAAATTAAGAGATTACGATCAGCGCGCGGCGTGCACTTTCTCATATGACGGGCCTTTGAATGCGTCCTTACATATGCCAGATAATATATCTCGGGGAAGGCGTGTACGCTGCGAAGGAGAAATTTGAATCGTAAACCGTTAATTTAACCTCCGCGGCTTAAGACGGCGCTTCTAAATAATATCTTAAATAACGCGTTCTTATTTTAATCAATTTTTCAAAATTTTGCACTTTTATCGACTGCTTTTTTTATTAAACTTCCATACTTTCGCGAATCGATCCTCGCGAAAGTACGAATAAATACATTAGACGTATATAATTTCGAGTAAAACACAAGGCAGTCAAGTTTTATAATTTCATGGTCCTCGAGATAAAACTGTCATATAAATACAAAGTAATTTGCAATCTTGTTTTTTTAATGGAAGAAATTACGCGCCTTTCCCCTTTTTCTTAAAGGGAATAATTCAGAGCGAGGTATTTATTAAATGAACATGTCCATATATTGGCTATTGCGCGGAGTCCTTATCGCTGTTTACGCACATTGTTTACTTTACGTAGTGCGCAGTCGAGTGATCGTGGGACCGTAAAAATGATTTCTTCCTGCTTCGCGTATTAAAGTGCACGACGGATACGGTGTCGTAAAGAAAAAATGGCAAGTGTGAGACTTTACGCGTAAACAGGTTTAGTGCCAGTTAGCCCCGGGTACTCTTGTTTTCTCGAATATAATGTTCGACGCATCGAGCTATGCCTAGGGGAGTTGCATAATAGCACTCGAATCATATTTTCCATTCTCATAGAAATTCTCTGGTGCCGCCGTTAACTCTGGCCAGATGCAACCACAGCCGGTAACATTTTTTCAGTAATTACTTTACGCGGAAACAGCAGTTTGGATCTCGCCGAGGCCATTCGTACGTACAAATCAAAATGTAATAATGATACGTTGAGTGATTCCTATAAGAACGATAGCATTAGGGAAACGTTATGTTTAGCCATCTGGCCACTTGCAGTTATAATTTCGTTTTACGTAGAAATTATTATTATCTGTTCTGATCTTTATCGAACGCATGTCTGTAAAGAGAAAAGCCAAGATTCAATAGTGGTGGATTAAATATTTATATTTATGGAGATATAAGACTTATATAATTCATATAATTCTTAAAAGTGTTATTGGTTTTATAAATCTCTCATTGCCGCGAACCTGCCAAGTGTCATCGAAATTGGAGAGACGTTTTACGTCTTGTAAATAATACAGTAAGATAATCGACAACCACCGTTCGCACTTCATCGCGCAGCTCGTCTATTTGCCCGCCAGGCAGCCCGCGGCACTTCGTAGCGCCGGTTATTCAAATACGACAACCGTGTCCGCCGTAATGCCAATTCGCGTTCTAATTTCGCGAGAATCGGAATTATTAAAAGCCCGTTGCGGCACGATTCCGCGATCTACCGCGGCGGTCTCTCCGCGTTCTTCTCGATCGCGCCCGCCCTTCGCAGAAGCGAAGGAGTTTTTCTTTTCCGGTAAATGCCCCGATCTATAAATGCAGCACGGCAGAAAGCGCGAGAGATGTGTATGCGCGCTCGTCTACGATATATTTTTAGTAGCCACGCCAACATGAAACGAGATGGGACGGTACGGGACGGGACGAGGCGGGACGGACGAGAGACTCTCTCTCGTACACACGCGAGCGAGACGGACGGCCGGGCCGTCGAAATTTTTTATTTTGCGCAAACATGTCAGGAGAGGCGCGCGCTGAAAGTCATACAAATATAAACCATATATACGCGGGGCCTAACGAAACTCTTTCGGCGAAAACGGCGGCGGACGGCGACGCGAGAGCGGCCGTCTGCCCGCCGTCATTCAGGCGGCTTGCGAGCTGCTTTGGGACCGACGAGGAAGCCTTGCGATCGATCCCGTAAAAATCGAGGTTCCCATGCTATCGAATGAAACCGCATCTTCCGACGCGACGTTCCAGAAATGATGATTTCCTCCACCTCCTCCGTCCGCTCGGACGCGTTCCTTCTTCACGGTCGGCGTACGGGCCGGATCTCTTAATTTTTGGCAGAACGACAAGCCATTTACGCTCGCAAATACATCGTTCTCACCTGACTAGAGAACCCCTCCCCCCTCCTCTCTCCTTCCTCTCCTTCCCTGCTTCTCTCTCTTTCCTTTTATTTTACATCATTGGCAAGGTTAACCCTTGAATATAAGTCAGTTCTACGAAATAGACCATTTCTGCGAAACGAGCGTTATTATTTTCAAGACTAAACCGGCCGATTTCAAAGAACGCTCTTTTTCAGAAACTGATTAGTCCACCAATTTCTACGAGCTTAAAAATAAGACCTCTAACGTTTCTAGTTAATGAAACGCGAGTCGACCTCTCACTTCGCTGTCCGTTCTCCGCGGAGAATCTCCTCCATCTCTACACAAGGTAAATTTTCCTTCGAATACAAACTACAACGCGAAAGTGCGGCACAAAGATATTGAACGTCAATAGGATAGTTTATGGCGGATCAATGGAGGATCAATAGAGGATCGCTATTCTTTTCGCGCGTCGGTTTCCCGGAATCATACGGTTTATTGCAGACAGGTAACGAGACCGGGGATCCTCGCCGGAAGAAGATCGAAGCGATCGAGGAGAATGGCCGGGAGATGTTCTGGGATTTGACGGCAACGTTCGTATTTCAAGAGCCGACATAAAGGCGAAATAGGTCGACGACGACGGCGGCGGTGGCGGCGGCGGCGGCGGCGGTTTCGATCCTTCCAAGGCCCCGAACGTTAAGGTCCCCGCCGAATCGAGGCGAAGCAAAAAGGAAACGGTCTCACCGGGCACTCCCTCTCTTTCCCTCTTTCTCCCCTTCCCCTTCTCTCTCTCTCCTCGCTAACGGAAAAAAGTATCGTCCGGCCCGATGGGTGCGGTCTCGTCGCCGCTTTAACCGGATGCTAACTGCAACTTGAGAATACTAAACGCCAATGTTGGACGCCGCGCCGATGTGTTTACGAGTAGTGCACCGCGATATTTGTCCGCGTCCTATACGCCGCAGCTCAGCCTCGCCACCTTCACCGCGATAACCGTCCGCTAGAAAAAAATATCTCGTTACCGCTGCCCCGGGTATTCTCCCCGGCCGTGTGCCTTCCGCGATACATAGAGAACGCACTCGTTTGCCGAGCAACAGCGTATGATTTTTCAGATTTAAAAGATAACGAGAGGCTCGACCTTTGGCTCGCGATCCCAGAATTTGCGATAGATCAAGATATAAGAGTGATATATTCCAAGTCATTCGAATCTTATAATTTGTCAGATTGCTATACTCGAATAATTGGAGGCTTCCCGACAAAGCCCAGTTCTGCTATCCCAGTCCTGCCTTTCGGATCTCTCTCAGAACGTTTCTAGAAAAATATACGTTTTCACATCGGATGTCTCGGCGGACTCGTGTAATAATTTTCGAGCGCTCGCAGGAATCGCGTATCAGGAAACATAACTCATTCCCGAGAGAGATACGAGAGAGAGAGAGAGACGCGGTCGCGGACTTTTCGGTGACCCGGTTTGGCGCGCGATCCCGATCGTTCGTTATAAGCGCGTAATAGATTTTCCATTCCGCGCGCGCATTAAAAACATTATAAATAGCCGGAGTGGAGGAGAGATAACGCGTAATTCTTTTTGACCGCGCCGTGCCGGGACGCGTGTTGAAATCAATCAATGTTAAGCAGGGTCAATAGTCATGCAGTGGTGGCGCGATAAGGCTCAAGATCGGGAATTATCTGCGCGCGGTAAATACATTTAATCCCGATAGCCCGCGATGCATCGTCCTCACCCGATGCGATCCCGTTCCCTCTCCCCTTTCCCTTCCCTCACGCCGCTTCGTGCGCGACGTTACACAATGTAAAAACGAGCTTACGCATGTACGCGCGCGCTGCGCGCGTACGCGCGCATTTATCATAAATTATATTTAATCGCGCGACACACGCAGCGCGAGATTTAATTCAATCGCGCTTCTATCACGATTATACACTGTAACGGAACTGGCACTGTAACGGAATTAGTTTCCATTGCTTAATTCATACGGTAGCGCTTTCCGCGCCGGGTTTCGATGGTAATTTAGTAATTATATGATTATCACGTCACTCGGTCTTTCCCGAGTATAATGAAATATAATATAGAAAAAAAATCTCGACGTTTCTATCCATCGTATCTTTGGCGGATTTTTGAAGTTGGAAAAGTCGAAGAGTTGACTCTTGAATCGTATTGGCTTGGTATTTTTATTTAGCTAATCTGATGAGATTTATTATAGAAATTATAATCCTCCCTCCCCACCTGGGGGAAAGGAAAGAGGTGGTTGGATTTCAAAAATTTGATTATCGATTTATTAAAAGGAAATATAATTCAACTGTAATTTTGAGCTACGTTAAATCTAGAATGGTTAAATGTAGCATGGTTCGCGATATCAGCAAAGTTGAATTTTATTTTCGATAGATATAAATTAAAAAAAAAATTAGACATCAAAGATCCTGTCTACCGCATAATGCTATCTCTTATCCCGTTCTTAGAAATTACAATATTATCAAATTATATAGACAAATAATAAAGAGTATTTCAACATATGAATTGACTACATTACACAGCCTATCATAAAGCTAAATTAAGACACACGTGTATCGAAATCAATAAAACCGTACGTTTGGATCTCGCAAGCGGTATTGGATTAAGGCAGCCATTTAACCCTTCAGGGAATCTATCATTGAAATTGACATCAATAATATCGGGACATCCTGTGTATGATGCAATATCGGTGAAGTATAGCGAAACCGCGGAACGTGACGAACGCGGAGGTTAAAAACCTCGGCGGTGTCCATGAAACGGATAGAAAAGGCGATGCGCCGTGATTTCGACAACGCGAATGACGCAGCTGATTTCGCATTCGCACGCGAAAGTACATGCACCTCGATTTTCCATGAAAGTGATTTGGACGGGTTTATCGTCATTTCGACATCGACGAATGTCTGACTTTGATTAATCCGTTTAGGTTCCACGACAGAACCCGGTGTCGCGATAACGCGACGCCCGTCGATAATATCATCGTTCGATCGAGCATTTGCATTGTATCTTTATGTATGTCATATATCATGAAACGCGCAAATAGAAAGAGTTTGATTATATTGATTATATTGGTTGACAAAGAGAGCCAAACAGATTGAGCGAGAAAATGACTAAATTCCCCTCGTAGAAAATGATTACCAAATCTATCGGTTGGAATTATCAAATCTTAATAAAAAAATATATAATTTTGTACAGGTGTATGGTGTATCAGGAGGAATATCTGTAACATTTGTAGTCACGCGAAAAAACAATTCTCAATAATTACATCCAAGTTGTATAACGATGATAAACGAGGTTTGTTAGATATCTAGTTTTTTTCATATTCATCATGCATACGCGAACGCGAGACGTGATTTCACGTTCAAGAAATCTCACAATTGACGCAGAAATATAATTACGTATCGCCCTAAGCCTCTTTGCGCCCGAGCGCTTATTTAAAATTTTTTTTTTTCATTCAGATGAATAATCCGGGGATTTGAAAACGACCATATGGTTCACAGTAGCTACAAAGCTTAAGATTCCAGCAGGTAAAATTGCCTTTTCTCGCCACCTGCCACCCTCTCCCCGTTTCTTTCTCCCAAAGACGTTGACAAAACCTCCACCGCATTCTTCAACGATACCTCCGATGAAGCTTTTTCTAAAATATACTAGCCAAGCTCCGAAGAAAATTTCGCGTAGGTTTATTGTGCGGGCAACGTACGCCTAGCCTAGAAGGTACCTGCTCCGTCTATCTCACCTGGATCTTTAAACATTCACTTTTTTTCGCCAATGAGAATCCAACCTTCGAGATTCAATCAATAGCTTCATAACAATACAACGATGCCAGGTACGGCGTTGCCATAGAAGACAGCGCGTTTATTCGGCTTCTTCTAGAAGAATTTCTGAATACATCTTTCGGAGGTGTAAGGTATACAACGGCGACCTTGTGCCAAAATATTGTTTTTTTTCTCAGATGCAAAACAACATTTCGACTACTGGAAACGATGCGATATTCTCCGAGTTGCTAATAATAAATTTGATTTTATATCGACTCGACCAACAATATCCTTCGGTTTATAAATGCAGAGAATTTTAATATGTATCTAAATATGTTTAAAATTTTAAAGAAGAATTTATTAAATTAAATCCATTTAATTTAAACTCGATCAAATAAATTAATAATGGATAAATTATAAATATATATAAAATTATAAATTTTTGTTAGAATTGTGTAAAAATATTTCACAATCTTTTTTTATCCGTTCACGTGTATATAAAAAGATGTCAAGTGTATATAAAAAGCTACAAGTGTAAGATTAGGATTCTTTTAATAACATCCGCTTTATTGTAAGAATCTAGAAAAAGCTATCTCTCTATCCACGTGCGGTGTGGGATCGCGCTGCACGTGGAACTGTGTCAATCGAGTAAGCGTTCCATCGCTTCCGTGGCGGTCGAGTTAATTTTCAAGAAGACACGCTTGACGACCCAGCTAGAAAGAAAGAGAGGGTGAGGGAGGGGGGGGGGGGCGGTCGGACCTCGGCACCGACATAGGTCACCAACGAAAACGTAAGGGGCCAAATGCTAATTCGGCGCAGGCTGATTGCGAGACGAAGCTGGGTTGCCATGCGAAGCGAGCCATTAACATGTAATTGCTTTCCACGAATCCACCTACTCGCGTCCAGTTGCTTTTGATAAAGCTAATTGCGGGTTTGCCCACGCTAATGCCTATTCACGAATATCCTACGAAGTAGGTAGGTAATGATACCCGCCGGCAGGAATAATGCAGGTATTTCTCTCGCGAAAAAAAAAAAGATATAAAAAAAGAGGAAGGATGACGAATCCTGTTAAGCCGCGGCTGAAGGAGGAGAACGAGAGATTTTCGCGCAGAAGGAGGGGAAGCAACGCGACGGCGAGTTTTGAAGATGTAAACGCGCGACGTTAAAGTACTTCGATGTTAAAGTACATAATTGTACAAAAAGTAGATCGCCGCGAACTTTACGAAGATTTGATATGTCCCGAGGCAGTTTTAAAATTTAAAAAAGTCGCCTTTGTTGCGCCGTCGAGGAACAAGTTACACTTCCTTCCAAGATTTTAATCTGCGATTTTATCTTCAGGATTTATTTTGCCATTTACCTCAGCACTGTACAATCCCGTTTAATACGAGAAAAAAAATTAGCGTTCGTAAAATTTTACTTGATTTCTCCCGGCGGTCAATTCTTTCCCGGCGGTCATTTCTTTCGCTTAAAATATCGATATTTTACATTGCGTCACTCTTACGTCGCAAGTGCTATTTATCTCCGCGAGATCCGCGAGCGTACGCGCGCACGCGCGCGCGCGGGCGCGAGAAATTTCCCACTGTGTTCTTCTAGTAAATTAATAAATCGCATCTAGTCGTACCGCTCGGGCGCAGTTATCGCCGATGTCTCGCGCGCTACTACGCGCAACCCTCCCGCTACGCGGCGGGAGGATGAGGCAAGCGCGCGGCGAAGAAACGCCGATTCTGAGAATTAATGCTCGGCTAAAGAAACGGCTGAGATACAGCGTTAATTAAGATAACGGTACCCCGATACGAGCGAATAGCATAGGAAAAGAAAGCTCGGGCGAATATGTATCTGACCCTTACCCGCACCGGGGAGAACGAGTACCGCGCGGTGCGACTAATTAGACGCGGGTATAAGCGATTTTTACGCGATCCCTGCCGTCACTTGCACACCTTGTATCGGATTACCTTACCGAGGGGCTGCTAAGCAGTGTCGTTTGTACCCGAAGACTTCACGCTCGTTCCCCAGGCTTCCTCGGGCCTTAAGTAAATGTTCCCGACCCGACAAAATCTCACGGCAAGATAGGTATTCCTTCCTTCGCCTACGACAGATACGATTGTGTATTGTCTATTCAAGCTAACGAGAAACACGCAATTCGTTTGAATAGCGTTCATCATAATTTGAAAGACACGGCATAAATTTTTCTTAAATTGAATTTGTTTATTTCGTAGATGCCGGCATTTATGCGATAGATATGAAGATAGCGTTTTTCCTCGTATTGAAATGACGCAATATTACTTCCAGTTATGTTCTCAAAAGAAAACGAAAAACAAAGAAATAAATGCCTAAACGAAGAAACATTTTTGATATTTAAAAATTTGAGATAAATCTGAAAATAATTTTGTTGGATCATCAAAATGGTTATATAATATTCAAATCGATTGCTAGAATATCAAACATTTTTGCATATCATCACGTTTAAACGTCTCGCGTAATAATTTTGATGACGCAACAAAATTATTTTTAAATTTGTGTTTGGGTCAAATTTTTAGATACTTCAGCAAAACTGTATCAATTACGATCAGAGCCTGTGATTTCTGCGCGCATTGACGACCAGTATAATACGCGAGAAATGACAAACGCAAATGATGAAAGCACGCGTTTGATTGATGAAAGTAATTGTTTCAACGCGCGTGAAAATCATAGATAACTCCGATTCGCGAGGGTACTCATCTGAATCAAAATCGAAATTGTCAAATCATCGTTGCAACGCATTGCATCGGATAAGAATACAATTGTATCACTTCCCCTCCCGGACATTCCCTGACGAATAGTCATTCGCGAGTGTATCTACCCCATATCAATCAGTCGGAGACAAGTGGTTGCGATTGTACCTTTCTGACGCATTGAGAATCGGCTCGATATACACGTAGAAAAAAAAAATATCGCGATTATCTCGCGCGATATCCCTCTCCTTTTCCCCGAGGTTCGCTGCGTGGTAGTGAAATCCATTTAGATTCACGGACGTATCCAGCATTTTTTTCGGACAAGGGATGATTTATTAATTTCACATAAATAGCAATTTTTTTTTGTATTAATGAATTGCTTTTCTGAATATTTTAGAGCTTAGAAATATCTTCTCGTTCCTCTGATTTTAAATGAGAAAAGTATATTAGATTTTGTAAAGCATAACTTTTTTTTTTAATTTCGGGAAGGGAGAACATTTGAACTTCTCAAACTCTCCTGGATACGCCTATGGCGAGACCATTACGAAACGATTGTCGTTCGTTGGTCATATACCACGTACGGAACCGGCGGAACACCCGCGCCGCATTTCAACGCTCTGAGTCAGGCCTATCGCCAGTCGCGCAAATCTTGCGCAACTCGCAACATGGCATATTTATGCTTAACGAGTAAGGCCAAATGTGCCGCTTTATTTGTGCGGCGTCGTTAGCGGATCCCGATAGATACGTCAAAGATGAGTCGCGTAATGCGGGGCGGTGCGGCGATCCATCGAGATCAGTGACCCTCGGCCTACCCCTCTTGCTCCTCGCCTCGCGAGGCTATAATTTTGCGGAATGACGGAAGAAAAGGAAAGCGTAAAAAAATCATAATTAACAGTAAACTAATAAAGGACAGTACAACGTACGCAACGGGAAACGGGATTAAAATCCAACAAGTGTTGAAGTCAAGAGACACGTGAAAAATTAGAAAGATACATATATATTTCAGCGTAGCTGAGATGGAAACAGAGTGCGAAGGAAAAAAGAGGCGGAGATTATAGACTTTAAACAAAGTGTAAGAGGTTAAAGTTAATTGCGATAGCGACGATAGCGACACTACGCATACGGGTGAAATCGTTCTAGAGGCAATTATCCGCAGCTGTCGCAGCTAGCGGAAGTCGCAAGAGCGCGTCTCGTCGGAATGGCAAACGGCCGCGCCGTTTCTCTTCCGAGCGCGCCGAGCGAGCCGAGTTCTAACGCGATTCGCTGGAGGCAATCGCGCGCGGCTCGCGAGCGCGTAACTTCGCCTTCGATGCCTAAGCGAATTGCGTCACACGCATACACGCATACACACACTCGGCGAAGTCGTGCCGAGCGGGGCTAGACTAGACGACGCCGGTCTCGCACGAGTGATCGCTACCGCAAACGTTCGCGAGTATGTACGCCACACGCGAGTAATCGCGATAAGCTGCTTTCGCGTCGCGATCTCGATTATCGGCGTGTATCGCCGGCGTGACGACGTGGGAGTCGGCAGACATCGGGATTAGGTCGTCTCCTCGGGGCTCTCCTCGCGGACCGTCCTCGGGGAGACGAGGGACAGCATTGGCGATGGCGAGAGAAACCCACGTCAAACTTTTTGCATTTATAGACGATTAACTCAATGCATTTATAGGCGACTGGGTATTTAAAGATAGTAGCGCACGCTAAGGAGGCTGTATTATGCTAAATCCGTATTACAAGTAAATGCCCAAGTGGGATATTTCAAGGATTTGCCCGGCCGAATTTTACAGCGATTACAGGATCTTTCCAAAAGTGGAAGGATTTTGGAAGAACTTTTTTAAAGCCGGTTAAGCGTATTATATTACCGGCGATCCATCCTTCATCTTATTTTAGTAGCTCAATTTAAGGAATAAAGTAATAACGAAAATTACAAAAACGCCTTGAGACTTAAGCTCAATATTTTAAAAGTAAATATTATTCGAACAAGTTTTATCATTATATTAACATTCTACATTTCCTACGCCGACGCGGGACAATGACCGCACGAGAAAACTTTTGTCAACGTGGATCATCTTCGTATAGCGTCGTCGCCCCTCGAAAATAAGCTCGTTTAACTATCAAATTAAATTAATAGACGAGAACGCGCACGGTCGGTCGGTCGGTCGGTCGGTCGGACGACGGTTATCATTAGCCGGCGTGCTCGAGATAATGCTAGTTTTCTTTGGGCGACGCCGCGCAGACTATCGACAGATAATTGCATAATGCGGGAGCGTATCCGTTGCTCTCTTACTCGGTTGCCGCGCATAAGTATATGTGCGAGAATTGCGCCGCCGCCGTCGCATATTCTCGTACATATCTTGAATGTATTGTGGGTGGGCACGAGTGTCCTTGGCCTTGAGCATATCGGCCCTCATGTGACCGGGACGTTGACGATGGCAACGACGAGTAGCAACCGGCATCGAGAAAATGCGGGCCACCGCACCGCACCGCACCGCACCGCACCGCACCGTACCGCACCGCACCGCACCGCACCGCACCGCATCGCATCGCACCGGTCGTCCGTGATGTTCGCCGATCATTCCTTCTGCTCCTACCATCGTCTTTCTCGTACCACTCTTTCACTCGTACGAAACTCTCCCCTCCCCTCCCGCCCTCCGCTCTCCGCTCTCCTTCGATGCCACTACCGACGTCGTATTCCGTTTCTTACAGCCGCTCCCCGCGTCTAATCTTTTCCTTTTGAACAGGCCGCATTTTGCACTTTTGTCGGGAAGCGCCAAAGCGCTGGTTTTTCTCTTCCTTAAAAGCCTTCTTACGGTATCAGCGATGCCGTATCATTTTTTGTAAGGCCTTATTACCGGACATCGCGGCGTTACGAGCGACATTACAAAGTATCGGTTTCTTTAAGTCTTATAACAGCCTTTAGTCTTATTACAACATTTGTTGGTTATTTACGATGCCAAATGCCGGCCAGTTGCTACGGTGGACAGAAAAGCCGCGTGCATGTGAACAAAACTCGCGATAACCTCCGCTCCAATTAATATCGAGCGCATTAAACAAATTGATGCAACAGTAAATTTCAATGCAGCGCGTACGTAGCAAACACAATTACTGAATCGACAAAATATTTATCGCATTAATTATCTCGTTAAATAATTTGTTGAATATGTCTGGTATTTGCTTTTCTCGCGAATATATCTCATTTTATCGAAATACCAATTTTGTTCGCTCGAACAATTTTTTTTCTCTACAAATCTGAGATAAAAATTGAATTTATTTATTTCAAATGATTTTAAGTCTTTGATTGTATCACGAAAAGAATATTTTATTACAAATATAGTACTACACTCTCTCTCTCTCTCTCTCTCTCTCTCTCTCTCTTTCTCTCTCTTCTCTCTAATCGTGTATCCGTGATCATCTAAAAGATAACGATGGAAAATATAATAATCCCGGATCTGGGATATTAAACTGAATTATCATCAAGGCTCCTCGTATACAGAAAAACGCGCAGGTATACCGAGAGAGCGATGGAAGTGGGCGTTTGCGTCGGTCCGAGCATCTGCCGAGAAATATGCGAAAACATCAGCTGTTCGAGCCGTACGACGTGAGCGTCTGGTTTGGCCGACCGGGCGGATTGACGTCGTCCTACGGAAGGCAGGACCGACCCTCGCGGACAGAAAAGGGCCGACTGGTTGCGCTCTACATACAGACACGGACACTCCAGTTGGCGCCTGACTTACTTAACGCGCCTGACTTCTGAACCCCATTTCGTCGAACTTGTAATATTAGACCATGACTGCGCACGGAAAAACACAAATTCACGCTTTGGAAGGAAAATAATTTTTTTTTTTTTTATATTTTTCAGTCGTAAAAATTGAACAATAATGTGAAATAGAAATTTTATTATTCAAATCTTCAAAGTTATTAATCAAAATGCAGAATATGTGTGTGTGTGTGTGTGTGTGTGTGTGTGTGTGTGTATGTTGTGTGTTATATTTGCCAAACTGATTATCTTTGCAGTAGGATACAAATGTTTAATTCCAAAATCGGTATATGGAATTGTTTCAAGTTTCAATTAATCGTTCAATAATCAAATGTGAATGTGACAGGAATAAAAATTTTCCATATTTTCACGAATTGAAAATGCTTTCTGATACATTTTCTTCAGAAAGATTCAAATACAGCTAATACAGAAACGTACTCTATTCCCATTTATTAGAACGAGTTAAAAAAAAAAAAAAAAAAAAAAACACTTAAGATTACATTCTACGAATTTGAACGGGTAATTATCGAGAAATAATTACTCCGTAATTATCGTAACTCTTTCGACGGAGATTGAGAACGCAATAACACGTACAATTAAATTGCCCTCTCGACGGCTCCGAGGCTCCCGGGCGCGCTGTTATCAGAACCAGAAATTTCGGTGGCCGGAAGATGTTGTTTTCTCGAAGTGGGTCATCGATATGAAACGTGCCACTTCCAGCGAGCGATCGTTCCCGCTTCGCTGATACCGGATTGATTCTCTATCGTTGCCGCGCGCACACGCACGATCGTTTAATCGCGCCGAGTCTCCTCGGCGTATATATGTGTGTAAGTACGTATGTATGTATGTTGGTGGCATCATTTAGCGCAACGCGCGATTAGATACGGCAATCGCATCTGACAGCGCGGCGCACCGAGAACGAGAGTCGCGCTTCGTCACTTCGCCTCTCCACGTTATTCGGCGGTAAAAACAATACCGTCGTTTTATCGCCGGTGCGGCAATGACGGCAGCGGCGTTCCATTAAACAACGTCCCGCAACAAATAAATACGGACCCGATGATGATAAGCGGCTTCCACGTATCGTTCGTAATACCATTCGATCACGCCGTTTAATCGCTCGTCGAAGATGGGCTTCTTCGCGAGATAACGAACGATACTGCCCTCGCAATAGAGACGACGGGTTCCAACAGGTCCGACGATTCCGAGCCGGCCATCGGCAGGATGTGGGATCGTACTTTAAAAGAACTCACTTCCTTCGAACGGCGACACACGAGACGGATTGGTTCCATACGTCTTTCCTTTCCTCGAACCGTCGAGTCGTCGAACGCTCGAGCTCGAGCTCGTCGTTGAATACCTCAAATGCGTTTCCACGAATCGCAACGACGCGATAAACAGCTGCGTTGTCAAATTCGTATCAGTTAAAAACCTTTATCTCGAGGCAAATCTGTCGGAAGTAAATTTCGGAAGATGTCATGCCATGTTCGAGAAAAATGATGACTTATTTAAATGCCGATGATATCTAAATTTTATTTAAGTTTACGTAATTGAGGATAATGAAGTTCCAGTTCGGGCCAAATCGATTTTTATTCTTGTCGAGCGTATCTTTTTTTAAACAATCATAAAGTTAAAATATATTTTCAGTATGTCCAATTACTGTGAGATGAAGTATATTATATTTTCTTTTTTTCTTTTGATTAGCGCGCCACAAAAGGATCCCGTTACGTTGTCCGACTAATTTTATAAATGTGCGTGTGTGTACGATTTTATGAGTCAACGCTTTCGAGCGGTGGTTAATCGAAAGCGGAAGTCACAAGCACGATTGCATGTCGCGCGCTGGAGCAGTCAGAGCGTCAACATTGCTTTCTCGCTCGCTCTGTTTAACAGAGTATGAAATAATTACACGCTACGAAAAACTGATCGTGATACGTCATTCTCCGACGTTACATTCACGTGGCGATGCGATTGCGACGTTTATAACATTTACAGCTACGCAATACTATGTTAACAGCCTGCAGTTCTTTACTTTCACTCGAAGCAAAGACGGAGAGCCCGAGGAGAGCAGCGTTAATCCTCCTTAATAGTAACGAACGGGTGGTAAATTGGCGGTCACGTGGCGAATCCGAAAGTGAATTCAGCGATTAATAACGAGTCCGTCGAGTCGCGAAACACCTCCCTTAAAGGTTAAGGAGAAGGGTTCCTACATTAATCATTTTCGCGACGAGGCGAGCGTGACCGGCGGTTCGCCGTGCGCTCGATTTAAAGTTTAAAGCACCCGGGGGCACGTACGCGCTGCCGGTAACACGGGCAGGGGTGAACTTTTTATAAAAACCTCGGGGTCGCCGATGGAGCAGTCCTTTAAAGGGCCGGCAAGGTCGTCGCACCTGAGCTTCGGAGCTCTCTCTCTCTCTCTCTCTCTCTCTCTCTCTCTCTCTCTCTCTCTCTCTCTCTCTCTCTCTCTCTCTCTCTCTCTCTCTCTCTCCGTGTGAGAACGATATGAAAGACGATCCAATATCGGGGTGCGAGGAAACAGGACGCGAGGGGAGGTCTTTGAAAGAGGTGCGCGTGAACGCGAGGCGTCCTCACGTGCACGCACGCACGCACGCGCGCGCGCACACGCACGCACGCAGTTACTCGAAGGAGTTTACGCAACGCGTGCACACACCGCCGACTACGTGCGTGGCGCACGAAAGCGCCTGGAAAAAGGAAGGATGTGGTCAAAAAGACGACGGGCGAGAGAGCAGGTGACGCCGCTTCGCTCGCCCAGCCATCGCCGATATTACACAAGGTATATGATGGGAAATTAGCATTAACCGTTTCCGCTGTGAACTTTCGATTGGCATCGGTCGGCCAGTCCGTTCGTCCGTTCGTTCGTTCGTCCGTCCGTCCGTCCGTCCGTCCGTCCGTCCAAGAGCGACTTCTTCCCGTGAGAAACCGAGGCAGTACCAAAAGCGAGAACCGTCCTAAGATAAAACTGTAAACAAACCAAATGAACTCCAGACACTTTAATCAGCTTAAGAAATTCTAAAACGGCAAAATATTCCCAAGTGGTTTGCACAAGTCGCAAGTATTTTCAGAGATAATCACCGATTGTTTAAGAATTCGTAAGTTTATAGTCGAGATTTTCATCTATCTAGCGTTAAAATGTTGAGTATTATTTAAATGAGAAGCTCTCTTAACCCCTTAATATCTACTAAATTTCATGGCTTTGTAGCCATTTATTTTATGCTAGTATTCCTCAGGAAAGTTGGAAAATCTTGAAAATGAGAAATCGTCATATAAAAGAAGAGATGATAATCCATTTCTGAATCTTTACAAACCATAATTAGAAAATCATTATGTAAGCAATCTTATAAAAGCAACACTATCCATAATTATTTTTTAAGAATTGAATCAATATGTACGTATTAAAGCATAGACATAATAATGAGTTGAAATTAATATGAAAATGAAAAGGACAATTTTGCTGAAGTATTTAAAAATTTGGCCACATATAGATAAAAAAATAATTTTATTTAGCCATCAAAATAATCATATTTCCTAATCAGTTTCCTAGGAAACTAAACATAGTAATAATATTGCACAAATTTTTAATATTTTAATAACCAATTTGAGCGTCCTATATATTTATTTTGATGACCAGTAGGATTATTTTCAGATCTATATCTAATTGAATTTTTAGCTACTTCAGCAAAACTGTTCTTTTTGGTATATATGTACGCGATATATATATATATATATATATATATATATATATAAAATTAGTTTTAAATCATTAGTATTTTTTTTCTCAAACTCAAGGCATCAGATATAATAATTAAAAAAAAAAATTCAGTATTGATTCAAGATTCATTGAGATTCATTGAGAAAAATTCAATATTGATTAGTTTTATATATATATATATTTCATATATATATATATATATATATATATATATATATATATAAAACTAATCAATATTCAGTGAGAAAATAATAGGGCACCTAATATTATGAATGAAAGAATCGATATATGCGCTTTCTCGTTATCCTAATCGCCGCGATAGAATATAATAACAGGTTGATCGTCTTTCGCGCCTGTCCGGCGCGGAAAATTGGTCAGGAGTATGTAGGTGCCGGCAAGAAGGCAAAAAAAAAAAAAAGAAAAAACAACAAGCGATACGCAGGTGCATCGGCCAACACCTGTCCGCTTCTGGTAGCTAAGAGCGAGAAAAGAAAAAAAATTGTCCCGCTGCCATTCTACGCACTTTTTTCCGTAGAAAGCCAGCGTGACGTGCTTCGGCGACTCGCGCGTGTCGTCCGCATATAGAAAAACGCTCGTAATGAGACGTTAATTCGCTTAACGACACTGGCGCGGTTTAAGTAATCGAGCAATGCCCGTCTGCCAATTTGCGGTGCTCGAATTAAATTCGGCCGGCGCGATGCGAATCGTCTCGTCACATGCGTGGACGTTGCCACGGAGAAGAAACGTTTTACCTCGCCGTTTTAACTCGCTGTTACAACATCGAGAATAGATATCGACATGCTGATGGTGTGTAAAAAAAAAAATATCAATGAAACGCCTTCGGCGTTTCATTCGTAAAATTTTTTCTCGAATGGTGATATATACATTATTTTGTAATAAAATTTCGATGTCTTTATTACACATTTTCAGATTTTAAATGTGATAGAATAAAACGAAATTATAACGACAGAACAGTTTATATATGCGTACCTTAGAATACCTTAGAATACTTAATTGCAATAATTGTAAGTTGAAAAATATTAAACGTGTTTCAATCCTTGTTTAATAGTTAAAAAGGATAAAAAAAAAGATACGAAAGAATAAAAAAAAATAAGTGCACACTGAAAAAAATTTGATATTAATTGGAATTCAGTTGAATGGACAAATCAGAATGTTTTGCTTAAATCTACTAAAATTTTAGTTGAAATAATCGGAATTCTAATTGATATAATCAGACTCTTCCGGTTCGTCCATTTTCAATCAGATTTTTTTCAGTGTAATATTAATTCCGGCAGAAATAATAGCGAGCTGTCTCATATATGAAAAGCTTGTTATTTATGAGATTTTAATAAACACGAACTTCGCAGTTTTGATTGAACAGCTGGAACCGCTGGGTGAAGTTGTATAGGTATTCTCTTTGCACAAATAAACCGCTTCTCCAAAACTTTAGACTAACGCGGTAGATTCTTGGCTAAAAGAGGGTAGTAATAGTACGATATCCATTCAGTCATCTATGCACCTGTCTGATAATTGGTTTTTACATTTTTTTAATACTTTCTTCACTATATATACATTTCTAGCTTATCTAATAATTTATAATTGTGATTTTCTGATCAACTTTACCTAATTCCTGACTAGTTGCTATTGACCAGAAAACAATAATCTGAATATTCTGAATTTTTTTTTTAATTATTATATCTGACGCCTTGAGTTTGAGAAAAAAAAATACTAATGATTGAAAATTAATATTATTTTATATAACAACGCAGACAATAATTGGATCATTAAAAACTAATTATAAATTGCAGCTGGCGATCAACTTTATTTTATTTAACTTAATTTAATTTTATATATTATCTATTTATACTATACTAATATTTAAAATCATACGCGTTTATGCAATTTCTACTCGGGATCATTATATTTGTTCAATATCGCAAATTAAATGGTACACGAAACCTCATATTCATATTTATCCACCGTGTCCCTTAAAAGCTTCCTCAGTCATCTCGAGACACGTCCCACGGGATCAATGTGAGAAATAGATGGAGCATTACGTAAAACTAGTTAAAATGTGTTTTACCGGTTGAATAAGGCAGATAGATTAGTCGGTACAACTCGTCGAAAATCGCAGCTCGATGCGCGAGTCTGTAAGGAGAAGCTAATCCCGGGTTCATGTGAAACGGCACGAGCGATCGCAATTTAAGAAAGGGATCGCATTCGCGATCGGTATCTGTCGTGAGTAGGCGCAAGCACGAACAAGGTTATAAAAACTAGATCGTTATAAAAAAGATTTAATAAACTAATCGCATTGCAAGTCTTACTTCTTACATTTCGGATGAATAAATCTCCATAAATTATCGAGATCCTCAAAAAATTCCGATAAAAGTTTACATTTTTCTACATTCTTCATATTTATTGTGCTTTAATGCTTTAATATTCAAAATAAACTATCGATAGTCGAGTAATAAATTTTAAAACTTAAATCAAGATTTTAATCAAGATTTCGAATCGTATTAAGAGAGATTTGATATTTTATGATAATTGAATCGCTTTACAACATGAAGAAAATAATTCTATATATTATATGCTGGAAATAAGGCCATTACTGTCAACTCGTTTCCTAAATAGAAACATTACCAGGCAAAATACTCTACTCAAATGTGAGTGTGATAAATATTTCTCTTATTTTCAAACCGCTTGATATCGGTCGTCCTACTTCCGAAGTATTAATATCAGTGTTTCAGTATCCATATTCTCGATTTCATCTATAATTTGTCCTGTAAAATAGCTGGTCTGCACCTGTAGTCCTGAAATTATAGTCTGACACAATACTTGCTTTTTATCTTATAGTATAATATACTACTGTATAGAAGTTGCTGTTAGACGAAATTATAGTCCTATGCCATTAAAAATTATGTTGGCTACGTTGCATTTTTGTATTCAATTGAAAGCATTTGCGACTATAGACATACGTTCATATGTTTGAAAATCATTATTTTAAATAATTAATGCATTTTTCTGCATTTTTCTTCTGATAACATACAATAATCATATGACATGTACAATAATCAAGAATACAATATTTATGTATTAAAAGGTTTTCCAACATCAGATTTTAAATATATCGAGTACATATTATACATGTAAATGTATGACGTCAAAAGAAATTTTAATAAATCGGGATTTTGTTAGATATCGAAAGTGATAGATGATACCGCCAACGTACAACTAGTATTTCGAAAGAAACCGAAGAAGATATCTCTTTACAAAGCCACAAATTCGAAGATACACAGAATTCGTGGATCCGGAAGCGCGAGGGAGTCCACAAATTCACGCTTAATCTCATTCGATTGGGAACTGACGCGAGTGTGTCTCATACGTAGTGAAGTATATATCGATCGGTCGAAAATACTTATGACGACAGCGGATGTATACGTTTACAATCTGGCGGTCCCGCTCGAACGATATCGGTATCCGTTTTTGTGAACGTTACACGCCGTCCGTCGCGCAGCGTCGGTTAGTCTCAGGTAGACAGGGTCGCCGGTACATTTTTGTTTCTGTAAACTGTGAGAGAGCCGGTCCTCGATTTTTACATCGGCTATCGAAAAACGCCAATCGAAAAGTGCGGCCCTTACGGGAGAGAGTCGACCAGATCGTTCCGACTACCGTGCTAAATCTCAGAATTTTTTATCTCTGGGCCAACTATATAATGTAGAATGAGGAGAAGAGTTGTTAATTCGTTACTGGACATCGTGTTCGCTTCTCTCTTTCTCTATCTCTCTCTTTCTCTCTCTGAAAATTTTGGAAAAAAAAAAAAGAAGAAAGTAATCCATGCCCACCCAGTTCTTGGAAAAAAAAAAAAAAAAAAAAAAAAGATTGAGTCCTGATATACATAAGAAATTTACATTCAATTTCGCGACAATTTTGCGACACGGTAATAACTTCCATTATAAATCATGACAGGACTTTTTTTGCGCGTGTATCTCCAATTTGAATATTTTGGACCATGATATGCACGCAAAGAGGATTAATCAGATAGTTGTCTTCGAAAATATATATGCATTTCCATTAGCACCACGTTAACAATTAATTAATTATTAATTGGGACATGTCAGGCTAAATTGCTTTGCATGCTTACTGCGAAAATTGAATATTCTATCTTCGGTCAATATGATCATTTCAATTTATAATTATGTAATAAAACATACTCTATATTACCGCGTATATATTACTGTGCAATTATGACTGCGGATATAGTTATGGATTTAGTGGTCATCCGTCATCGGCTTGATAAGAATAATTACATTTAAAAAATAATTACGTTTAGATAAATTAAAATTATCTATATTTGCCAATACTTATATGAATCTCGGTGAGTTTACGATGAAATTCCATCGACTCCTACAGCCGTACAATCGGACTGATGAGAATCCCGACGATACGAATCGATTCTGGTCGGGTTCCTTATTCCGACAGATTGCGAAATCCAAACGGAGAAATAAGTATAGAGTCGAGCGAAAATCGAACACGCGGTTTCCTACGATGAAACGTAGGCCGGTCTACACTATAGAGCATGTGCAGGAGGAATAACGGTACGTCCACGAATCACGGACGTTTCGAATGTTAACGACGACAAAAGGGACTTTGGTAAGGGTCGGAAAGGGTCCGCAGGTACGACGAGCTGGAATTAATACGGTATCTCGCCAAGGCTGAGGGACGTCGGACCGTGAACTTTCTATGGCGATGGAAAAAAAGAAAAAATGCCGCGAGACTCTCTCTCTCTCTCTCTCTCTCTCTCTCTCTCTCTCTCTCTCTCTTCGCTATGCTCTTGATAATAATACCATAGTAAACCACGCTCCGAGTGGGCCCGATGATCTAGCAGGTCGAATTCTCTACGTACTGCGCTACTTCTAACATTCTTCGATCCTTCCGCCGCAGGCTCCCGTCGCCGTAGGCTGGCCAGCCTCCTGTTTCCTCCTCTTTCGATATTCTCTTTTCCGTTCTTCTCTTCGACGCGTTCAATACAATCGGCAATCCGATCCGGGATTGTAGATACAGATCGCTCGCGGAATCTGAAATCTACGCTGAATTCTCACCGGCGATGAAAATTCTTCACTTCGAGCGAATTTCTCGATTCTTCCTCTTTTTCCTAATTGCAAAACAAGTTTCGGCGTTGTACGCACGCGGTACGGATAGACAGATATAGAGTCAATTAAATAAACACTAGTATCACTTTCGCGTGCCTACGACTCGCAAATCAACGTGGAGAGAACTTACTATAATTAAACTCACGGTTTCAATCCCAGCTCATATAACGATAATATAGGCCACTCGCCTGGCGATGTCTAAACTTTCGTGATTTACACGCGGGATATCTCGGTGTTACAGCCTTCTTTTCAAAATATGGATAATAATTAGTATATTTTTCTCGCGCGCGCACATTTTTCTTCGTTCTCTTAATTTGCAGCCGCTCGATTTTGACACTTCCTTAAAGTCTGTCGTTATGATCGCGTTCTAAATGCGGCTCTCCAACGGCAGCGAGAGCTCGCGCTATCAATCTTATAGCATAAACAGAGATACGAGCGTTTATCGTGTGCGGTTGCACATCCTATAAACATAGATACGGGATAAATAGGTATTGGCGAGGTATATATGTATTGACAAACGTATTGCCCGCGCGTTTGTACGTGTACAAACTGTTTGTACAACTGCACTCGTGCTACCTCATTGGCCATTCGCTTTCTACGCCCATGCATCGACGAACAAACTGGACGACGAGCCAGTTTGGTTTCAGCTCGTATCAAAGCCTAGTCCGTCATTTGGAGCCTGTTATTCTTGGAAATTGCCCGTCCGGCTTGCGTAAAATCAAAGGGAAATGATTAATGACATTAATTTCTTCGAGATCTAAGATCAACTTTTTGAATTTTTTAAAAATCAGATTGTCATATCGAAACCTTCGTTTTTTTTTTTTTTTTTTTCGTAAAAATAAGAATGCGTGAAAAGAAAACACCAGTTTGCAAAGAACAGAATATCGGATTTCCAAAGTATGAGAGAGATCGGTCGCTTCATTGGCAGGTCCTCGGGGGACTTGGGACCTTTTCATTTCTCGCAGACCCAAGTTTTTCGGTCGTTGACGCTTTGGAAAAAGGAACCTAAACGGGGATCGTGAGGGAGATTGCGAGAGAGAAAGGAGCGAAAAGAAAACTCTGTGAGTTTCTCTCTGTTGCGCGCTCGCGCCAAGTGAAGTACGTACAAGGCACACGCGCCGGGCGAGCGGTACACCAGCAGGTGAAGCTCACAGCTGCTGGACAGCTGGACCGATATCTGCTCCCAGCTACATTCCGACGCGAGTGCGAGAGACGCGCGATAAGCCACGCCGCGCCGCCCCGCCGCCGTGCCACGCCATGCCGTGGCTATGCAACATGCCGCGTCGCGCAATGCGTAATGCCGGTCGTTGTGAATTACGCGTGCATGTACACACTTCGCCGCTAAGGCGGCGCAACGCCGTCTCGCCGCTTGGTCTCGGCCGTCGCGTCGGTTACCCCGGCGATTACTCGCGATTAGATTACCGCCTGCTCGGTGAGGCGTCGATCGAGGTTGCGTGGACGGGAATTATCTAACAAGAAGCTAGCAACCGACATCTCGCAAGTATGTCTACTACACCTTTGTACACCGCCGCCGTTTAACGACACCTCCCGGGCGAGGGATTAGGGTAACACGAGTTGACCGGCCGATCGTAATCTTTTTTTTTTAATTTCCTCGCTCCAAATTGGACGTCTTTAATAGGGAAATTATAAGATTATCGGTCGACAAGATCGTGTCATTTGATTTGTTGATGATATGTTTATTAAAACAAGGATAGACAAGAGACCGAGAGACGGGAGATTATTCAACATGCAAAAAGAGAATCGGAAATGTAGAATAAATTTTTTTTCTTACGATGTTTCGTTTCCGAGATAATCAAATCTAAAAATTTGTTGGGTGCACCATGCATTTGTCTAACTCTCGACTTAACGGGTTTTATTATGCAGCTATGTTAAAGTATTATATAATAATACTAATTTGTAACATATTTTGACATTTTTAAAAATATATATATATACATTTATTACAAGTTTTCAAATTCGATCATCTCGAGAACGAGGTATCATACGAAAAAGTTATTATTCTCACTTTGATTTATTTTCGCGTGTAGAATAATCTCTTGTTTTGGAAAAAGCATAGCACGATTGGAATACGTTTTATATTTTGAAAGAGCCTAGTGTAATTATTCGTATAAGTGAGCTTTAAACGGCAGTCTAGGACGCGTCTTTAGGACGTTCCTACGTGTGGTCAGTGGCGCCCAGGATATGACGTCAGCATGCGTGTCGTCTCTGAAGATGCGTGCGATACACGCGGCTTGTTTTTACTGTCGATCGTGAGCTCGCGCGACTCCCGAAGACTCTACGTGATGGGCATCGGAGATGTTTCACGAAAATGAGAAGTCACACGTGAGTCGCTGCCAAGGCTCTCCGCCGGAACACGAGTCGACAGCAAACAAAACATTTCATTACAGTTATATATCCCATTACGTGAA
Source organism: Pogonomyrmex barbatus (assembly GCF_055798465.1). Taxonomy (NCBI): domain Eukaryota; kingdom Metazoa; phylum Arthropoda; class Insecta; order Hymenoptera; family Formicidae; genus Pogonomyrmex; species Pogonomyrmex barbatus. Next base: position 4,422,517 of record NW_028297107.1, read on the forward strand.
CATACTAATTCGCAATTGCAATTTCTGAGAAATTTAGCCCAAACCGAGACGCGATAGAAAGCGTTTTAAGCAAACAACATAAGCGACCTTAATATAACATCTTTTTCATCGCGACGTGACGTTTGCGGTATCGATATATATGATCGGGATGAGACTTTTCAGGTTTAAACCGATTAATTCCGCGAATTAGACCGAGGGCTCGACCGCATAGATATGCATTTTGACTTACTTCGCATACGAGCCTTCACTGAGTCACGCGAGTGACTCATACTCGTTGCGGTATCGCGCGAGCCGACGACGGCGGCTCGCAAAACCACGCGCGTTCATATCCATGGCGACGCGTGGCATCGTCGACATTGACGGGAGTCTTGGATAAGGATGCTCTCTGTACAGGCTGACTAATTTCGCGATATCGCCCTACTAATGCTACGTATCCGTCACGTGAGGAGCACGAGGAGCGCGCGATTGGTTCAAGGTGAAACGTCCTCTTCGTAGGACGTCCTTCGCTCGACTTCGCTTCTTCTCCTCGAGCGCGACGATAAGCGAATATTACGATCTAAAAATAAGAAAGAAATCGAGCGCACTACATTATAATCCATTGTAAGGGAATCTATTGAAATTAAATTTTATAAGTAAGCGAGGATGTTCGTTATCTAATCTGTCCGCCGCGGCACGTAGCAAACAAGATAAGAATGCACACGTTTATTGCAAACTCATTATTTTCTTCCTATCCACAATACGACGGAATATAGTATATTATAGATTAGCCACGCGACGAGAAACTTCGAGGAGGATTCCCTTACTCATGTGTTTGTTCTCAATATTAATAAAATCTAACGTCACAAACTTGATTATAAATTCAACTCCACCTCCACTTGTCCGAGCGATTCAATTTTTTTTTTTTCAATGAAACATATTTAAATAATTTTTTATATTTAATTTGATAAATAATTACTGCATTAATTACTGCAAAAAATAAAATAACTGGAATGGATTAATTAAGTAGGATAGAATATGGTGATTTCTCGGTATCGCTCGGTGGATTTCGAAGCTGACTACAGTCTTGGACAGTCCTCTTTGGAAGTGCATCCTCTTTAGTGCGCTTTAGTCCGAAAAAGGCAGTCGCTCGAGAAAATCCTTCGGAGTCCCGCGTGGAAACAAAGCCGAACGAGATGACGAGCGATCCGGGTACCCGCAGCGAAGACTATCGGGACCGAGTCTCTTGACCGCGTACAGAAACGCGAGCCAAGCTACGGGTACTCTGAGACCTTCGAGTGCCGGGAAAGGAAAGCTTATACGCTCCTTAGATCCGCGGATTGTCGGATCCCGGCTAGGATCGAAAACTTTAAAGCCTTGCTTTCGCAAATAACGCGTTACGGAGTCCTAAAAGCGACTTGGAGAGCTTGGACTTGAGAGCGAAAGAACATTTCAGATAGAACTGCATTTTTCAGTTAGCGTGGAATGGATTCTCCTTCATCGAAACATTTATTCAAATTCGCACTTCTGAAGTATCGAAGAATTATTTAAGAAAATATTTCTAAGACAGTCCGCATGTTACACGAAAGTTGTTAATTACATTGAAAATTGTAAATTAAACTAAATTGTAAATTAAAATGGCTGGCTCGATTTCACGGACTGCGAGTCGTTGGTTTATCGAGGCGCCTTTTCGATCGACAGTGAAGGAATAGATAAGGAGGACAAGTTGGATCGCACACCATGGTGGCCAGCATGAGATGAAGGGAAGATAAAGAGAAGAGAGAGACGTGAGCGGTTTAAAGGAGGAAACGATAAAGCCGGCAGTCGCGTGGAACTCGCGAGGTTCCGTGTTCATACATTAAGCCCATACGGCATACTAATGGCAATTTCGCCGGGGCCCTTAACCCATACGCAGGACTAATATTTATTAAGAGAGGGACCCTCATGCCCGTCAATTCCGAATGCAGGAGACGTAAGACGCGCGTGGGTCGACGTCTTGGTCGCGTGGTGCAACCTCTTAACTACTTGCTCATTGTACTTATCTCGCATTACCTTTCTCCCGCTTAACATTCAGAAGTAATAATGACTACGATTAACATTCCAGGCTTAAAATTCTGTATACGCCGATTTTCGATCGTTACAAAATCAGGAGTTCCCTTTCCGAATCTCACAAGGAAGCCTCACATGACGTGTTACTTTTCTTGAATTTTTCTAAGTAGATCAGGTTTAAAGAAAAGTTAACTTTACCGTTTGTTTAAACATTCAATAGTTTAAAGTTTAAAAAATATTAAATATTAAATAAAGTTGGTTGATAAACAAGTTTGGAATTCTAGATTCGAATTCTACTGGCAACTAAGGTCTTCTTTTGTATTTTTGTTTATTATGCTTGTATTAAAAGATATAATTCTTACAATATTTTTCATTGCAAAAGAATAAAGAATTGATTGTAGAGAACTTTTTATCTAGACATCAGTTATATCTTTTAAATTTTTTTTAATATCCAATTCACTTGCTAAAATTCAGCAAAATCAGATACGCCATAAAATAATAATACTAATTACGATGATACAATAAAGTAAGAATGATCGCTAAAGTATTAACTTGTAAATTTTGAATCACCGGTAGCGCGTGTTTCCTCTTTCCTTTCTTCTCTCTTTGCGAATTTGCCAAACGTCGCGTAATTTCGTAATTGCTCGAAATTGCATCTCGCATCCGAACGACATTTTCGAAAATTACTCCGAGGAAGGAAAAAAAAGGCGAGATCCCGAAATGATGGCATAAAGTCGACGGGACATCCTGTCTAGCCTCATCCATTTGCGTCGGAGGAAACGTAAGGTCAACATATTCGGGTTTATCTGCACGGGATGTATATCATTTCGGGTAGTAAGGCGACGTGCGCGAGAAGAGGAGCCGAAAGAGGAAGTAGCGGGAAAGAGAAATATACGGGGACGTATGGAGAAAGCAGAGGCGCACCGCCGCAAAATAACAGACGTGGCGTGTCGCTACCCACCGTGACGCGGCACTGCATTTCGTGAATTTTCACATCCGGCGCATTGTGCGAAACGGCATACCGTGGCATCGCATCGCATCGCCCGGGCCCTTAAATTACCTGCGGAAGTCGCGGCACCGAATCCGCCATCGATTATCTCGCTCTCGCGGTGGGGCCCTTTACGGTTTCACGTTCCGGTAATAATGTCGGCATAAAAATTTATTTTCGCCAACCTAAAAAAGTACGACGACGAAGAAAATATTGTTGAAATATTATTTGTTACTATTATGTTATATCGTTACATATTGTTACTATTATAACAATGTACAAAACGTTTTCTAAATTAATATTTCAAAGATATTTTTGTCTGCTCTTGATCTTCTCTTTTTTAATAAGATTATTAGATATCATGTAATTTTAATTTGCAATGACATGTTTGGCATATAGTTAAAAAATTTAATGCTAGAAATAAAAGGAATTGGACATGTTTTGCCATCTGTCGTATCATGATTCAAGCTCGTGTGACAACAGCGAGTGATATCATCGTTTTATATGTATTTATAGTAAAAAAAATGGATAAAATTAATTATTGTTTGATATATTTGTTGGAATTTTATAAAAATTATTTACAAATTATAACATTTTAAAAATGCATTTAAGATAAATTTATTTTTCTGGATATATCGTCAAGAGATAATTCACGGTTCGTATTTTATCCAATGGCGGTTAGACGAATAGTTATCTTCAAATTTTCTAAAAATTATATCTTTTAAATTTGTCCTGTGATTTAAGATTTATCTACTTAATTAGAATTAAAAAGACTTTATGAGCTTTCATTAAAAATTTTCAAGATTAGAAAATGAAAAACAATTCTTTTCTACGATAACAATCAAAAAATCATTTTATCGTATGTCGATTAACAAAATGTAAAAGTATTTTGTTATTGCATATTAATGTGTATAATATTATCTATAAAATTATCTTTTAAAATATTTCTTTAATTAAATTGCTTTAATTAAAGATTTAAAAAAATTATCGCTGCGTATTAATTAAAGAATAAGTTTAAATTATTTATCATTAATTTTACGCTTTAATTCAGTAAATTATTTAATGTCTTCATAAGAATCAGTAAAATAATTTGCGCGAGAGTAATCGTGTTGCGTAGGTGAGGAATTGGTTGTCAACTCACAGGCAGTCTCGTATGAAATTGAGATTACAAGTGCATGGGGATTATAAATTGATCGCGTTTGCTTCATTCATATTTCTTCCACGCGTCTATCCCGGATTTAGCAGAATAAATCTTTCTTGTACGCAATTGCGACTTTTCCTACAACAAAAATATAGTAGGTTTATTCATATAGAGTGCTCATATAGAGAGTAAGATATTTGTGTATCTTCCATTAACTTAACTACACAAACTTAATGTTTTGAGAAATGTCTAAATCTAGGATTTCTAAATCTAGAATGACAATCAGTCTCAAAACAGGATCATTTATTTCCCGATGCGAGCAATCGTGTTTATACATGTGTGTGTGTGTGTGTGTGTGTGTGTGTGTGTGTGTGTGTGTGTGTGTGTGTGTGTGTGTGTGTGTGTGTGTGTGTGTGTGTGTGTGTGTGTGTGTGTGTGTGTGTGTGTGTGTGTGTGTGTGTGTGTGTGTGTGTGTGTGTGTGTGTGTGTGTGTGTGTGTGTGTGTGTGTGTGTGTGTGTGTGTGTGTGTGTGTGTGTGTGTGTGTGTGTGTGTGTGTGTGTGTGTGTGTGTGTGTGTGTGTGTGTGTGTGTGTGTGTGTGTGTGTGTGTGTGTGTGTGTGTGTGTGTGTGTGTGTGTGTGTGTAGCGCAATACTATAAATTCCGCTATAAAATAAAGTGCGGAGCAAAATCGAAAAGAATAGAAAGGGGAGAAGTTCTTCTCAGAATGCAAATCGCAATTCGAATGTAATGTATGAAAAATCCGGGCTGAGTTGGGTAAAGACGAAATTGTTGTTGGTTATACGATCCATTTTATGCTCCTTTCCAACGAACCATTTAGCGTGGTAAATAAAACGATCTTACCAAATTAAATTGCTAAGCTGTAAACGGATGGTGTAAACGGATGGCTTAACGCAGCGGTGCAGTTTTTTTTTTAATAAACACGTAATATACTTGTTTTCCTGTTTCCTGTGCTTGAGAATATGATACTTCCGAGATTTAACTGCGTATATTTGAAAGTGAGGATAAAAATAGAAACGCATACACAGATTCTATATAGAAACCGCATTCGAGAAGCGAATGCACTTATCCACTTCGCCGACACTTCGGAAGGATTTCGTCCACTTCGAACTCGATAGATTCCAGCTCGGACAACTTTACTCTTAACGATGAAGACGAAACGTCTAAATTTTCTCTCGTTCGCGAAAAATTCAAAGCTCACGGAAACACAGGGAAAGATAAGAATAAAAATATCCCGTCCACTTTCGGGACAAATAGAAATTCGCTGAATGTCAGATTCCAAAGTTGTCGCAATTCAACGCCCCCGATTTTTCAATGATTCACTCCAGACGTTAGGAAATGGGAAGCGAACGAAGATCGGCAGCAAAAACGTTTGCGTGTTTCCGGTGGGATTAAATATATAAATGACTATTACGCGTCATCTCAATGCGTCACCCGGGAATTGCAGTCGGTGCATATCCGCAAACGTCAGCAACTTTTCGTCGTATAGAGTTTGTCTCGTTTGGAGAATTAGCCAGAAGATATCTCACGGGTAATCGACGAGTAGCTTAAAATTGCGAACGGGAAAACGATACTTTACTAGATTAACCTCCGTAAAGTTTGCCCGTTTTACTTTCCCTGCAAATTAGTAGATATTAAAAGTTTTAACTTGAAATTTATTATTCTTTATTATTTCTTATAAAGAATTATTCAGAAATGGAAGATATTTCTTGTAAACGAGAAGCTTCGGGAATTATAGCCGAACGGTATATAAAATAAAAGACAAATTCTAATATTACGTACCACGTTGAACAACTCGCCCTTTAGCGATAAATCTGTGTGGAATGCTCATTGAGCTGTGTGATTCGCAGACAAATCGCAATTGCACCATTGCACGCGGCACGCTGAAAGGCAAATTGCGATTTTTATTTTATCGATGCAATTATCAATGATAGCATGCCGAGATCGAAGAAGTTGAAATTGTTATCTTTGCGTCACGATTTTTGCGTTCCGCTCATACGGGGCTGGAGAGCAAAGTCCGCAGGGGAGAATGATCGTTTCATGTGTAGTAAAGCCACATCTCGCACTTTTGCACTTGTGTACGTAACGTCTTTATTTATAAAAGCAGAATATACACCATAAATTCGTTTCCACGATAATCTCCTTTATTCTAAAGTTTCTTACGCTGTAGCTGCGTTTTACGTATACTTACGTTATACTTTACGTATACTTACGTTAGTATTTTCAAACTTACGACGAATAAGCGGGGGTGTAATATTAGGAAGGAATAGTGGTGTAATATTAGGAAACATGAAAATCCTGTGAGAAATATGAATTCCTCGAAATGCGAAAGAAAAAAAGAATTTAAAAAAAATGTACGTGAGATGATAAATGGAAAAAGTGAAAAGGTATGAATTTTACCACATACGTTTAAATTCTAAATTGCATATAATTTAAATATGACAATCTTTTTTTTTAACGTAAGAAGATTTTCAAGGGATATTAATTTTAAACATAATATTTTTAATATATCTTAACATATTTTTATCTAATGCGTTCCATAAAGCAGAAAATCTGTTAATTTTGTATACGTAATTGATTGATATTCGCAAAGTTATTATTAATACGTGATTTTGCATTACATTTTGCCGTTTCACATTTTCTTCTCAGCTTAACCGCATTTTCCCGTGTGTAATTATGATCTGTCCTAAGCAGTGCATATTACTTATGTTACATTCGGAGCCGCAGAGTAATGCGTTCCATTACGACTACCACTCGCACGCATTTCTCGTTCATATTTGTTCTCTCGTAGTTTCAAGTCGAACGCACAATGATGGAACTATTTATTCTGGAAGAGACGTTTCCCGGTTAGAATAACTCGCTCGTCTCACGAGGGCGAGTCAATTTTGCCTCACGCCACGTCTAATCAAGAATGATGTTACATAATTAATGCCGTTAATTAAGAATCCCGAATCGATTTTTCGACGATTTGTCTTTTTCGAATACTTGAACGAAACCTTAAGTCTATCGACGACATTGACAAGAGATAAATTAATAACCGATAAATCAACCGATAATTCATTGGATAGCAAAAACGGGGCGCTCTCATCCTGTCTATTAAATGAATTTGCATGAGCGGATCTTGTTAACAATCCGACGGTCGTGGACCGCCTTTCCCCCTCGAACATCGACATGCTATACATTTTGAATTTCAATTTCAGTCCTCGAACAAGAGATCACAGAACGTTACAGGCCGATATCTCGTATACCATATCTCGTTATCGTGCAAAAATTCTTGTATATCTTCCAGCGAATATTCAAAAATCGATGGCACACGCAGAACTAATCTCGAATAGCAACTGCGTTATTAACAGGAATTGTTTATATTGTTTCTCGGATATTTCGTTAGATACAGAATCGTGTTTGCTTTAGTGTAATTATGTTGAATTATTTGAAAATGAATTATAATTCAAAACTGTTGATACGTAAATTGCGCAAACGATAATAGAACAGATATTATTTCCTTAATGTTTCCTGTTTATTAATTTAACGCTAAGCTATTTCTGTCAGGACATGCACTATTTTCTTGCGCTTTTGCATAATGACGTTACGTCATAATCATATTATAATATTATCGCTTAAGACAAACATGGCTAGTGGAAAGCTTAATTTTTTAATTATCTATTTATTAATAAATATTATATAATTCTAATCAATCGGCAATGTATGTCGTAAATGATTAATTAATAAGAGGATTTACATAAGTACTATTTTTCCGCGCTTTTCGATAGTTACTATGTAAAATAGAATATATATTCTGGAATTAATTCTATCTAAGTAAAATATAGATATCTTTTATTAAATATTTTTATGAAATAAAAAAAAAAACGATTTGTAATGCGTAATATCTAAAATAAATATACAAGTATATAAGTATGTGAATATATAAATATATAAATATGTATAAGTATATAATATATAAATATATATAAGTATATAAATATATAAATATAAATATATATAAAATATATATCAAATATAATAAAACATAAATACACATAAAATATATATGAAATATCTAACGGATCCAACATAGCAGATATTGGTAACGTTATGCACATTTTTCATTATCTAATAACCGATTAATTTATTATTATGATCAAACCGAATAAATTTGACTTGCTCTTTTTAATTCATTCATTTTTTTAAACCTCCGACACGTGTTGCGTCGGCGGTAGCCGAATGACTCACAATACCAAACCAACACGTTTGCCGTATATCAAACGCATCACGATGGTATTTCATCTAGTCGTTTATATCCATATTATGCCTGCGATAGCTATTTGTTTCGAGTGCTCGCTGTTTCGCGAGCATTATTAAAATGGGCTATTACATAATTTGCATGGCGACAATGGCATAAGGCGGCGCCCTGAAAAGGGGCCGCACGATAAACGGTAATAATGCAGTTCTTGATACGACCGAGGGAAAAAGGGAAAATCGAGGGTGCTCCCACGTTTCGAGGATGAGACAGAGAGCGAGAACGACGAGGAAAAGAAGAAAGATGAGACGCGGGAATGCGAGAGATAAAAAAGGACGATGGCAGATATAATTATACTACCGCGCTCTTTGCCGTCGTGTACGCCAACATGTATTTTCGCTCTTTCAGCGTACGTGACATTTTCGATCTTTGAATGCGAAACAAATTTTTGTAAAACATTACCTTCTTAGTATAACGATTCACAACATCGAACATCAAAGATACGTCAATTAAATTTAAATCTGATTCGTGTCTCCGATAGCAAAAAACAATTTATAACATCGACGCCGAAAAATGTTTTGTAATACCGATAGCAAGGGATGATTTATATCGAGAAATTAAACGCCTACAGGGAAATCGCGCGAATTTATGCGAGTCCATCCGAAGCTTGAATAATATATAAATATTTGACTACATTTATATATTTTATTTCTATCGCGAATAATTTAGGAATAAATTTCAGTAAAAATTTCAGTACAAAGGCTTCTATTTTAAAATGATAAGGAGCTCTGCGACTCTTTTCGATAAAATATCGAATATATTTATATAGGGAGATTGTCCACGTTAGCGCGTATATAGTGTAAGAGTGGGCAACCCTCGAGACGCGAGTGGGAACAAACAGTGCTCGTTGTACCTGCGATAAATTGGATATTTCTTGGTGGATTCGCCATTACGAGAAACCGATTGTATTTGTGTACACCGGTCCTCCGCGGGTCTTGCTGCGCAAACAGCGACGGCAATCGACACCACGAATTGCGTATCACGATAATATATATTCTTTTTATTTATTTATTTATTTTTTTCTTTTTGAGAGTAGCTGCGAGTTTAGATCGATCATGGTGGCGGCTGGGAAATTGAATACATATTACCGCCATCATCAGTGTGCAAATGAAATTGAATATATCGTTGTGGTCATCAGTATGCAAATGACAGACGAGCGATTCAAATTGTATTAGCCATTAGTACAAATCGCTCCTATCTCATAGTAAACGACTAACTCGGCGTTCCGTAGTCAAAAAATATACATCGCGTTAAATCGCAAAAAAATATACATCGGAGATTCATTGCGAATTGAAATGTATGACGCGCGCTAGACTCAGTAGATTGATATAGATTTTGTTTCCGAACGTTCGCAAACGTTTGCGTCGGTATTAGTCAGAGACAGAAATTCGAACGGCTCGAGTTTTATATCGAAAATTGATGGCTCGAACGTGACTAATGACTGGTGGCTTGATATTTTTCTCTTAACCCGCTTTCGTTTCCATCCACTTTTTTCTTCTCGCGTTCGTCTTCTAAGCGAAGCGTTTGTCTAGTGACTCGCCTAATTTTACCGTCATTTTCTTACGCGACTGCGTAACGCGTTGCTAAACGATTTGGAATAATTTCGAATTCGGCTGCGAACACGCGTGACGCAATCCGCCCGGCTTTCGACGATCGCCGACATATCGAATTCGTCACATATCGATGCGCGGGCAGCAAGTTACATGCATAAATCAGACATATTTTGCGTGGCCAGCCGGAACCTACGATGCGATAACAGACGCGAGCGGATCAGAGAGGAAGAGCCGCATTTTGGCTTGCATTTCGATTGATTTGCATTTCTGGTATCCTATTTCTAAAGCGACCTCTAAAACTAATATCACTTAGAGATATTCAAAGGCAAACGATTGAAATTCGAAATCGCGATTTAACCGTTCTACCGTAGATGAAAGCCCGTGCCTCGCCGTAATCGTCGATTTTGAATTGCGTGCGTGCGTTCTGACGTTAGAATTATTATTTTGCAGAACAAATTCCAAATGATCGAAAGCGTGTAATTATCCAAAAATATTAAAAAAGAAAAAAATGTTAGGTCAGAGAGCCGCATTTGGAAAATATAATGATAAATTACGTATCACCGCTGTCGTTGTATACGTCGCGGCTTCTCTCTCCTGTGAACGAGAAATATCGAGTAGGTATTTTCAGTTCGTCGGACATAATGCGGATTGCGACAAAAATCGGCTGCACAATGGGATCCATTTGACGTTCCATCGGCGCTTTTTCGAATCTGCTACCAGTCAGCGTTGATAATCCATCAAGGAACGATGGATCCTCCTCGCGCGAAAGTTTTCAGGGGCAAGCACCTGTGGAATACACCTATATTCAGAAATCCCAGCGATAGCCTCGTCGCCAGTGGTGAGATTCGTGTTCGCACAAGATCGTAGGTGTCCGCCGTCGTCGGGGACAGAGGCAGGAACGCTGTGACCGAGGTATACGGGTACGTTTGATTGGACGAGAATGCTTTGGCGGCGAACCGACGGCGGGGTGGGAACCAACCCCCGTAGGTGGGGACGTGCATGGGGTGTGAGGGGGTGCGAGAGTCGCAAAGTCGCGCGGGCTTATATAAACGCGCGGCGGACAGTTCGCCTTCGCAGAGCTGTATCAACCGTCGCTGGACGACACACCACCATCCCCGTAGATTTTCTTCGGCAGGCCTGCTTCTGTCAGCTAGCTGACGTCAATCAGCGAAAAGGTAGGTGTCCATTTTTCCAATTTGCGTGATAATTTTCTCGGCATTTTAGAAAATCCTTAAGTTACAGATGTTTACATGTCGCAGATAGATTTTTTACAAAAAAATCTATTTTCTTGTGGAAAAAATCAAAATCTTGTGAAAATTTTTTATAAACTAAAAAATTTTTTATAAAATAAAAATATTGACTTGAAGAGTCAATAATTTTTTAATTAAGAACGATCGAAAATCTGATAGTTGCAGAAAATAATTTATCTTTCTCTTTAAAAATAAATATATAAAATATGATTCTAATATATCTTTGTAAAAATTGAAATAGATAATAAAATCTCATCTCTTTTTTTAATTTTAAATTTATTTTAGTCAAGATTTAGTTTGTGGAGTTAAAAAAGGTACCTAAAATTAGTTCCGCAACAATACACTATTGGCAATAGCAATCTTTCAAATCGGATGATAAGTTACATTCGCATAATGCTACATACTCTATAGTTAGAGAAGTAACTTTGCACTTGCGATTATACAGTAGTAAATTCTAGCGCTGCATCTCCCTCAGTAGTAAAACCCTGCACTACAACAGACAGTAGTAAGTCTCTGCGCTACATCGGACATTAATAACTTCCCGTACTGACTGTTTGTCAGTCGGGAAACATTATTGCATATTATTTGGAGAATTTCTGTGCGTTTTGCAGTATAAATTGTATAATTTGCGAGTATATTATTACTTTTGAAATTGACATTAAGCAAACTCTATCCGATGCGCATAGAGGAAAATTGATACATGTTTTTGTTAAAGAATGCAGAATTTAAATAAAATTTTACAAAAATAAAGTGAGATATTTTATAAAATATAATAATTGTCATATAGATGGTTTCAAATACAAACAAAATAATATTGATATCGATTAAAGAAAACATTATATTATTCTTTTATTAATTTGAAGAGAATATTGTTTGCTTTGTTAGCAATAAGAAATAAACACTTTGTCTTATAATGACAAATAAAAAAATATATCTCGCGAAAAGAGAGAAAAAAAGAAAATATATTGATTGCTACTCTTGATACGCGAGGAGAAAAATACTTCTGAGTAATATACAAAAGTAATGGAGCAAGATGCAAAATAAAGATTTCACGAAGAAATTATTTAGGTTAAATAAACATCATGTGATGGTTCGCACGGAATTCTAAAAAGTTAGTCTTATAAATCCGTTGAAATGTAAGGAATTGTTTATCTAAAAGCCCTCGGGTGCTGGTCGAAAAAATGAAATGAGATGATATGAGAAGAAAAGACTCATTTTAATTAAAGTATCAAGTAGCCAAACCAATCCATAAGGAGTTTTTATAAATTGCATCATTATAATAATGCATGATTAATAATGCATAAATAATAATTAATAATAAAAGTTTATTATTTGTTCCTAAAACTTAAATAGACTTTTTCCCTTTAGGGAGATAAAAATTTATCGGAAAATTTTATTATCATTTAATACAAAATTTTAAATAATTTATATAAATTTCCAAGTTGCCAGACCTTCCATGAAATTTCCTAAAGAAAGAAGTAATTTAAAATTTAAAATTCATGAAGAAAATTCTTATCACAAAATTCCGAATAGCGTATGTTGGCACTTTATATTAACGCATAAAATTCAAGCTAGACGAGTATAGACGGCGCGCATTTTCGCCGCAAAATATCCATCGTCACCAACGGTCATTCCATCCCCATAACGAAGCGTGATCGCGGTCGAAAGGGCACGCAACACGCGTAGCTTGTAACAGCAAAAGGATTAATTGTTGACAGATAAAGCACCTAATGAGGCGCGTGCACCGCAATAACCAATCGTGATTCCCGGAATGCTATTGCCAGCAGGCGAAAAGAAAAACCGACGCATATTTCGACACAAAACACAAAACCGCAGCGAATGCATTATCATAATTTGCAATCGATTAATATCTAATTACAGCCACCGGACGTAATTGCGAGCGAGCGTGGAATTACATGCGTGGCAGGATTATTCTGCGATGCGGATCCTCGCTATTTCCTCTTCAATTGTTACGATCGATTAATAAGGCCAATTAATCAATCAAAATCTGCTTGAGTCGTAGAATTACGAGTTTAAAAAATAGCCACACTGAAAACAGCAAGCTTTTTAACAAGCAACCTGCCAGTGAATAATTGAAAAAATTATTTGGAATGGAAAAATAATTTATAAATTCATTTATATTTAAGTACATTTATTTACAAATTCATCGATTTAATTTTGTAAAAGTGAAAACAGATTCGTACGAAAATGCGTATTTTCATGCGTATTTCCAATAAAAACTTGTTGGTACGCAACTTTACGCGTTTTCATCCGAAACTTTTTACGAGTACGTGATACGAAAAGCATTAATGTTCCTTCCGCCAATTGAAAAATCGTTTCATCGGCGATAAGAGAAAGAAATAGAAAAATTTTGCTATTTTGTCTTCTGAAAGCTTGAGCTATTCGGTGCAAATCAATTAACCGTTTAACGCATTTCATACTTTGCATTTCTATAATCTTTTTTTATTTCGAGAAAAATCTAAATTTTTCAAGAGATTTTCTACAGATACGAAAAATTTTTTGAACTTGAGAAGTTTTTTCAACTTGAGAATATTAATAAACAATATACAAATACGCACCGAGACACAGGCACATACACTCACATCGTTTAAAAAAAAGGTTTCCTTTATATCCTTAAATCGTATATCGATCCATTTATAATATTTTTAATATATATAATGTATATAATATTTAACAGTATTATTATATATCTATTAATTAGAGTAACTAAATGAAAATAAAATCGAAAGAGAAGATGAGCTTGTGGTGGAAGATGAAACCGAAAAGTCAAATTTTACAGCGATAACTGTTATAATCGATGATCAAATATTTACGCACAATGGTTCGCGCGCGGCGATGTGAGTAAATATTTTACGATTGACTTTAGATAGAGACTGTTCGCTGTATTTACGAAACGATTAACGACGATGGTCAACGGCGCGCTCGGAGTGTTACGGCGCCGGGCCGCGCCGCCAGGAAATTGTTGAACGAAAGGATTGGCTCCAGGATTAGCGGTAAAAAAACAGTGTCGTCTCAGCACACTTTTGCTGACGTTTAACTAATGAGAAATGAAAAAGCCAGCTTACAGTTAATTGCTTTTTACAGGTAAAAATGACGATATGTCTTTCGGTAAATATATTTTTTTATGATTTTAATTACTTATTGATTTTAATACAATTTCCGTATTATTTTAATAACTGAAATATGAAATATGAGAAAAAAGGAAGAGAGAGAGAAGAGAAAAATTATTATTACAGAAAAAGATCATTAAAAGTACAAATAATGGAATGTTTCAGTGAAAAAAAGATTTATCGTTAAAAGTAATAATATCAAGAGGATAATAAATGCAATTTAAATAAATGGAAAATGGAAATATGTTCTTAAAATATGTGTTAAATGTGGTTAGTAAGCGGGATATGGAATGATGTAGTGGACGCGCCAGTCGTTTCTATTCTTATGTTCGAACGAGATGATGCTCTTTTGGAATAGCGGCATTTGTATAAACTGTCGGAAAGCAAATTGCGCTCTGCATACAGAACGCGCGACAGGACGCGGCGAGTAATGTCATTTTGCAACGATACCTCCGTGAGTTTGGTATGAATGGACTCTTGATGGTAGCAAGTTCTACCTGTAACCGGAACACGTTTTAACTTTCACGCTCGACGATATGAAAGCGGGCGAGAGGATATATATCTCCCTACGAGCGCGATACATCTCTCGTCGGTGATAAACTGTTTAAAGTATTTACCCTCCCGGTGTCTGTGCATATACACAGGGAAAATATGTATTCCATATTCATTTCAAAATTTGCACAATTTTAAACGCGCTCATGCGCGTTTAAATAAGCGCGGCATAGAGTGTCGTTGATTTACAAAATACGTTAATTTAATTTTCCGCGCCGCGCTTTTCCGAGCGACATTATGGGACGGGATGTACTTTATATGAGGAACTTTGGGAAAATATTCGTCAACGAATTCTATGAAATCGATGAAAAGCTCACGGCAACATTTTCGTTTTAATTACAATTAAAATTTTATATATTCTTTCACATGTGAATTAATAACGTTTTTATTTGATGTTAGATGACAAAGGAAAAAAAAAAATTAAAATAAAAATTATTTATTAGTAAAACGGAATGTAATAGAAAGTTATAATCGATTATTTTATAAATCTGCAAGTGTGCAAAAGGAAACGGTCATTGTTTAATAAATAAGTGGATTATTATGATAATTTTATTTTCCAATGTGCCAGCAATAATTGAACATTAAAAGAAAAGAAGTTTTTAAATAGTTTCTCATACTCGGATCTTTACATCGGACTAACTCCTTTAACTACTTGTGCAGTCAGATGCAGGCAAACTAGCTTTACCATAACGAAAATTCTCGCGAGAGCTAAGCATTTGGAGCGCAAGCCACCTGGCACGGAGTATCATTGATTTATAGGTAAACTCGGCTGTCTTTTATTGCGATCGTAGAAATTCCAATGGACTGAAAAGTAGTAGCTTTTAATATTAGCGCGAAACGGCAGGGTAAGACCCGAGGTAACCTCGGTAAGAGCCGAGAACATAACCGATTTAATGGCGACGATGTTTCTCCTGCAACCATCGCCGGTGCCTATCATTTCTCGAATTGCCTCACGCGCCTTTGTCTATAAATTTTTTTCATTATAAACATTATAAACATTATAATTTCTCCTCAATGCAAATTTTATTAAATATCCCCGCGATATTTTCATACCCCTGTAATTAATTTGCAAATTAAAATAAATCGTAAACTTTTTCATTAAAGTTACGGAAAAAAAATTTTTGTGGGGGCCTCTAATAAATGAAAACTGTTGCCATAAAGTGAACATTCTATAAAACATAATGTCACGTGACGCGACAAGAGTTTTCGGGACATGAGAGTCAAAGTTGCCGAAATACGTCATCTTCCCAAGAAAAACACTATCGAGATATTGTTTCCATAAAATAAACACAGAGACTAGTTTGTCTTCTTGATCGAAAAGATACGGCAGCCTCTTAATAATAGAGGTTCGAAGCGGTGAAAGCCGAGGCTTACGCGTACGGTGAAAAATAACGGGCCTGGCACATTCGGTTTATTTCTACGAGAACAAATATACTCGCAATTCAATGGCTTTTGTGTTACAATGGCTTTTGATCATTTTTACAAAAAAGCGCACATGTGTCCGTAACGTAAAAGTTACAATCCAATACAGAGAAATAAATTAATTGCTTTCATAGTGCTGTTAATATTTCTTGTTTTGTTTTGTATGGCAAAATAATCGACAAAAGGGTCGTTAAATAAACATAACAGTACAATATAAACGAATATATTATCACGATCAGATTTAATAGATGTTCAATTTTTAATATATTTCGAAATTAATACGCGAATTCATCCAATTATCGGCACCGAGATCGCTTTTTTTTTTTTTTTGTTAAGTAAAGGCGCGATTCCAATGCGATAAATGATTGCGGATAAAGTCTTGTTTATCAGCATTAATAAAATGGTAATGCCGCCACTGACGGTAATGATTACGGAAATGTTTGAAATTGCGTGCTACCGTAATTACGGAGCGGAAAGGAAAATTGGATAATTAAGTATGATTGAACATGCGGAAAGCAAATTCTGTGGCACGATCAACAATTTTGCAAACTGTAACGCACTTTATACTTATAATTAATTAAAATCTAAAACTGTAAAACATTATGAAAAGGAACAAACGCGAAAAATATCTTCGAATAAGCTACGGATATATCACGGATATATCTTAGACAAACATAGCGAATAAATCATTTTTATTACATTCTTGAGGAGATTTCAACCGATGGAATTTTTCATGTAACCGCCACATGCCACACCAACGTACAACGTATTAAAAATGCATTACTAAATCCTGATATGGATGTATGCGCTTGCAAACCAAGATATACATACAGTCGATGTATTTCATTTTTCAAAGGATTCTCTTTCACCTGTCTCAAAACACGAAGTAAACAATACGTGATAAAACAAAATCGTGACGTATGCGTATAATAAAAACTAAATTTCTAGAAAAATTGTGTTTGGTATTGGAATTGTTTCGTTTCTTATATACAGTTCAGATGACAAAACGTACGTGCCGTTTATTTATTTATTTTCAAACCTGAATACTGAATTCAGCCGAATCAATTCTGTGTTTACTTAAAAAGTCGTTAGCTACATCTAGCACCGACAGCTCCGATGGGACCAATCCTACGGTCCGATCCAGGAGCTCGCAATTTTGTTATAAAACCCGTAAAATTGTGTACATATCACGGTATACGCCATACTCGGCTTTACGTTCACATCTGCGCGCACCATATATACATTCAGTATGCCAAATCCCTCGAGCGCTTAAAGTTAGATCACCGCAAGATTACACCGAGAATGGTAATTTTCTCATGCAAGCTTTAGCTTTATCGTGACGTAATAACGTTATCACTTTGGCCGGTCAAATTTGTTTTATACGCGACGGAAATAATGTAAGGACAGTTATTTGTATTGTAATTAACTCTTCTCATAAACGATTCTCGTCTAGCATCCGAATAATTCGTTTATTCGAATTAAAAATGGAAGATCTTTTTATAATTTGATAATTTAATCGCCCGATGATTAATTTAGCCTTCGGCATCGAAACGATATTAATTCTTACGTTGACGTCTCTTAAAACTGTCGTCACTGCAAAACGAGGATTGTTTAATTAGCTGTCGAAGTTTTCTCATGATTAACCATCATGATGAATTAATTTAATTTGCGCGCGATGGATCTTCCAGCGATGGATTTCGATCAACCGTCATGTACGAGCGACGGCTAATATATAAACGTCGGGAGGACGATACATCATTCCGAGAAGGACATCCGCGATGAGAACTCGACTAAGTCATGCGTTCATTTTGCTGATTCGCCCTCTGTCTATCGTGAAATTTACTTTATGTCTAATTAGAAATCGAGGTCACTATAACAAATCATCAAGTATAATATTCATCAAGGTAAAATGTGATTCTTTATATATATTCTTTATATATAAAAGTAATTGAAAATCACTTTTCTTTTAATTTAGTTTAGTATCGTTACGTTACGCTTCAAATAAACGATCGAAAAATCTTTTCGTCTGAAAAGCTTTTCATTTGCTTTGATTTGCTATGATTTTTTATTGAGTTTTTCGCGCGTACAGCGAAATTTTATTTTAGCGATATCGCGGCGGACACTCGCTCGTCGTTCGCGCCGTGCAAATTTCTCAAAGCGACCGAAACCGCGGATAGACAACCACGATAACAATGGCAACAATGACGAGCGGGAGGAAAAAGGACTTTTCTGAAACAAAGCTCGCGCTTCATCCGCGACACTAGCAAAGCGAAGGGCTGACGAAATTCCACCACGTTGTGGAATTTCGCTGCCGCATGCGTGCATGAAATGCATTACGGGTCTCGGGTTAACAAGTTTACATGGATCTTTTAATCTCGCAATCTTTCAAGGAATTTTGTCGTCGTGTACCTTTCCTTTTTTTTCTCCCATTTCTTGAATATTTAATATGTAAAATATCGTATACTCTTTATATAATCTCTATTATATTTATCTCTATATAATTATTCTTAACTTTTCTTCTTTTAACGATGAACAACGAAACTTTATTTCAAGTAAGTACTCTTCTTGCCACGCACATTTGAACTATCTCCCAGAATAATATCTTTTCTAATGCAAATGCAAATATCGTACGAAAGATCAAAAATAACCGGGCGTGCACCGAGAAGGTCAAAAGAGAATCTCCAAGCCACCTACGTAAATTTTTTGAAATAATATTTGCGATTCTCGAGAGGAGAAACAGTGCTTGGTTATCGGACGTGCACTGAATCTTCGAGTGTTTCCCCAAGTTTACCTCCCTAAGTGGAGCACGAAGTCAAGCATTCTTAAGATTCATGTACCGTCGTGTAAATCGTGTATCGAGCAGGAAGTTACTTCCGCGTGGATATCGTAACAATAAGAAGTCAGATGTCGGTATCTCGAATTACAAAGTTTTGAAATGTTCTTTCGTCGAGACAGAACTGTGTCGAAATTAAGCTCGGGAACACAGCACGTACTGCCGTTTAAGCACGTGTCACGTGTACGATGGACCGTACCTCGTGAGAATAGACTTCACTGATTGAAGATAGAATTCTAGATGTTAAGGACAGACGAAAAGACGGAAGAGACAAATGAAGTACAGCCTTTAATTACATCTGCTATTTTAATTATCTCATTCACTTTTCCATTAAAGTCTGATAAACTTCCGATAAGACTTATATTGAATGTTCTAAGCGAAGATTAGAAATTTGTGTTCACAAGAATGCTATTCTTATCTTTGTTTCTTTAAAAAAAAAAATCTTTAAAAGGTTAATAAAATTTTAATTTCAGTTTATATATATTCGGGTGGGAGAAATATTTTTAAGCAATAACTTTAATTTTTTTTTTTTTAATTTCGAGGGTGGGAATTATTTCAAAATTATAACTTTAATTTTGAATCCCCAAACCTTTTCCGTGAATACGCCTATGACCCCCATATAAATTGCTTTATAACGATTAACTCAAGAAAGTTAGGAATGAGGGGTATAATTTTATTGCGCCGTCAAAATGTTAAAAGTGTGCGGTCATTAACTTGAATGGAAGGTACAGTAATGGAAACAGAGATTCACGATCGGCTGTGGAAAATATTTCCGGGCGAAGAATACTTCTTGCGAACCTTTTTGTCGGGATGACTCGGGAAATTTTTATATCACGCTGGAAAAGAGCGAGAACGATGAATCCGATTCATCAAACGAAATAACTCCCTCATATAAATAGTTGATATGAATAGTTGATTAATTCAGACGGTGGTTTTTGGAAAAGCTGATCTATTATTTACGGAAATCGCTACAGCTGTACCAATTCCATATAGCGGATAGCGGTAGGTACATTTATAAAATCTTAATATAATGTCGGCAGAATGCCCTATTATTATTAAAGGGTGTTAGAGAGTTACAGCAACTCGGCAATAAATTCCCGTTATCGCTTTAGCGCGCTTATCACACTTCGCAAACGCAATTGCGTAATGCGGCCAAATCGTGCGGCTGAATCAGTACTGAGTCAGTTGAGCAAGTCCGTGAAATACTAATCGTGACTTAAGA
Source organism: Pogonomyrmex barbatus (assembly GCF_055798465.1). Classification (NCBI taxonomy): domain Eukaryota; kingdom Metazoa; phylum Arthropoda; class Insecta; order Hymenoptera; family Formicidae; genus Pogonomyrmex; species Pogonomyrmex barbatus. Next base: position 4,442,950 of record NW_028297107.1, read on the forward strand.
GCGTCAATTTCAAAGAGCAAGAAGAACATGTGTGTGCTAAAATTTCTCCAATTTGGGTGCGTGTTACGAGATGTGACTCTTTAAACAGTTTACGTTTCCTAGAAATTCAAATAACTTCCGCAAATCCCGCGTATCTTCTAAATCCCGCGCGTTACCGTCGAGGCAAAAATATGTACACATATGCCAGGGTTAAGACTACTTCATTAACCATGATAATCCCATAAAATCGAGATAAGCCGTAAACGCGGCCAGAATGGGATATCGAGGCGTTGCAACGCATTTCTCTCAGAATTTTTCCTAGAGATAACGTCTCTCCGATCAGGCAAATATTCCCCCATAAAGTCTCCATGCATTGCCCGCTCGCAATGCGTGGTCGTGTATTGACCGTTCACCCGCTCGTAAAATCAACGGTAAACTCGTTATCGGAGAAGCCCGAAGAAAGACGACAGATCCGTCTCGTGTCCATTCTTACGATCTTGCGAGACTCGCGTCGAGAATTTAATTTATTTCCCGATGACGTACGTGAATCAGCGAGAGACACGTAACGCGTAACGTATCATCCGTGGGTGCGGAAATCACGGAGGTTTGCGTACAAAAAATACGAGAGAATCTCGATTTAATGATATAAATTCTACGAATTTAAAATGAATCTAAAAGAGGTAATTTTGCAAAAATTAATCGCACGGTTGGAAAAATTAACTTGAATTTGATTGCGATCACCACGACAGTGAAAGCCAAAGATGTGTCAGAGCGTCGTGTGTATTTATTCGTCGGTCCACAAGAGCGATTATGCTAATGAGATTCGTTATCCGGCCACTGGATCCCACGTCCAGAGAGAGAGAGAGAGAGAGAGAGAGAGAGAGAAATGGCAACATGATTGTACAATCAACAATAATAACGCGCGGACATTTAATATAGCTAGTACTTTGTTAGGTCGTTAATTCGCGCATTTGTCGGACCGATTTGAATCTTTAAAATACAACGGCATATCACTTTGCGTAAATGATCACATCAAAGCTTCGCATAATAGAAATGATAAATGCGTATAATATGATGCATTATATACATACATAGGGCAATATTATTCTCTTGATATTATAATTAATCCGGACGATTGGTTCATTAAGTCAATTTACATATCCCAGTATTATATTGTAATTATTCTTATAATATGAAGTATTAATATTACAAAGTATTAATACGAAGGGAAGATAGAATGCCGACCTATTACTGCGTTTTATTTCGTCGAAAAATATGAGTTATGGTTTGATTTGTCGTTCCATATTTACTCGAGAAATCTATAGATTTCTCTTAGGGAATTATCACGTATGTTTGTTTATAGTTACAGAATTCCATGATGCTATTTTTCTTTTCCGGCAATTTCGAGCTTGGTAAATAACTGAGGGAATTTTACTGCAATTTTATTTTGTTGAAATAGCAAAATAATTTCATAATTTTTAGCGCGTTAAATAATGCCTGATATTTCTATGAGGGTATATCTATCGATAGGAACTCGATGGGAAGAGAGCAATTACTCTGAGATTACTCTACATAAGAGTATCATTTACGTCGAAAAACGCGTTTTGAGATTATAATTCTTTGGCGAGACGAGCTGATCAAACGGTCGCAATCTGCCGTCGTATTGGCTTGCGCTAATGCTCTTACAGCTCAATTTTTGCGAGATTAACCATGTCCGCCGGCGACAACGGGGCTTTCATATTGTGCGTCATCCCATTGTCTCGTAAATCGCGTCTCTGTTTTATTTTCGTATTCCTGGATGGCGAATACAGGGTAAATGCACCGCGCGCGCGATACACCGTCGCGATAACTGCAGAATGCATTTAAATGCATCTACAATGTCGGCAAAGTTGCGACAACGGACAATGTATTGCGGAATCGGCCTCGGTTGCATTAGTTGCCACTTTATCGCGCGTATGGAAACATTTCATTGAAAAAGACACAGCTGACGCATGCATCGGCGAAAGTTTCCGTCTCGGATCTGCTAACGGCGCGACTTTTCCCATAGCTTTTTTGAAGGAAATTTCATTAAGTTTCGCAGATTACAAGTAAAATATTTTTTATCGTTTTTTTTTTTAAATTTAAATTAAAAATATTTTTTTCTTGAAGCGTATTTTATGATACTGATGATAAATTGTACAGAAGCAATATAAATTGAAATAATTCGTGTTTCTAAAAAAAAAAATGTAAAAATATGATTGACTTGCAGGTAAAAGACAAATGTGTATTATGAAAGATTTTTTATTTAATTTATAATTAAACTATAATCATACGAGATGGCGTTCCAAAGTGACTGCACATTAGCTTTCATATGATCAGCTGAAACTGTCCAATATCGCTCAGAATTCTATAAATATCGCCTGGAATAATGTTTGCGATAAGCGATTGGCGTTCATTCGGATTTAATCATGCGTAGCTCTTATCATCATGCGTGCGTGGATTTTGTCATTCGCCACGATCACATACGATATAATAAAGAAGGAATCGTTGATTATCGGTGTCAATATCGTTTGTCAAACAAACACAATCGAGAACAATAGAATCCACCTAAGAAAGTAGAATATTTTCGTAGCTGAATATAAAATTCATTCCTGTTACCACGGCACATATTTCATAGCCGAGAAATGAACATTTAATAACTTGAAATTAATGCAAAATGATAAATTAAAAAAATGAGATAATTGAATTGTGATATAATTGCGCAGTCACATTTCGTGGAATCGAGATTCCTTTTTTTTTCTCTATTATTGCCTCATTACTTGAGAAACAATATTTTTTTTATTTGTTATATCATAACGAGACAGCTTCTAATATATATTATATAACGTTGTTATAAATAAAAAAAAAGTAATAAAGAGAAAGAACGGCGAAAAGAATAACAAGATTGAGTTTTTGCTAATGAAAATCCAATTAGTAAAGAAACACGTCTCTCGGTATCTCTTTGTAATTTTATGATATTTATGAGAGATATACATCGAGATTGATTCATATCATTCTTAAGGGCGAGCAAATATTTTTCGGCGTGTGGCCACTTTGCTCCGTAGACAAACGGAAAGTAAAAGCTCTTCAGCCCCGTAAAGACGGAGGTAAGAGAGAGAGAGACCATGGGGACCGCGAGGCTAAACGATCGACACAGCTACAGTTTTCTGGATCGAAACTCGATTATCGCATTATTAGATTCACCGCGGTTACGACGGCACTACCGGGGACAATTATCGGGAACGTATTTTCTAGGAAAATAAATTTTTACATCGCGGACTAACGACGTTAACCGCGGCGGTATTCTTAGCATAACCTTACGTTGCCACATGGTTTTCCCTCCTTTTTTTTCTAGATATGATTTGATTTATCCCGCCCACCTCGTTCGGCGAAGGGTTATGCTTAAGTAAGTCGGGGATGCGATAAATTCGACGAAATGACGTAGATTTATAGCGGCTTCTTCCGGGCACAGTAAAGCGAAGACGACGGCGCCAGAGTCGTCTAATCCGCATTAATGGCGACCGGGGAAAATTAAACGCGAACTTTACGTATTCTCGGAACGTTAACTCTATATGTCTTCTTGTCTTTTGTTTACTTTCAATGTTATAGATATGGAATTAAACCGTGAAAGTGATAATGGACCATTTAATAGACATTACGAGTGGGAATGACTTGAAAAACCATATAGTTCGAGAAATATAGAGATTTATGTTGCCAGTGGACAAACAAGAGCAGCTTTCAAAAGCTTCTCAAATGATTTTATGTGTGTGTGTGTGTGTGTGTGTGTGTGTGTGTGTGTGTGTGTGTGTGTGTGTGTGTGTGTGTGTGTGTGTGTATGTGCGCATGTACGAGGATATGTGTATATAAAATTATTACTATTATTAAAAATATTAATTTAATATATAGAGATTATTTATATTTCTATCTATAAATTTTAATAAATGTTTTATGCAAAATATTAAACAAAACAAATTTAAAAAGAAAATAAAAATTATGAATTTCGCATTTTATTTATGTACTTTATTGTAATAGGTAATTAAAATGTGTAATATAATAACTCGAATTTGGTATTGTGAAAAAGAAATATAGCGTTCCATGACACAGAATCATAAACGTGTGATCTTTCACGGGCGAAAATAAATACATGGATATATATAGAACACCAGCCTGTGGCCATCAATTATTTCGAACTGCGAATCCAATTATCCACCTATACCATAAGGCACTATTCAAAGAGAGAGTTGTAATTATACCGCAATAAAATGCTGATTGAATAAACTCCAAAAAGAGAAAAAAAAAGCGACCTGCAAAAATCCGTAGAGATAAAGAAGACAGAATAGAAACTACAGATATAATTTCTTAACGACTACAAATCAGGTTTGGTTTAGCGGATTTAAAGACGTTATACCGTACGGAACTGCTTTAATATAGTTAATATTAAAGCAATATATTTAAGTATATTACAAATATATTTATATTATTCAAAGTCTCTCACAAAATTAAATTTATGCATTAGTTACCAACTCGTATTCTTCAACTCGTATTCGATTCTCTTAAATCTCGCCTAAGTCTTCCGTCGCTGATAATCAACCAGTGTAAAATATTATTACAGATATTCCGCGTCATTAGACTAAAGATTCCACTTGGAGCTCATGCGGCAATTCCAAAGCCTCCGCTGCAACGTTAGCCGCTACGTTGAGGGGGGCGCGCTGTTAAACTGCAGAACGAGAAAGCTGCCTTCACCCATATACGTTATCATCGAATAGCGGACGTTCTTCATGGGTCGCGAGTTGAATAGTTTGTTAACCGAGAAACGCGCCAACTTTTCTCCATATTCCGGAGGGGCCATTGTTTCGTCTCTCGCGCTTTCAACCACCTCCGCGGTCTCACTCCCTTTTCACGTTACTTGGCGTTTCATTTAACGGCGAACTTTCCACGTCTTGAAAGATACTTGGAAAGATACGAGCCGCCCACGGCGGTTTCGGAAACAATATTCACGTTGCACAGATAAATGTAAGACAACAGCTGATCGCTTAACCGCACTTGTCGAATTAATTGCGACGCGAAATTTGCGAATCTCATTCTCGAAACCCGTACGGATGAGCTTTCTTTGAGATAGAAATTGCCTCTCTAATAGCCAATCTTTGCGGCAGTTATTTGGTAACTCGTAACACTAGTTTCAGGTTTATGAAACAAATATTTTAAACTAAAAATCGAACGATGGCTGAGAGAAAAAATAAAGCATAGTTTTGATAAAATATGTGATATTACCACTTTCTATCTTATCCATTTCCTATTCTATCTTATCGAAATATAGAAACATGTAAATAACTATTGATAAAGCTGCAGTTGTCTCAAGTAAAAACTTCAAATAATTTTCACGTGGCATTTCACTTGCGTGCTCTTTTGTCAGTCACCGCCACAATTATTGCATATTCGCGCAAAACTCATGCTTGAATTTTGCTCCGCCGAATTAGAATACCACGTGCATTTCGAGACAGCTGTTTGCTGCTCAACCCGGTTGCGGTAGTGTATAAGGTGGTAGACGAGATTGTTCGCAATCAGGAACGTTTCTCTCCCGCGGTTTGCCACCCTTTAATCCGCAGATGTATGCACGGCGAAACGTATCCATTGGACATCGTCGTATTTTCCATTAAACGATGCTGGAGCCCAATAGTAGAACGAAGGGACGGTGAATATTACAGGATTATGTATTACAAAGGGACACGTGTGTGTGTGTGTGTGTGTGTGTGTGTGTGTGTGTGTGTGTGTGTGTGTGTGTGTGTGTGTGTGTGTGTGTGTGTGTGTGTGTGTGTGTGTGTGTGTGTGTGTGTGTGTGTGTGTGTGTGTGTGTGTGTGTGTGTGTGTGTGTGTGTATGGACACGTCGCTTTGTATTTACCCGTCTTAATCTCATTTGCCGTGTTTTAACGCTAGATGCAATCTGAGATGCCCGGCTGTATGCAGCAATGTAGGAATTCAAATCTCCGGACGAGATTCGCATACAGCGAGATTCATATATAAATGCACGTCATCGTTCTGAACTTATTATACCGAGTGCTTAAGTCACCTCAGTCAAAAATATTGCGTCTATATGATATAATGTGTAAATTATCATTACGAGCAAATACGATTGAATTGCTTCAGATGCAGCCCAAGATGACCGTCTTGTGCACGCTACTGACGTTCGTAGTCATCGTCGCAGCTTCGAGTCTCACAGCCGACGCAATACCGCATAGGTAAATTTTATTTTAGTAGTTTTAATTAATTTAGTATTTTATGGACGACAAGTCAAAACGAAAAAGCGTGGAACACATTGATGAATATTAATGAAGTATTAAAAAAAATTAATAAAATACCATGCATCGAGTTTTATGCATAAAATATTCGCGAGCTTTTTCCTTTTCTTTTCTCCTTTTGAAAAAAATATTTATATTTACAAATAATCTTGTATAATTTATATTATACGAGAAGGATTTATTTTTATTTTTGGAAAAGGACGAACGCTACGAGTAAACTTTTTAATTAGCGGGCCGTTGGCTTTATCACTCGAATCCAGCGATATATGTGGAATAAATTTTTTAAATAAATCCATAGAATCAATGCAAATCGCAATTGCCCCGAGAGCGTATTTACAATTAAATGAATATATTGGACGAGAACCAGAAGTGCATCTGTTCGAACAGTTTAACCCAGTTCCCGTTGAATGACACATCAGCCGATAGAAAAGACCATCCTGTGTGCTAACTGAAAGTGACTCGCTAAACGACGTTTCCTACAATCGTGACGGATAATTTCGAATTGCATTCAGGCATATTTTTCAGGCGTTAACGCCATTCCTATATTATATTTCGTTCATATTTTTATTATTCGCACGTTATTTATTTCAATTTCTAGAATTCCTTCCTTACGAAAAAAAAAAAAAAAAAAAAAAATAGAAATTTTACGAATATCATAAATTTTAATTGTTTTTTTTTTTTTAAATTAAATTTATACTTCTTATCTCGCAAAATTCGATGCTTGTTGTTACATACGGATCTTACAATTATAGTAATCGATTTCGATTTTGCGCAGCCATGAAAGTTATTGGGATCAGCAAGACGACATAGATCGAGACGAGTTCCTAGAGATACTCTCTCGTCTTAGTCGCACCATGAACCGCCCTGAGATGGAAAAGTAAGCATTATTATAATCTTCTTGACGTCATTTATATTAGATGCTGCTTGGCATAAGATATTAATTTTGTTATAACATAATTATGCTTATATGTAATATTTATTGCTTTTGTCGATGATGCGATTGATTTTTAAGAAAACTTATTAAAGACATTAAGCAATAAGATTTAGACCTCAAAATAAACTTTGATATGACAGAAAATATTCGGAACGAATTTTGAAACTTGTTCCTCCTCTAGATGCTTCGGACGGTGTATATTCAAAGTGTTATTTTTCTGCTGTTATTTCTTCCGTGTTCGCTACTCTCCCCGCAGCGACTCTCTTATTTGCCTTTAATTCCACCAGTTATAAATGGATCATTCATTTTAGGAAGGGCTTTATTTTAAAAATATCGATAATGGATTTTCAATGTACGTGTCCTTTTTTACATCGGCACACATTTCGTATATAGAAGAGAGAGCTTCGTTCCAATCAATTGACACAAGAGCCGAGAAGAGAAGTTCGACGGAATCGAATGTCTGACTTCTTCTTCGAACGTAGCCACAATGCTACTTGGCTTTTTGCTACGCCTCTCGAAGGAACGAAGCGTTTCTCGGGGCGCGAGGCCCTTTCTAGGATGAATGAGTCCGAAATGAATCCGATAACATGATAAACCGTTTCGATCCGTACGTCCGCAGTACCAAACGAGGATTGGATCTGGGTCTCAATCGTGGCTTCAGCGGTTCCCAAGCTGCGAAACACCTGATGGGGCTCGCGGCGGCGAACTACGCCGGCGGTCCCGGACGGAGGCGTCGCTCGGAACAGGCGTAGATCGCTCACAAACGATCGCTGATGCAGAGAGATATTGAACTATACAACTCGTAATAATGCCACTCCCGACTCGATCCTTCCACTTTGTCTCTACCTCGAGCTTGAACCAGCACGATCTCAAAATCGTCCGTTGCCAGTGGCGTGACTAAGTGCACTCGGGCCATTAATTGCTCCTCCGTCCCCTCCCCCTTCCCCCGTCTCCCCTTAATCCAAATAATCCTATATAGAGTGTGTATAGACGTATACACTTTCAGCAAAGCGCAAATAGTATAAGTTCCTTATCAATCAAAAATTACGATTATAGATATAATTAAAATTGACTAAGTATTTAATCGATCTTCTATTCTTCCCCACTTTCTCCTCCCCTCCGCCCTTTGCTCCTTGAACTTTGCACATTCCTTCTTCTTCTAGTTACACCACTGGCATTTCGCCACTGCGTTGCTAAATTACTTCTTGTTTCGTAGAAGCGAATGCAATAATGTTGCCTTTGGCGGAAGCGCTTTTATCTAAAATGAATTTGAAGTAAAAATACTTATACATCTTTTAAATCGTATAATGGATACAAATTGCGCCATTAAATAAACCATTTATGTTTTATATCAATTCAATCTAAATACGAATCACGATTCAATTAAAAATTGATTAATAATAAATAACAAATTTTCTCGAAAATTTTGATTGAATTTACTCGTATATTAATATCAAGATCTGTTTACAATGATTTTGTCAATTAATTTTAGATAAACAAGGACAGATAGCCCGGTCCGTTCTCATGAAATATTTCCTCCCTCGCCCATCTTTCCCTCTTCACGCGGAAAAACAGGAAGGTACCGGCAGGAAGCATTCTCGCCAGGTATCGTTATTGCGTTTTGTTTTCGTCCGCTATATTTATTTGTTACGCGTGAGCCGCGTACGGATTAGCAACTTTATTCGTGCCGCAAGAGAAATGAAGTGAATAGACGTAGCATTTCGCTGATCCAACAAGAGGGCTCCTTCGAGTCGCGCCTCCGCGAATCGATGACGCTCCACTTCCGGGCTGCATTTATTCTAGTCATTACTGTCTGCAATTGAAATCACACACCGCGACGAGTTCCCCCGAGCGAACTCCGCGCGGAGAGAGAGAGAGAGAGAGAGAGAGAGAGAGAGAAAAATTTCCCTTAATCCTTTATGCGCGCGGAATAATTTTTCTCCCGTGCTTTCTCGAACGCCCCGCTTCGTTAAACTTTTCATACCGAACGACGTATTGTGTGATGGCTCGCATCCCTTCGTCTCTCGCTCTGCTCCCCCCTTCTTCGATATTCTAGTAACTCTTGTAAAAAAAAAAGAAGACGAAGAAGAAGACTCGTTGTACTTACTATGATAATCATAATCGGTGTTGCGTTCGTTAGGTCAGGTGTTCTCAAACTTCGTTCGCGTTGACGGTAACACAAGTACGCGTTGTATGCAAATTTCTCGTCGGCAAACCCGATTCGAATCGATCGGCTCGAGTTACGTAAGAAACTACTTTACATCGTAGCAGCTTCGGACAATCGTGGCGTTTCTTTCTTTCTTATCATTTTATGCGCATCGAGTGAGCGTTTTCACCAACATTTCGGTAATGTCGCGCGAAACGATTTGAGGACCCTGTTACTTAGGTCACTTTGTTTTACTAGCCTCCAACGTCTATCTACGACTACGCAGCACGAACACGCGGCACGTGCACTGGATGCATACGCCGTGCGCTTGCATAAAACAAAATCATGTGAGAACGTAGAGGTAGTAAAACTTCGTCCTTTTTCCGTGTTATAGACTATCTTAGATTTAGTCCGTAGGTCAGGAGTGCGCAAAAGGAAATGTCCGACTTACTTTTCAGAATACGAAGAATACGGGAGAAAAAGAGCTCGACATTGCTTGCCTGCGACATTTCGACACGTTATACGGCGAGAAAACAAATGAATATCAACATGTGAATGAATATCAAAACAAATGAATATCAAATGTGAATTTTCAAATTCAATTGATTCGACCGTTTCAATTAAGTTTCAATTAAGTTTCCGGTGAATTAATCGAGATATCGAGAGCGTTTGTTTCTGTGCGGAGCGAGCATGCGTGTAGTAAATACGCTAATAGATTTCTATGATCCCGAATGCTGCGAACGTGTATAATAGAATTTGTATCTTTATTTTAGAGCCGAAAATGCGATCTATTTTGACATTTGGCTTGTGCACTCCTGTCAACAGGTGGTAACCAAAGCGCACAGCAAGTGTCGATAATGATTCCATTAATCGCACTCGATGATAATAACGCGAATATAATTTGGAAAGTTTGGAGCAACTATTCGATAAGCCAGATATAAACCGCTCGAAAATCTGATATTATATTTCCTTGCGAAGATCAACGATACAGAGCTATATTGTCCTAAAAATACAGCAATATTCAATGTAGACTATAATCATTCTAATATTTATCTCAGTCATCTGTCGAGTCAAAAAGTATATTAATATGTAACTTTACATTAATGTTCTTAATAATCTATAAAATAACGCTAATTAAATATTAATTACCAGCTGCAAAAGTGGATCATAATGCTTATCGTATATTTCTATTACTATTATGTAACTTAATTCCTGTTGCTCCAATATCTAACGTAATGTAACAATCGTGCGTTCGATCGACATTTCGCGAATAAATTACCTAGCATTTCAGGAAATAAATATATGTCCCCCGGACGAAGCGATTTGTTCCCTTAATCGCAAAATCCCGTTTGGTTATCACCGATACCCAGAGCGAAGCGCGTGAAGTCGACCTGCGTTATTTCTGTGTATTATAAAGAGATTTATTGCGCCTCTAGTAAAAACTGATCGTAAATAAAAGTTACTTTAACCCAGCCATGCGCGCATATTTATTCTGACGACACGTCTCTTTGCATATCCAATATGAGATACAACTTACCGTTGTATATTTCATTTATATATTATTTTAGAATAGACTACGACATGAACAAACATATCACATTTTTTACAATAAATTATTACATTCTCTGAGAACTCATTTAAATTCATTGTTTGAATAAATTTCTTGGACAAAACTGGTTAAAGGTTTTAAAATAAATTATTAATATTAATATTTCTAACTGAAAAAAATGTAATGTCATATTCTATTTGTACGAAGTCTATATATAACTATGTAATTATAATTGAGTCGCTATTTAACTGTCAATTAATAACTCACACATATCGTTAGCGTGACTATATTTTTATTATATTCAATGCTATTTATTATTTTGAAAAATTAGTTGCAATCATTTAAATTTCATACATGTAACTGCCAGTATTGCTTTATTCTCTCTCAGTGTAGGATATCCCAAGAGTTATTTAACATCTGGTCATCTGTATTCTGTCGTGGAGCTATTAGCGGTATCAAGTTTTTATCAGCGCTGTAACTGAGAGATAAAGGTCGTCGAGAGGCCATTAAAGCCATTAACGATATCACTTGATCAAACTGGGAGCAAAGATGTTGCACAGCTATCGAACGAGATCGCGTTTTAAACGGAACGCGAAAAAAGAACTGCGACGCGTGCAATCGACCTTAGACCACCGAGTGCAATGCCAAGTGGAATGCCAGATGCGCGTTTCATTCAGCTGGATTTACGTAAGTATGACACAGGAGAATGCGCGACACGCGCACGTATGCACAGCCATCCATCGCGCCTGTCGAGTCGCGCTGTCGTGCACAACGCGCAAAACGTGCTCCGAAGGAGAGAAACGTGAACGCGCGTCGCGATCGCGATTTTCGTCTCACGGCAAAATCACGTGTGATAACACGTTATTATCAGATTCGTGACCGCGAGTCCGATCGACACCGGCGCGCGTTGCCGAGATTGCGAGTCGCGCGCCGAAGCGGTCGCATCCGCGATCTCGCCTCGCACGCACGTCACGCATCTTGCGTCTCTCCCCTCTGCTCTGCGCACTTCGGAAAGTACGCGACGAGGATACCGTATGACGTGCTCCAGCAGTCGCGGGCAGTGCCGTATCGCGTCTCGTGGACCTTGGAGAATCTTGGCGAGCACGGATTCATATCGAGCGGCATTTCGCATCGTGCGTAAACAGAGGTAAACTTTGCCGAGGCGTAGCGGATAATTGAGAAGTCTTTAACAGGCGCAACATACACGCGTTTCTCTTATCTGACTGATATAAAGAGTACTTTTCGTAGAAATACATAGTATTAGAGACGAGCGGACGTTAATTGAGAACTCGGTGAATCATTTGTTTGCGTAGCCGGAGAAGCCAACCACTATGACCTTTTACGAAAATAAGGAAAGTTATTTTTAGTTGAGCACTTGTTTGATTTAAGAAAATCTCATATTTCTTTTTAAATATGAGATTAATTATTGGAAAAGAATAAAGCTTCTAAAGAGATTAATTTAGATTAATTTAATGTGATATATTTAAGTATAGATTTTTCTTAAATTTAAATGAGTGTCAAAGATTATTTTTATTTCTCCCTAGTGGACTTAATTTATTCTATCGTTATTTTATCTTAATTTATTATTTCGTTATTGTGGCTAGATATTTAAATTCTTTTGTTAAAGTAATAATTCATAAAATGAAGGAATAACGCTGACGTTGAAATAAATAAAGTTAACCGATTCTTAATTGCGCAAAATAATTTTACATGTACTGAACTTATTTTACACTTTGAGGGAAATTTTTTATTTATTTGAACCTTTGAGGGAATAAAACAAAAAGAAAGAGAAAAAACAGAAAATTCCTAAAAATTGGAAAGACAATAAAAACTGTTTTCTTTTTTAATGAAAAACGTAAATTTTTTAATCAATTAATTTAATCTTGTGCTATTAATATTGGCAGCAATCAATATAGAAATAATAATATAGAATCTATATAATAACATCTATATAATAATAATTTTGTCTAAGACATTTTCATTTTTATATACAAAATAAATATGATACGTAAGAATAAAGACGTCTTAGATTAATATTTCATTTGTCAAATAAATTTTATAACAATTTTACAAAATAATAAATTTTTCAAGTATATTAATTGGCTAACAAGATAGAATTTTTGGAAATTCAAAAATTTCTCTATTCTGTAACTAATTAATACACTTAAAAAATGTGTCATACTACAAATGAAAGAAAAAAAAGAAATAAAAGAATTAATTATAAAAAAGTATATATATATATATAAAATATATAAAATAAATAATTTGAATATAAAATTTTCATAATTCTTTATGAAAATAAAAAATTTGCTACATAAGCTACTTAATATATAATAATATTTATTTAAATTTTAGCGTATAGCCAAGAAGAAGACTTGGTTTACATACTTGGTTTACACACACTGTGGACGTAAGTTACTTTTGAAACAATAAAATCTGGAATAAATTTTTATGAAAGGGAAAATTCAAAGTAGAACGTATGGGAGAAACTGAAATTTTGGAGGAGGTAAAGGACAATATCAAATCACTCTGATGGAAACACTGTATTTCGCACAGGGGACAGTTCCTGATGACTATCGGCTTGTGTTCGACTCATTACACCAGTCGCTAACGAGTTCTCGTTTACGACTCTAGTCTCCAATCGAAGAAGTTACGGGATCGTCACACAGAAAACGTGTAATTGGGCCAAATGGATCGAGCGAGAGGACGAATCTCGATGGGTAATTGCCGTTCCAGAAAGCTCGGCGTTTGCGTGAGCGTGGTTATACTCGGAACCCTCATCGCTTGCACGATGTTAGCGTACACAGCGTTCGCATCTCCGATTAAACATAACACGTTACAGCAGGTGGTTTTTGTAAGTAGCACGTTTGTAAGTAGCACAGTTGGCCCGTCACCCTGTCATTCCGCTCCCGCACACGCCGCGCGTTAATTTGGCTTTAATGTTACGTTTAATGAAATTTGAATCTATTAACTTCACAATTTTGCGAGACATTTAATTAATGAGTTTAATATCATGAACAATATTAATTTATTATATTCATATTCAAAATCTATATAATATCTATTATCAAAGGTATACGTGTTGTTATTTTAATTCCTTGGAAAATGGTGAGCATTTAAACAAATCTTGTTTTAAAATATCAAATTAATCAAGGATTTCGAAAACAAAAAAAATTGAAGAAAAACGCGATAAATTTACATAATATAATATTCAATTGAATATTTCTCTTTTATATAGAAATCATTGTTTTTTGACAGATATTCCGTCACGGTGACCGAAATCCTACAGAGACTTATCCTAAGGATCCTTACATAAATTACCACTGGCCCGGTGGATGGGGCGCCTTGACTAAGGTTCGTAATATATTACAGATACCGTTAAACCGATGCTACGCATACGATACGATAATATATGCTCTCGCCATAAATTAATCTCGCATCTTTGCGCATAATGCGATATCGGGTACCGCGCGATTGTAAAACGCGCGATCGAGCGCGAATAATGATGCCTGGCGTGTTATCAATTTTTGAAATTCGCTTTTAGAAAGGAATGCTTCAGCTGTATAACGTGGGTCAGTGGATACGCTTAAAATATGGCGCTATAATCGGTCGTAAATTCGAGAGCACGGCCACGCTCGTGCGTAGCAGCTATGCAGATCGCTGCATCATGTCGGCGCAGGCATTGCTCGCCGGATTGTTCGTACCAGAACCAGAAGACATGTTCGTGCCCGATCTGGCGTGGACCCCCGTTCCTGTGCACTCGATCCCACGAGAGTTGGACAAGGTACAATCAGGAACGGACTTATCATCTAAAAAACCATAACATCAAGAAGTCTGATTAAAATAAATTTTTTTAAGTTTTTAAAATTTAAAAAATTTATTTTTTAATAAAATAAAATAAAATTTTAAATTTTAATTTGATTTAAAAATTAACTTTTCAAAATTTTTTAAAAATTTATTTAAAAAAAAAAGAGTTCTCTTAGTAATCTTAAAATTCTTTAAGTAATCTTATAGAATCTTTAGCTTTATTCTGTTCATAAAATTTCATTATTTTATGTTGAATAAAATAACCGTTGCAGAAAAAATATTTTCAAGCAGTCCGAAATAAATGATAAGTTATTTGTCCAAAATATTCAATGACAAGTTATTGTCCAATATAGGTTGAAGAAACTTATTTTTTAATGTTATATTGTAGTTGATAAATGTGAAGGCACCATGCCCGAAGCTAAAGGAAGCTTTAAAACAAGCGTATATAGATGAAGATAAAAAGTCCGGCAAGAAAATGGCTGAGTATTATAAGGAATTGATGAAGCATACTGGACAGAATATGAGCACGATCACCGACGTCGAGTTCCTTTACAACACTCTCGAAATCGAGGAGAAACACGGTTTAGAACTTCCGGAATGGACGCGGAAATTTTACAACAACGAGATGCGCGAAATAGCCGCTCGCAGCTTGGCGATTTTTACCGAAGGCACTATTCAGAAACGTCTTCGTGGAGGTATTCCTGCACAGCGAAAAATACCGCTGTGAGTGCACTTTATAAATTGCATCTTGCATATCATTAAACTGTTTTTCGATATTTTCAGGTCCGCTGCTGAAAGAGATTTTATATAACATGGAACAGAATAAAAATGATTCGAAACGGTCTTACTTTTATTCCGCTCACGACATAACTCTCGTCAATGTGCTAAGAACGATGGGATTTACGAATGAGCTTCTTAAACCCGATTATGGGGCGACGTTGATATTGGAGCTATATCTCGCCAATAATGGACCCGATGATTATGAAGTTAAGGTATATTTATAGTTATCGTAAAAGTTTACGACGTTATTACGAATTATTT
Source organism: Pogonomyrmex barbatus (assembly GCF_055798465.1). NCBI lineage: Eukaryota > Metazoa > Arthropoda > Insecta > Hymenoptera > Formicidae > Pogonomyrmex > Pogonomyrmex barbatus. Next base: position 4,458,721 of record NW_028297107.1, read on the forward strand.
TTATTAGAAATTGTTTCAAATATCGGAGACTTAAAAGCGCTTCAAATCCCATCTAAGAATTTTTATTACACGTCATTATTCCAAGTCGCATAACAAATTTAAATTACGAATATGTGTGTAATTATCGGAAACTACATTTTATTAATGCAATTAATCAACCGTAGCGACTTAGAGATTATGCATAATGACTGAGATTTGCCTGGAATTCCTAAACCCTATTTTCATATTAATGTTGCACGTGTGTATTATTCAACATTCTCTGTAATATTCATAATTGTTATTCTAATAACTTATAAATTAATGAATAATAATTATATAACTCTTTTCTTTCTTTTTCTCTGTTATCACAGACGTTGTATTTGAATAATACGGAAACAGAAAATGCTCATATTTTGGAAATTCCTAATTGTGGGAATCCTTGTCTACTCCACAATCTGAAGACAACATGGCAAGATATGATTCCAGATAATTGGGACGAGGAATGTAAATTGAATAATCGCTTAACTTAACTGCTGTATTCGATTAATATCAACTTGTATGTTTATAGTTTTATGTCAGATTATTACTATTATTATGCATATAAAGTGAACAAAAGGCATAATGTTAATTCTGCTTAATGTAACTTGTATGTAATCCTAAGATTAATATTTAAGTCAGTTTTGATGTAAGAACGATTATTGTAAGTCGTGTTAAGTCTTGGCAACAAATTGTAAATGCACTTTTATGCACTTATATTTGAATATTATTACGAAGTGATAATGATATGCATATAACAGATTAGGTAGCAAGCTGACGATATTTGTTATCATTTTGACGACATAAATCATATCGAAGTTATAGATCTGTTTTTTATCGCTGTAGGAAATTGCACTAAAATTTTTTACTTGCTTTCATCAAGCTTTATATATATATTTTATATATATATATATATATATATATATATAAAAACTTTAAATATATATATATATATATATATATATATATACTTAAAATAAAATATACATATATATATATATATATATATAAAATTTTAAGTACGAATATATATTAATTCAACTATAAAAACCAAATCTATGTATAAGATGAGAACAGAATAGCATTTTATTTACATGATTATAATAGAAAATTTTGTTGTACTTAACAATATTGATTTGTCAATGAAACAATGTTGTTATTTATATATGTACTCCATTTTTCTTCTGCACGCGTACTCACAAAGGATCCACCAATTTGTGAAGTGTCTGCATATTCTGTAAAAGTAAAATGTGTATTAAATATAAATAAATTTATAAATTTGATTTGTTCAATAATTATTTGTCGGTATGAACACACAGTACAAGACGTCTGACACAGAAGGCGCCTCTGATATCTCATTGCAGACTATCATCGATAGTTATGAAAGAAATGGAATCATCAGTATCTTATGCAATACTGATAAATGATAAAAAGATATCATTGCAAGCAATGTCTATATTGACAGTGATATAAGATAGAAGTTTTTATATAAAAAATAGTCAAAGAAATCCCTTCGTCATTTTTCTGAGAAAATACAGTTCTATTATGTTCTTATTTTGCAACTTCTATTATGTTCTCCTCTTGCAATAAAAGATTGTTCTTTATAAAGGAATGTTTCAATCATTCTCTTAGATTAAATTATTTGTTGTTTTGCTTTTTCTTTTCACTCAATTAATTGCAAATAATTTTTAGACACACTATAAATCAAGTTAACTTTTATAGACAGAACTAAAATGCAGATGTACAAAAAGATAAGAAATTATTAATGACTAGAAGATCTGTGACTTTATTAAAATAGATATAGATTTATGTGACCAAAATATGAAATTATATTATAAACAAAATGTTCATATCAAAAATATAAAAGTAGATGATTATAAGAAATTAAACGTTTGCGTATTGAAAAATGCTGTATTTTTATAAGTTTAAATCACTTCAGAATTCGTTGCATTGTTAAAGACATCCGTATTGCTTTCCTTAGGGAAACTGCGGATGTTATGGTTGAGTGCGTAATAAAGTGCACGTTATAACTCGGTATCCCAGCACACCAGTTGTAATTCAAGCGGAGCTCGTTAAGACGAATAAATGGACACGAAATCGTTTAACCGGGATGTGCCCGTTTTGCTTATGCAACAGCTGACACTGGACGTTTTGCATATCATTGCGTAATATCATGTACGATTATTGGCGTGAACTATTGTCTGTTGTACCGAATAGTGCGTACGCAATTAGCAATTAAACAGTCGTGCTCAGTTCGGTGGAGGAATATACAACGTTGAGTCTCAATGCGTGTCATATTTTCCAATCCATTGAACGGATAATTGGACGATCTAGTCATTACGCGATTTCAATTAATTGTTCTGTTCACATTTCCGCGAACGAATTAAACGAATTAAAAATATTTTTTTTTTTTTTTTGCAAAGAGTGAACGAGAAAATAATTCGAGGTGTCGATGACAATGAAGTAAATATATTTGCCGGGCAAATATTTATTCAATATGATAACACTTCGATCTGATATTTCGCCAAGTTTTTCTCGGGTAAGATCGCTATGAAAGAATCGATTGTAACTACAATTTTTTCTCTCAGCGAGATATCGCCTCTTATTAATTTTACCGCTGCTTCCGTAATATTTCATTTTTAGATCAGTCTGAATCAAAAGAACTGCTCGCGGATTGAATGCTACGTTTAATAGGAAAGATAAGACAGGAAGCTTATCGCTTTGACTCACTGTTTGACGTTTTGAATACCGGTGTTTTATATTTGCGCGAATCCGCCGCATGCCTCGAGATTCGCAATTCGATCGAGCTTGCATGAGAGAAGGTTATGGTTATCGATTGTCTCTTGGCATGGTCACACATTGTTAACATCACGGCTTCGTTATGTCACTGTCATTCATTACGGTTACGATGTTACGTAATTGGCCGCGTGTACGAAAGAAAGAAAATCCCAGCGATCTGGGATACCCTATATTTTTCCGATTCTGCGAACTTATTTTTTCATGCTCGACCGCACCGGCAAATTATATATAAAAAAAAAAAAATAATAATCACGTGGCAAATAATGACAATAGTTATTCGCTGAACATTTTCCCTTTTTAATGATTACCACACGATTATTCACATTCAGGTTTCCAAGCGAAAGTAAAAAAGATAATAAAATAATTTTTTAGATAAATTAATCGAATAATAATTAAATAAAGGAAAAATAAATTAATTCCTACTTCGCGTTAACTATGAGCTATTAATTTGTTTTTTAAATATTAGTATCGTAATTTTTAATAATTTCTGATACAACGAGATATGCCTCAACGACTATTGTTAATTAGAGAGGAAGAACAAAAGCTTCATTTACTAATGGAGTAGAGTTTCGTTTATTAATGCAGAGAAAGCTGGAGAAAAGAGAAGAAGCATTATTTATTTGGTGCTTTTAAAACATCCCTTGAGAAGCGTTATGTATACATGATAAACGCAAAATATTTCAAATTTTTTTTTTTCCAAGAACAGATAGTTTTTTATGTAATTCTTTATCAACACCCTTATCTCCGATCCTAGATTAAGAGCGAGATTTATTATACTTTGACGTGTTCCCACATTCTTTGGCATTCAACCTAGATTAGAAGGAATTTTTGTGAATTTACCATATTTTTCCGTCGAATTCGGTAGATGACCATCAGACGATTCGTTTGCAATGGCGGTTGCGGTGGGGTTTGAATAATCGCAGACAACCTCGCCCCCCCCCCCCCAAGAATGGAGAGTGCCCAACTTCATACGGAAATAACATGAAATCAAGTAACAAGTTGATGTTACTTAGACGATAAATTTATTTGTTGTTATTTAGATGACAAATAACGTCTAGTTGTTATCTGAAATGCAAAATACAAAAATATTCAAAAGTCAGAAAGGAAAATTTAAATGGAAATAAAACAAGAAAGAGAATCTGCAGATATTTATAATAGTTTAAAATTGTTATATTGTGTAAAACTTATATTTACGCTTTTTTAATTCCTGATTGTGTTTTTCACAGTTGTGAAATCCTACACACTATTTGAAATAAGCGTAAAAAGCGTATTTCAACTCATCTTTTCCAAGATACTCATTCTCTTCAGTATGCATAAATTACAAATCAAAAGCATTGGATCATTATTCATGAATAAATTTAAGTGCAATCGTAACTAACAATAATGTCTTTCAAAATTCATTGCTGGTATTAAAAATGTATAGTTCACCATATATTATAAATTTTAAGTGCCGTGAATTTTGAAACATAGTTTGAAATGCGAATCCGATTCCTCGAGTCAGCATTTTTCCCTTTTCCCCTCCTCTATCTCGCGCCTTTCGATAATCGCCAGTTGTCAGTATTGAATTCGATGTCAGTGTGATAGTCATTGTTGACAACCTGTTCTGTCACGCAGGCAGGGTACATTCGTTTAGTAGTGTTTTGTGCATCTACTTTCTCATCTGCTTGTCACGTGATCGAAATTTACCGAACGGATAGCTGAATAATTGCACGAATCGTATCTTCCGACAGAAAGAGCCGATTGTTTGAATAGTATGTAAAAAGACAATTTTATACATAAATTTATATTCGAATAATTGAAATGTAATAAAATTTTTTCATTGTATAAAAAAGATAATATTTTTATTAATATTAAAATTGATATAAACAATGGATATTATAAAAATATTTAATCTATGAATTTTATTTAAAGTAAATGAATTTTATTTAAAAGTAAATATTAATTTTTTGTGAATTATATCTTTAAGCATATTTTATTTTAAAAAATTTTATTTTCAGAAATTATAATGGAAATTATATCTGATAACTGATATGATAATGGAAGCTCATTATAGCTCAGATTCTTGTAGCTCATCAGACTCTGACTCGCGGTCAGACAGAATTAATCATATGCACAAAACATTTCAATCTCATTTTCGCCCCACGAAAAGATCTTTCAAGGTAAATATATAAATCAAAAAGTTGTATTTTATAAGCCGTACATGGTCGATTTCCAATTTTATTGAACAATATAGTATTGGCTGATATTAAATGGTGATGGCTGATTTAAAAAAAAATGAGTTTGTAATTTTTGTAACTTATAAATCTATTTATTTATTTCGAAAGAGGAATATGAGCTTGTGTGTTTAGATTTTTAATCTACACTCAAGAGAGATATGCATTTTTAGATTAATCTGATCGCAAACATGAATTAACAAATTTCATAACTTTTCTGTTAACTTACCTCGTATTATTTTTATTTTACTTAAATCAATTTTTATTCGTTTCTGACTCTTTTCGTTTCATATGAAATTCATTTTCGTGTTCGTTTACGCGTGTTCGTTTGCGCTGCAGTCGCTTTCGCAGACGGAGTAAACGACATCTGCGATAGTGGCTACATAAACGAATGTACCTATCGTGTCGTCGAATGTACATACCTATCGTGTCGTCGAATGTACATACCTATCGTGTCGTCGCATCTGTGTCATCGGTCGCGTCGCGTGTCACGTCAGATCGGGTCGGGTCGGTCGCGTGTCACGTGTATCGCTCCACGAGGTGGCTCGGGGGTGGCAGAGGATGTTTTCGGATCGAGCGTGATATATCGGTCCCCGGTTTATCGGGCGCGGCTCCGCCTTGCGATCGCTCGCTCGTTTTTCCCGCGAGGTGCTCGCGCAACGCGACGCGACGCGCCTCCAACCAAGGTTACGTCATCGCTGGTGATCGTGTGCACAGCGACCGCTCTTCCGCCACCACCGCCATCGTCGCCACCGTCGCCACCATCGCTACCATCGCTACCATCACTACCACCACTACCACCTTCATCGCCGCCGTCACTACCACTACGTCCGCTCCGGAAATCCGCGTCGCTCGCGATCTTCCGTGATCGGTTGGGCATACGTCACGTCGGCGGCGAACCACCACCTCGTCGCCGTTGTCATTGACATCATCTTGGCCGTGCGCTCGCTGGTCGTGTCCATTAGTCAACGCTCGTCCTCGCGCCCGTCGCGCTCTGTCAAGCGTGCTTATTCATCCTTGACTGACGGAACAAAGGTTGGTGCTCGACAAATTATTTCCCTCCCTCCTTATCTGTCTCTCCCGCTCCCTCCTTCCTAGGTCTGATCGTCCATGTGCTCTTTTTCACACTTTTTGCATTTTCGCACTTTGCTCGCCTCGTTGTCACTCGCTTCGGATGTCCCATTGAAGGTCTCAGGCTCTTTTCCGAAAAGGTACGATCAGGGAAAGGAGGTGCCGAGCAAGATATCGGAGACGACGGAACGCGGCGTGGCCGAGTTTTCAGTGGGCAGAAACGGCCGCGTTCCACGTGATATCCTTTCGGGTCGTCCCCTCAGAGATTCTTGAAGGCACAGTGAGATTTCAGACGGCACAGTTTGATATTAATGCGATAACCTTAACCTTTATGAGCTACGTTGATGCAGTTGGCTGATTTCTATTTGTACTAATGTGAATTAATTTCAATCTCGATTTTTAACTTACTCTTTTAATTTGCTCTTTATCTCTTTTTATCTCTTGGAACTAAAAAAAACTCAAGTAATAGAAATATACTTAATAGTGCGTGACGTTACTTAGTGCTAACTGACAAGTTCTCAGAATATAAGCTAGATGAGTCACAACTAGATAGAATATAAAATTTGATTTGTTGCAGATCGCCAATATGTTCAGCTGGCTAAATCGAGAAGAAAACAGCAAGCAGGATCTTTTTGAAAATGTCACCGAAGGCCTCAAGAGAATATATAAATCCAAACTGCTACCACTGGAACAATACTATCAGTTCCATGACTTTCATTCGCCACAGCTCGATGATCCAGATTTTGATGCGAAACCCATGATTCTTTTGGTTGGACAATACTCTACCGGCAAAACCACATTCATTAAATATCTATTGGAGAGAGACTTCCCTGGAATTAGGATTGGACCAGAACCTACCACTGATCGTTTTATAGCAGTCATGTATGATGAGAAAGAAGGAGTCATTCCTGGAAATGCCTTGGTCGTAGATCCAAATAAACAATTTAGGCCACTTTCGAAATTTGGCAATGCATTCTTGAATAGATTCCAGTGCTCAACTGTAGCCTCACCTGTTTTAAAAGGTATATCCATAGTAGATACACCTGGTATATTGTCTGGTGAGAAACAACGAGTAGGTATCACTTTTGTATATACTTCTGCTTCTATAGATAAAAATATATATATTCACATATAAATATAAGTACAACTAGTGTTTTAAGTACAGAATGTTTCTTTTAGGTTGACAGAGGCTATGATTTCACTGGTGTCTTAGAATGGTTTGCTGAACGTGTAGATAGGATTATCTTGCTATTTGATGCTCATAAGCTTGATATATCAGATGAATTCCGTAGATCTATTGAAGCCTTACGTGGGCATGATGATAAAATTAGAATTGTTCTTAACAAAGCTGATATGATAGATCATCAACAACTTATGAGAGTATATGGTGCTTTAATGTGGTCATTAGGAAAGGTATTACAAACTCCAGAGGTAGCTAGAGTTTATATTGGCTCATTCTGGGATCAACCATTACGATATGATGTTAATAGAAGGTACATGCATTTTTGTGTTTTCTACTTTTCATCACTTATTTTTTTATTTTTATACAAGATTTTATATTTACAAGTTGTATATATGTGAATTTTCTTTCAGATTATTTGAAGATGAGGAGCAAGATTTATTCAGAGATATGCAATCACTTCCAAAAAACGCTGCATTAAGAAAACTTAATGACTTAATCAAACGAGCACGTCTAGCAAAGGTACAAAAAATTTGTATTCATCTTTTTGCAGTTTAAAATTTTAGATATAGTACAATTGAAAAAACTCATTCTATATTAAAGGTTCACGCATATATAATAAGCGCTTTACGAAAAGACATGCCGAGCATGTTTGGCAAGGATACCAAGAAAAAAGAACTGATCAAAAATTTGGGCCAGACTTATGATCAAATTCAAAGAGAACAACAGATTTCACCTGGTGATTTCCCAGATCTAAAAAAGATGCAAGAGAGCTTAGCACATCATGATTTTAGTAAATTCAATCCTCTGAAGCCGAAATTATTAGAAGTGGTAGATAAAATGCTTGCTGAAGATATCGCGAAGCTTATGGCTATGATACCACATGAAGAAATCACTACAGTATCTGAACCACTAATTAAAGGTATGTTTAATAACGATTATTTAAATATCTTTAATCTTAAGTTGAAATATTGCTGAAAGAATTTTCAATTTTTCATAAAATTTTTGCCAAAGGAAAGATGAATTTATTAGGTAATTAACAAATTAATATAAGAAAATGTATAAACAATACGTTACATATGATATATATGTGTAAATTATATAGATAAACATTTATATATATTTTACTTGTTTGATTTTAGGAGGTGCATTTGAGGGTGTAGAAGATCAAGTTAGTCCATTTGGATACAAAAGAGGAGAAGGAATCGATGCTGGTGCAGGTGAACCAGAATGGATCGTAAATAAAGAAAGATATAAATATGATAGTATCTTTGAATCACTTGGACCACAAGACGGAAAAATTACGGGAGCAGGTGAGACTGACAAATTTTCTTACAGACAATATATTTATTCTTCTTGGAATAAAATAATCTAATTGATTTATATAAAATCTGTACTATTAGCGGCCAAGTCAGAAATGGTTAAGTCCAAATTGCCGAACAGCGTGCTTGGGAAGATCTGGAAACTTTCAGATGTTAATAAAGATGGATTCTTAGATTCTGACGAATTTGCCTTAGCCATGCATCTGATTAATGTAAAGCTCGAAGGATACGATCTACCGGCTGAGCTACCAGAACATTTAATACCGCCATCGAAACGCGACACATAATATACAATTTTTGTATCATAATTTATTACGTTTTACAAACAATTAATGTTTAGAGTCGTAAGACGATGGATATTAGCATGATTTATTAATCGTGCGTGTCAGTGATTCACAGGTTCGAAAATGATAAAATTATACTTTTACAACCAGCTGTATCATATTATGTGTATATTATCTTACTTTGATAATAATTATCAAGGCCAGGGGACATATATATTTGCAATAATTTTATTCTTTAAATAGTTAATGCATAATAATCGAGACCAGCAAAAGATACGATACAATGATATCTTTAAAATAATATTTTTCTGAAATATATGGAGATTATATATACATATATACATATATGTAAAATTATACACATAGTATGCGATGCTTTAATGATATATTAGTATAAAAACAATTTAGAATATTGATTTTTTCATAAAATATATTAAGTTGTTATATTAATACAATCGAAATTTTGGAATTACATTTATGATTTATAACTTCAATTCTTTTTAAATAAGTGTCCTGAATTACAAAACATCACTAATGAACGAGAGACTGCATTGAAATAGGCTAAAGCAAATAGATTTTTTTTTTAGAAAGATATTACAGGATATTTTTAAAAGATACATTCTGACTTTAGAAATATATTCTCAAAATAAAATAGAATTATTTCCAAAGTTAGATAAAATCTTTTTGAGATATACTGTATAAGAAAAAAGAAAAAAATTTGAAGGTAGATAATGCAAAAGTATAAAAGATAAAAGACTGGATTAAAAGTATAGATTTTGCATATTCTAAGAAAAGAACCTAAACTTCAATAATTTAATTTGTTAACAACTAAAGGAATTATTTTATTATATATATCAGTGAGAATATTTTGTTTTCGAATTCTATATGGCAATAGAATTTAATTCAATTTGATCAAAAGTTTTAACAGACAACTTCTTTCGTTAATAATATAATTTATCAATAAATAGCAATATGTCGCAATATATGTTATTTTAAGTTGAATTTGTTGAATTATGTATTTAGATTAATTTACACTGCAGTCTGTATGTATTGCAATTTTGTCAGATTCATAACTGTTAGGTTTTGTCTCTTCGACATCGACCAAAGATACGATGTAATAAAACATGTGCGATATCAAGAAATTAACTTATATATGAGTGATAAATTCTATTTTATAAAACTTTTGATATTAAGAATCTGTCTTACATTAAAAAAAAATCTTTAGAAACAGATCTTTAGAAATGTTAGAAAAGTTATGTATTAATTGTTTTTTAATTATCTACGCTGTAAAAGCGGCTACATTACTTTCTTGAATTTTTATTTGCATTTTTCTATTAGCACTGCCTTCGCATACCGCGATTTTATGTGATATCAGAAAGTACATTCGTATTAAAAACTATTTATATTCTATTTGAAAGAAAATATTTCTCTCAATTTATATTAAAAGATAACATAAAGGAAAATTAGTCAAAAGAAAAATTATTTTTGGATATCAATGACATAAAGTGTAACTTAAATTTATTAACAGTTTCTAAGCGCATGCGTGCCACATGGAATGTTGTTACATAGTTTTTTTTCAGTTAAATACACATTCCATCTTTAAATCAATGTTTTTAATCATTGTTGACAAAATGAAAATTACACTTTCTATTCATAAATATTAGTAATTAATGTAACAATAAGAAAAGAGGAGAACATACAAAAAGAAGAAGCACATTTAGATATTTTTTTATTATATGTTATTCTATATATTATTGATTTATATATTTGTAAGTTTTGAAGCTACAACTAGTTTTAAATATCTATATGTGTAAAATGTAAAATATTTTATATATAAAATATTTGGATATATATTGCATTTAAATACAATGACAAACACGCACGAAAACGTAATGGTGCAACGTCTTTTATAGAATATATTTATCTCTGTATTTACTCTTATATTTATGTAATAGTTATACGCTTGTAGACACTATTTTTAGAAAGAACGCAGTCAAATCTCAAGTTAATGCATTTGTAAAGAGAAAAAATTAAAGAAACTTATTTTTTAATGATATTTAAAAATATCAGGAATATTAGGAGAGAATTTGATTTATCTCATGTTAATAAATGAAATTCATGATATTCATGTCTCTTACTGCGCAAACGGAACCTCCAACAAATACTGAAAACTACTTTTTTGCGATCAAATTTAATACTTGAATGAGAGGAAAAGAGAAATTCTCTAGATCTTATTAATTTGTTCATACATTTGTTCATGTTTTATTAAATGTTATACAAAAATATATAAAAGTATCACAATGGGACTAAAAATCTAGTCTAGATGTCTTCCTTGTTGCTTCTGGAAGAGCGGACATGTCAGAATGGAGCAATTAAACATCAATTACAGATAAGTACATTACTAAAATTTTTTAAAATCTTCTACTTCTCATCGCATCAATTCAATAAGTCAAATGGCGGAAACAAAAAATCATGTAAACTTTCTTTCTGGCACTATGCTTTCACATAAATTAGTTTTTATACCAATATTCATTTGATAATATAAATTCGTCAAATATTTCTTTTCCATTATTTTAATGAATAAATATCTATTACTCAATCCATATATTATATTTTTCCAATATATATAAACTTAATATATAAAATATAACAATTTAAACTTATCATTCATTATTAAATGAATAAGAAATTAATAATATATTTTACGAATTTATATATCAAATCTGTGATGGTACAAATGTTAATTTATTTGTATTTATTTTAAAGAAAGAATTTATGTATGATTGTAACGATAAAATAAAAGTTCTAAATTCAATTTAGGCACTTTGTCTATTACAGTTCATCATGTTTTGCGCGAGAATTAATAATTCTTAAAATTTTATCCCTGATCTCCTCAGCCGTCGTCGCATCAAGTTTAATACCGCCATGCCTACTTTCTTTTGTATGCTTAGAATTATATAACATTAACGTCGGAAAAGAGTGTATCTGTGCACATCCATACATACAATTAACTTTTCCAAATTTTACTTTGTCCAGCAACTGAAATTAAAGCAGAATTTGTAATCGATTTAGTTTTCATCAAAAGTTACAGAAAGCTAAATTAATTATGAAACAGCATTTATACCTGAGCAGCAATTGCAAACTCGGGTTCCATTTTTTGACAATACCAACAACGCGGTAAATAAAAATTGATGATCCATATGTGCTTGCTATCCAATGACTCCCGGTAGTTAGAGGACTGCAAATCATAAACTTTCTTCGGGAAGAACATTGTTATCCATGTTAATATAGATAATGAATCTCGTTGTCCATTGTACAACCTGTAAACAAATAATAAAAATGCACGATAAGATACATATTGAGATATCTATTGTGACACGCGATTTATACGAATGCATGAACAGCAGGAAAATTATGACTCACGCGACTGTACTCAGTCCCTCACTTCCTAACGGATACAATCTAATGTTGGGATAAGAACGTACACCTTGAGACTGGCATAAGGAAGCCTCAGTCTCACAATTTACGCTAGCCACTTTCACAAACGATAAATTATTCAGCGATTTTGCAACAGTTATCCATTCAGGTGCTAATTTTTGACACGGCCCACACCATGATACAAAATAATCAACAATCCACATAACTTTACTTGTCTTCATCGCCAATTTATGATTAAAATTTTTCGATGTTAGTTCTATAACTGTATAATCGAATAAAATGAATATACACACACCATTATAATATAATTCTTTTTATCATATCTTTTACCTGATGGATTTATTTTTTCGCGAATCAATTGAATAACATACGTAGCTGTCATTTTCGACGTGAACTGATGTATATCGCTACCATTTATAAGCATTGACGTAGGATAATATTGGATATTGTATTGACGGCACAACGTAGTATGAACGGTACAATCAATAGTACCAAAACGGATTTTCGACGGGTCAAATTCTAACGATGCCTTTCGAAGTTCCAACAAAAACTCTATACAAAGTGGATACTGCGGTGTAAACCAATTTAGAAACCATGCTTCATCTCCTGTAATATTTTGCTGCAGTTAGTATGCAGTCAAACCTTTTAAAAATACAATTTACAATTATGATACAAAATTATTACCCTTTTGTAATATCGATGACGCCTCCTCTACAAACAGAGTTCTAAAGTTTGTAGCTTTCATACTAAATTGCGTAAACTTAAGAATATCATTTTTCATATTCTTTCCATGGTTCAGTTCAAATGTTCCACCTGGTTTAATCACACCCCACATTGGATAACTCAATACATTGACTTTAGAACTCAATTTAGAACAAAGATCTCTATATCTGTCACAATTTATTTTACCTGCAAGAAAATACTTTATGCTGTGTAAAAATTTTATACTTGATGAAATATTCATTAATGAATTACAAAAATATCTACCTATATTAATACTGGCTGAAAGCTTCTTTATTTGCAAATTCAAATCTAGTAAGCTTACATCGTCGAAGTAAAAGCATACGAGCCAAATAACATTGGACTTTGCTTTCCTAATATGCTGCAAATCGTAATAAACTTTCTCGATAAAAATAAAATTTTTAAAATGACATAATGTATAGTAAAACTAGCAAATTAATATTTTGCTCACCTCAAAGTCATTATCAGACAACTCCTGTGGATTAGGCAATTGGCTTGAGAGTTCTTCTATCAATGTTTTTATGTCAGATATGCTATTAAAGTAGTATGTAGGCTCCCAAAAAGATATATTATATGTTGGTAGATAAACAGCATATATATTATGAGATATTTTATCATGACAACTATCACTCTCACATGTAAACATTCTTACATCAATAAGTTTATCCTGAAAAAAGCATATATTACAATAATTAAAATATATAAAAGCATATATTACAATATTTAAAATAATTACAACAAAAAAACATTCGTTAAAAAACATATTTCAACACGATAGTGGCTTGCTTTTGTGTAGATAAAAATATATTTTCTTGTTAAGAAAATAATTTTGTATAAATAAAAATAACGCGACACTTACGAATGTAGCTCCTACTATAAGTCTTTCATTAGAAGTGAAACAATTCCGTTGGATACCACAAATAAAAATTAATATGGGTCTTTGGACAATATTTTTGCCACGTAAAAACAACTCCCACTGAGATTCGTTTATTTCAGGTACTTGAATATTTAATTTATTCAATGCAAAACGTATAATAGCCTGTTGTGTTCTTTCCTGATTGTAATGTACTCCATTTTGTGAATGCTTTGGGACAAAAACGAATTAGTATTTCTTATTAGTAACTAATTAACAAATACAATCCATATAGAAATATGTAAATTATATAGATTATGTAATTATCTGAAAAATTATATAATAAGAGGAATCCGACATATTCTTTATATACATATACCTTATTAAAATAAAGCAATGTAGGATAGACATGGATTCCCACTTGATGACATAACATCCTATCATATTCGCAGTTAACTGCTGCAATTTTCATGACACTATTAAGTAATTTAGCAACCTTTCTCCAAACTGGTGCTAAGTGATGACAATGGCTGCACATTGGAGAATAGAAGTTTACAAACCAACTTGAGTCAGAATTAATAATGCTCTCAACTATATAAAAATGCACATAAACATAAATTAATACTCAATTGAATCATTAATTCAATCATTAATGCATTATTAACATTAATATATTTCGTTTCATACTTAATAAGAAATACAGAAAAAAAGCTGTATACTCACAATAATCATTTTTTGTCAAATAAACAACATTTTCATCATATTGATATATAAAACTGTGTTGATAATAACTCGAAGAATAATAGGTTTGTTTATTAGATTTTTTAAAGCCATCTTCTCCAAAAAGATCATATGTTTTTCTTAAATCATTATCCTTTAACGTCTCATAAGCTTTTGTTAATCGAACGAACTTATCATGTGCATCTGGATCATCCTGAAGCATTAAAATATTATTAGCAAGGCAGACAACAATATAGTATATTATAATCTTTATATTTATGTACAGTATTTTTGTCGGGATGGTAGATAATAGCCAGCTTCTTGAAAGCTTTTCGAATTTCATCCTGCCCAGCTGATCTGCTTATACCAAGAATCTCATAGTAATCTTCTCCTCGTATTAAAGAGATAATAACAAGAAAAGTAATGATAATTTTATACCTGTCAACAAATGTAAAATGTATGGTAAACACAGATATTATATCATAGATATTCTATTTGACATAATTTCTTCACTAAGAATATTTAATAATATCAAACAAGTAGATGAATGATTTTCAAATCTATATCTTTTCGAGCCGAGTACTAAAAGCTTTTACAAAATTCCTGAAATTGACACCGATAATTAAGTCAATCCTGTTCACACAGTTTCTAAATATCGAAATGATGTATAACGTGTATCCCTACATTTTCGCAGAGTATTTTCGTAGTACGTCGCAGGAAGAAATAATTCGGTGTTCCACTGTCGAGTTGAAGTCAGTTTTTCATTGTGAATATCAACAATCACCATACATATCCTCGTTCACACCCACGCTCCATGATTTTATCATTCTACCCTGTTTGGCAATAAACCGCAGATCTAACTCAACGCTAACCTCGGCTTGTTTTCTATGTAATGTAATTCTATGTATTGTGAAAGCGTTTTTCTTTCATGAGTGAGACAAAACTTGCAGTAATTCAAACAACTTTGTCAATATCATACTTTTTTGGATTACTTAAATTATATTTCATATAATTTCTCTTTTAAGATCGTATTCTGTACGGTGATGTCCTTACGTCCTTTATCCTAAAGGACAATTCTTTTTTTTTCAGGTAACTGTCCTTCGATTTATTTATTTTTCTCAAAATTTAATTTTGTTCTTTATTTTATTTAGTCTTTCATTTTACGGGAAATTCTTTTCTAATTAGCGTTTCAATGTTTAATGTTTAATGTTGTATGTTCGTTAATGAGTATTAAATAAATTTTTTAAATAAAATATATAAAATATAGACTTTTATATATACATAAATATAATTTGTATTAATTTTATTTTTAATTTTTTTAAAATTATTTAAATCAGATCCATTTTCTTTATTATTTCGCATTTATTCCAAATTTAAATCAAAGATTTGTTCCAACATAATTGAACCAATCAAATTATTAGAAAGTTGTGTAGTATCTCATTTTAGTATATTGCTATTTGGTATAAGCAAGAAAATTTCGTATGCAAATTCCTGACAGTCACAAATTTAGAAACATACAGAAACAAAATTCTAAATTTTTTCGATTTGTCCTTCATTTTTTCGAAGAAAATATACAGTTACCGTAATGTAGTTATACATTAAACATTGACAAAAGCGTATCTCGTCAATATTTCAAGTATTTTTTTTAGCTTCTAGTGAAAAAAGTGAAAATTCTTTGAACTGTTTGAAAATTTTTTAATTTTTATTCCTTTGTAATTTTTAAGTTTGCATCATTTTTTGCAAAGAGAAAATTGCGTGTTACATTCATGTTAGAATCAAATGATATATTTAGAATCTTTCTACATTTGATTTTTTATTGATAATTTATTATATATTTTTATATTTTATATATATTTATTTACAATTATATTTTAAGCGTAGAAGGTGCTGTACATAGTTACAAAAAACAATTTGTATCCTTTATATCTGAACTTCTTGCATTTTTCTCCTCTTCTCTGTAATGTGCAATTATATATTTTTGAGTGCAGAAGGTGCAACACTATACTTGCACTATAGGTGTACAGCTAAAGAACGGAAACATTGTGTTTATTATATAATATTATTTATATTTCACGTGAAGTTTTCAGGATGTGTTTCTAAAGAGAAGAAAAAAAGAATTCCAAACATTAAGAATATCTTTCTTTTTTTTTAAACATATTTTCTAATTATTAATCATTTTCATCGATTCCTGGAAGAAGTTTCAAAATTAGATTTTAACATCAAAACTTTGCGCACAGAAAAATATATTTTTTTTTAGCAGCCAATTCACATGGAAATCAAATATTATAATGGCCAATATTATATTGGCCAATTAACAGTACTTCATTTAAACTTTTTTTTTAAATCTGTTTAGAATTGATATTTCGCAATGTTTTTTTCGTTAAACGAATCACTTGATTTTTGTACGACATTTTTTCCACAATATTTACGTACTAGACATAATTAAATTTGGCACAAAAAACTTAAACAATAAGAAAATTAATCAATCGTATTCGATTATTCTCCTCCCAATCGAAGAATAATAGTCTGTGATTGGACAATTTTCTTACTACTTGCGTTTGTGTGTGAGAGCCTAAAGTCCGGTTACACCAACATTATTTTGGTTTTAAATGAGACTTAAACATGTATCTGTCTTGATCTTTCTTTCTAAAGAAGTAAAGACAGATTTTAAGTCTCACTTAAAGCCAAAATAACATTGGTGCAATCGGGCTTAAGTTTTTTCTACATGCGGAAATCCTTAACGTTCAGCGTCGATACGTTGCCATTTAAAGTTTTGGACCCGCAACACCAGCCAATCAGACGCGCGCGTCTGTGACGCGTAGCTCGTGGGGTCCTGCTATTGGTCACCAAAATGGGCGCGCAAGCACGGCCGGCTGTCCGGTGTTGAGTCCATTGAGTTCGTTTTAAGTTGATTCAGCATCCAAACAAAAATTCGTTGAAAATTCGCGGGATTGGTCGTTTCGGAGGTGTACGGTGTACGGATATATACTTCGCGAGCTTGGTGCCAGATCCAGGAGGATTCCCTATGTCGCCTAGACGCACTCGCGCAGGTAAGACGAAGATGCGCGTCGTGGCGCTTCCCGGCCGAGATGCGGCCCGGGTGTGAGGTTATAATTCTTCCCATACGCACCGTCCGCGCGCGTCTGTATTTCGAGAGTTCGAAATACGTCGACACGCGAGTCGATCGAAGAAGTCGCTTTCATTGGGGGCGACTTGGACTAAATCCGAATAAACTCAGATTGACTCGACCGGCTGAGCCACTGCTGATATTTTGATCGTTTGTCTTTGGTTTCTCTTTCCATTCGATCAATAATAATTAATAATTCCAATTCTCGGTAAAACAGGTATTGATTGATAAATAGTGGAAGTTTGATCGGAGTCTTAAATATTATCAGTTTTGGATTTTCTTGTTTTTTTTTCGTCGTGAAAAGGATGTTAAAGTATTCCGTTATATTTTGCAGCAACAGCGGTACAATCTACTGTTTCCACCAGGTCGCAGGCGCAGAAAATAAATAACGTGAACCAAGATGTGGTCAAATCAGCACAAAAAATTCGACAGTCGCGGAGAAAGGAGAGGACTACAAGTGTTAAAGATAATTTGGAAACCACTACTAAACAAAGTACCTCAAAAAAAAAATCTAACACAGAGATAACATTTACAAAATCTGCAAAAAGAACTCGTCGGAAGCTGAATTTAGATGAAGAAATAAAAACTGAGAATATTCATACAATATCCAGGGATCGAAGCATGGATTCTAATGATTCGTTCAAAGTATTAAAAAATGAGTGTAATAATAGTATTCCAATAGTGGAACTCATCAGAAGCGATATGTCTAGGATCAATATTTCAAAAGACTTAAATTTAGAAGAAGTTCCCAGAAAGTTACAACGGAAGGCCTCTGCCACAAACATAAAAATACCATCTATTATAGTCACTCCCAAGAGCACGCCTCCTAAGCTCAGTCTTACTCCTCACAGATCTAAGAAAACACCTAAAAAGTCGCCAATTTTTTTGGGCTCTCCGAAAACACATTCGTTAGCTGTACCAAAGTTACTTAAGAGTCCAAGAAAGTTGTCTCTTACTACAACATCTGAGGAGAACTTAGAAAAATCAAATAGTGATTCGCATAATAAGAAATCACGAAAGAAAAATAGGCGACATGATGATTCTGGTGATTCCAGTCAAAGCATGTCGAAGTCACTAAAAACAAAAAAACAAAAGAAATCTGACATTAATTTAAAAACATTTGTACATAAATTTTCAAAGTCGTCAAAAATAGTATTGAGGTCTCCGAAATCAAAGAATTCAAAATCGCGCAAATTAAAATTATTATCGCCATCCCGGGCGAAAAAGAGCCCGTTGAAATCTATTAGTCCGTCTTTTAGTTTTGATGATATACCGAAACTTGATTCCAAATCATCTAAAAATAATATAAAAAAATCACCTAAAAAGAAGAATTCACCAAGAGCTAAACGAAATTTATTATATTCAAGATTAACAAAAATATTATCATCTACGCAAATAAAAGATGTGCTGGGAGAACCAATAGTGTTAGTGGAAAAACTATCGTCTGAAGGCATGAAACGACAAAATATGGTTGCTAAAAAAACTCAATCAAATACTTTAATCGGAGTAAAATCCCCCTTAATTAGTCCTGGGAGCAATTCCAAGGTATCATTACCGATCAAAAGAGCTTCTAGTCCTAGGAGCAATTCCAAGGTATCATTACCGATCAAAAGAGCTTCTACAGGATCAAATATATCTACTAATCGAAATTCCAGCATTAAATTAAGGAATAATAGTATAGAGAAATCCCCTAAAATATCGCCAAGAATTAAATGTAATACATTGTGGGAAAAAAATAAATCGTCCACGCCCTTAATGTCATCCACTCCACAGGCAGTGGTGGCATTAACAGATATAAGTTTAGAGTCCAATACTTCTATTGCATCTGTAAATAACATGTCTCTTACTAAATTAAGACATAGGAATAATCGATCCAATGTGCAGCTGTCTAATACGATAAATAAAGATATGAGCATTGAAAATGTATCTAGACCTTCTCTGCTTGATAAAGATATTAGTAATACTAGTCAATCTCGCTTTTCAAGTGCCATGAAACAAAATACTACTTATGACAAAGATATGGAAAATAAGCAAGAAAACAAGAAAAATAATACCTATGAATTGGAACAGCCGCAGACGCAAAATTTACAACAAATGATTAGGAAACGCACTTCAATAGATGCAAATTTAAGTGCGAAAAGTAACGCTAAGAAAGCTAAAGTACGATTTGCAGATGTAACATCCAGAGCAGATAGTGCGCAAAGGTTGATTAATAAACTAAACGGATCGCGATCAAACATATCACATAATGTTAGCACACAACGTAAAAATAATGTTACGAATTCAGCTCACAAATCGAAAAAAGTTGAAACTCTGAAGTTTAATCAAAATTCATTAATTTCTCCTTTTAATACAAGATTAAATCCAAGATTACTAGTAGATACGCCGAGAAATCAAATTACACCGAAAAGTCTTGCATCAGTTGAAAAGAAATCAGGTAAACTAAAACTAAAGATCGTTTTTAGTTTATATTTCTTTCGATCTTATTTTATATCGCCTTGAATTTGTTTTATTTTATATTCTAATAATACGAATTTAAATTTACAGAAAAGAAGTCATCTACGAAAAAGGTACCAAATTTCGGGAGGATACATGAACAAATGTTTGCTAAGTCAGAGTCACTCATAGATGCAAAGAAACGATTGGAAGCTAGGCACTTAGCCTTCAGTAATTCTATAATATTTATTATTTTGCATATAATAATAAAATTTAATAATAAATTTAATAATAAATTTTCTAATAATTTCTTATAATATAAACTTGTCCTTGTAGCTACAAACAAAGCTGTGCCAAAGGTAGATATAAAGAAGGAAGAGAGAAAACCATTGCCAACTGACACAAGCGATGGTGTTCACAATAGATTTGGATTTAAGGTGAAGAAGGTAGAAGCTACGCAACTTATGAAAAAACAACCTGCTTTTTCGAGGTACGCCAGACTTATTTGAAAAAAAATATTTTGCAAATTTTATTTAAAACAATTTTATTTAGAATAGTTTATTTTGTCACTTGAGTTTTATTAAATTCGATCAAGTGCTATAATTATAACAGAAAGACTTAAAAACATATTAAAAGAATTCAAAATTCTGTTTTTAAAATAATTTAACGGACAAAATTTTGCATGATATGAATGTTTATAGAGAGAAGCAGCAAGAGAAAACGCGAATGATGCTGAAAGGTGTGCGAACAAATCGACGTTTCGATTTGCAAATGAAGGCTCGTAATATAAACTTGTAAAGATCTGTGCTTTATATTTGTACCTCAATCTTTCTTTTTATTAATGTTGTTTAGCATTTAAGTTTTTCTCTCTTTTTTTTGAAATATAAAACTAGATTTTTACTGATGTATATTTAAAATTTGTAAGAGAGAAAGAGAAAAATTTCAAGAAATACTTCGAGTATTTTATTATATTTATGTAAATATTAAGAAACACATGTATCATATATATATATATAAAACTTTTTTTTCTTTATAAGGGTATAAGAAGAAAATTAAAACCTTGTCTTTACCATGCATATAATTTGATTTATCATAATTGTCTGAAAATGAAACTTGAGAATATTAAAGATTTAGCATGTGTTTCTATAAATTTATTTTTTTGCAATAAGTCAACTTTTAGTTATACTAATCTACATTTGGTTTTTCTTATTTGTTTTTTTTTAAATATAAACAACCTAGAAGTAGAATCTACAATATTTTGCAAAAGAGATATATATTTCTTAGAAAAATTTTATTATATCTTATGGAAACCTTTGGAATTATTTGTATTGTCAATTTATATATATAACGACGACAAATAATATAAGTTAATAAAATAATTTAAGGTAATTCATAAAATAAGTATCGTAGAATATATTTTTGTGAGTTATCGTTATTGAATCATTGATCATTCTTGTACATTTAGATTCAAGTCAGCTATAACTGATTACATCAGCTTTTTATTTATAGATTATTCGCAAGAGAATAATGTGATCGAACTTATAATTAATATTTGCTATTGAGATAATAATACATATTGCTAAGCACTTATCAAGATTATAATTAATAAAAATGCTCTAACACATTCTTAAATAATTTGTTTAAATTTATTAACTATAAAATTATAATATTTCTCTAAAAATTAATTAGAAATTTTTTTTAAATTTGTGTGGGTGAATTTATGCAAGATGTTTAGTGAATATTGTTTAATATTGGTTACGATAAAAATCATAGCTTTTCTCTTATTAGGTTTGAATATTTTTAACTCTAAAAGATAGCGCTGTCATATATGTTATCAAATGAAGATTATTTCGACATAAAAAGAATATAGAGGTTGTTTGTTTTTTCCTGTTGGCTAACTAAAGAATTGAAATTATTAAAATCTCTTTGATTTCTTGTGATATAGAAAGATTAATGAATTTTGAAGATCCATAATACAAGAGACAAAAATAAATTTTATATTAAGTTAAGCTTGAAAATTCGGCACAAAAACAAAATACTTTTATTTTATGAACTAGAGTAATAAGAGAACAAAAAAATTGTTGAAAAAATTATGTAATCTGTAAATAAACTACTTCATGCCAAGAAATAAAGGAAAGTAACACTGTCCTCCACTTTTTATCAAAGCTTTGTTAATGAGAAAAAGATTATTGAGAAATATGTTATTTATTACCTGAAATGTGTCGGGAAAAATAAAATTTAAAATTTAATATGTATTTTAAAGCTCCCATCAAAACTCATTAAAATTTTTTAATGGAAGCTTTGATGGCATAAAATATTGAGAAATTTATGTTTATACAATATTTCATATTAGAAAAAAAGATTTAGTCTTATTTTATTAATAATTTGTAATGAACGTTTCATTAAATTATCGAGAAATTTATTTGTACCTAAAACGTTTCGGAACAAAATTTTTAATCTAGAAGGAAAGGATCGAGTAGGCAGGAAAAATCATGTAGAAATTTTCTTTCTTCTTAAGATAGAAATATCTTATCAAATATCTCAAACATGAGATGTTTTGAAGGAAAAAAATGTGAAATGGAGCACGTTCAACTTTCGAGGTATCTATGGACCCCGTCGCGGGTCCATAGATTGGTGCGGACGCGGTCTGAGATTCCGAGACACGTGTTGCGTACGCGTGCATAACGGCGAGCTCGGAGGCGCACGCGTACTCGGCGGCGCACAGAGAGTCCAAGGTGGCCACAACACGAGGGCGAAATCGCGGCGGACGCACGGCTGTCATCGCTTTTTCTGACAGATGTTTTGCGTGATTAATCCGCTTTGTTAATTCGCGGTCGCGCGTTCGCGAGCGTACGGGAGGTAGGCGAGGAGCACCCCTTCTCTCGCGGTTCCTCGTGTCGCGAACAGAGCCACGCGTCATCACCCGACGTGGTGTTGTCATCGGTGCCCGAAAAATCGAGATCCCGTCGGGAGAAATCCAGACGGGAGCAGGACAGAGAAGGAGAGACGGAAAGAAAGAGAGTGAGCGAGCACCGGAGGAAGGAGAACGCGCTTCGTCAAATGTCTCGCGGACGAAACGGTTAGACATCGTCATTGGAGATCGGGAAGAGGAGAGAGAAAGAGAGTGAAAAAGAGAGAGAGAGAGAGAGAGAGAAGACTCGGGCCAGCTGGTTTTGTGAGCAGCCCGTTCGGAGGCTCCCGTCACGAACGTCAGGAAGCATCGTTCGCGAAGCGCTCGGGTTTCGTGGTGAGCGATTAATATCGCTCGGGGAAGCTGCGACGAGCCCGTATCATCATCGCGTCGCACGACAATGGCAAAAACGTACGATTATTTATTCAAGCTGCTGCTGATCGGCGATTCCGGCGTAGGCAAAACCTGCGTCCTGTTTCGCTTCTCCGAAGATGCGTTCAACACCACCTTCATCTCGACCATCGGTACGTTGTCGGCGTGCGTGCGTGTACAATTTCCCACCTTCCCCCCTTGATCTTCGCCTTGCCACGCTGTGCTTGTGTTAATCGTCCTCGTCGCGCCACCGAATCGCCGCGGCGCGCGCCCGGGGTGTGTCTCGAAAACGTGCGATCTAAACGCGTGCGGATCGAACATCGTGTTCGATCATCGAACAAAGAGCACATTATGCCGTTCACAGTAACGTGATTCATCCCATATCGCGCGCAGCCCGGCCTTGCTCGCATGCCCGCACCTGTTTCCCCGCATCCCCGAGAGCGCCCCGGATTCTGATCTACTATTTCGTTGCAGGTATTGACTTTAAGATCCGTACCATCGAACTGGACGGGAAGAAGATTAAGTTACAGATATGGTAAATATGAACGCGCTTATTCTATCTCTTCAGCTCTCATTGTTTAATTAGTACAGAGTGCGATTAGGATTCATATATTGTGCTGCAATAGTAGTTATCTATACTTGTAGGGATACCGCTGGACAAGAAAGGTTTCGCACCATCACCACGGCATATTATCGCGGAGCGATGGGAATTATGTTGGTGTACGATGTTACAAATGACAAAAGTTTTGAAAACATTAAAAACTGGATTCGTAATATAGAGGAGAATGCGTCGGCGGATGTGGAGAAAATGTTGTTAGGTAATAAGTGTGAGCTTACAGAGAAGAGGCAAGTAACGAAGGAAAGAGGTGAACAACTGGCTGTGGAATATGGTATTAAATTTATGGAAACCTCAGCGAAATCTAGTATCAATGTGGAAGAGGCTTTCTATACTTTGGCACGCGATATCAAAGCGAAAATGGAAAAAAAATTGGTAAGGAAATATCAATTATATCACATATATCTCAATAAATTTACAGATATTACTGATTATTCAAACGATTATTACATAGATTATTCATTGTGATTGTCAGTATATTTATATTTTAATATATAAAGTTTTTTACATTAAAAAATATACTATATAGGTATTAATAATTAGAAAAAGATGTGCTTAATCATATATCAATTTTCACATGAACATTTTTCTTATGTCTACTACAAAAATAACCACTGTTTCTCTGTTTCCTGTCTCTGTTTCTCTGTGTTTGGTGCTGGTCTATCTTGGCAGAAGGTAACTTTCTTCGTACACCATTAGTGTTTAGTTAATTACATATATCTAATTTTATGATGTTATAATTAACATTGCATCTTGTAACATCTTGTTAATCTTATCTGTGGCTTCTATTCGTTAATTTATTTTGACAATATCATATATGCAATGCCTACTAACTAAAAATACTTTGTGTCATTAAATTACTATCATCAAATTATCTCAAACGGCATTTATTGCATTAAATATCAATTTTAATTTATATATGTCTTGCTGAAAAGGTATATGTCGTTTCTAAGCTTGCTTAACATTTGGATTTACATTTTTCGCAATTACCTTTATGATTAATATTTTATTAAATAATTAAAAAAAATGAAGATTGCATAATGTGCATGTTATGACACGTATGCATTTATTATTAACACATCTGCAATTTCTTAATTGCTAAACTAAGTAACCCATTTTTGTCTGATTTATGAGCAAGATATCCCATAAAATGTGAGATTATGACGAATTTCTTGCATAAACTTATTGCATTGCTTATATGTATGTTTTATTAATACTATGTTTTATTTTATATAGGAAGCATCGAATCCACCGAAAGGCGGCGGTCACCAGTTGAAAGCCTCAGAACCACAGAGGAAGCCACCCAGTTGGCTCGCTCGTTGTACTATACTCTGACCCTCCAAATATTTCCAACTGTTCAACGAGACACATCTATTTACTATCATTATTTACTTATGTTCATTTCGTCGAACAAAACCGATGTTTTGTGGAACCATTCACATCCCAAGTATCGGGTATAGTGGGTTTATTCCTTGACAATGAAACGTTATCGCATTATATTATTACTCAGAAATTATTTGCATGAATGTATCTTTTGCCGAAGAAACCCTCAGAGGAGAAAGTATTAAAACTCTTTGTTTTATTACATAGGAAGGGAGTGTGCGTGTCGTTTTAGTTAATGCAACTGCTACAGTTTGTTATACAAATATTTTACTTGTTAATCAATATAATTAAATGGTCTTAGGTGAGGTAGTTCCGTGACATGATAATCGAGTTGACAGAGATTTAATGATGTGATCTTATATGTCTCATTATGTTATTTAAAAAATTTACAATGATATTTATTAAATCAGGCAAAAACATTAAGTTATGTGTGATATATCAGACACACAATGAACTTTCTTTTTTCTCTCTCCTCTGGCTTTCTTAAATGATCAACGGGTAATGGTCAATTTTCTTTATCGAAAAATCACTATTAAGTATAAAAGTACGTGTTACTTAATTTTTATAGCAATGGGATGAAGTATACATTTTCTTATGCACGAAATTTTGCAACTCATGTTTCAGCGTGATTTACATCGTGTGTGTTTCTCTTATTGGAGGACCATATGTCTGTAAAAGTACATACATAGAAACATACATCACACACCGTACAACATCACATACAATGATTAAAATAAGAAAAAAATTGAATAAATAAGATTAAGCAGTATAGGTATCACACAATCGTTTTTATACTGTTATTAAGCAGATATAGCTTTTTCACAAAATTAACGGGACAACGTAAAGTGTACTAGAGCATTAACTGATGTAATTAAAATGCCTTGTGACGAATTGAACAAGAACTTTATAGAAAGAATTTTGTTATATCTCAAATAGTCGTAGAATTTTTATTAGATCTAAAAAAAGTAAAGGAGGAACGAACATAAATACGCGAAGCTTACTTTCCCGGCGGATTTATTTTGCATGTAGAGAGATATATAGATTCGTTTACATTTACATCCGCATTAAAAGGAAAAAATGAAATAACAAATCTTTTGTTCGCTGGTTGTCATGATGTGCATCTTACGAGTTTGCATTTTTACCATTCGAACTTGTTCAACTTATACTTAAATATATGAAAACGATTATTATAATACATTTTTTATTAATCCTGTATATAACATGTGTCAGTATATTTATTGATGAAATCCTATCTTGTTGTTTTTTATGTGGATGGCGGAGATAATTTTTTTATCTTCGGATATGGATGTGCGTCGTAATCTACAAACTTTTCCACAGTGCCTGCGTTTCCGATCGACGTTGAAGCTAGCATATATTCTAATGCTTTTATTCTCGCTTTGTCCTTGTGGTGTATCGCGTGAGTACACAGACCCACCGTTTGCAAACGCTGGTTAAAACGAATGAGCTCCTCGCAGGATTTTTGCAGGTATTGATGCTCCTCCTTAAGTTTCGCGATTTTGCTAGAAAGGTCAATAAATAATGTAGTTGTAAGATTTTTGCTTTGTCATTGACATTTATATTATCATCGTAGAGAGATCGAAGAATGTATTATTAAAATTATGATAATTGAGATTGGAAATGAGACCGCGTATAAGATTCTATGTAAAATAATGTTACGTAAGATGGCATGTATTTTATGTAGTTGTTTAAAGGGAGCGTATAACAGATTTCATTCGCGAGGTCAAACGTACTGATCGATAGTGACGATAGCACGTGAACTATCATGTTCGAGCTCCCTTAACGCCTGTTCCATCCTTTTGTTGCTCGCGTCGCTCTGACGCAGCTCCTCCTCCAAGCTCTGAATTTTCATTTTAGATTCGACCTCACGCATCTTCGCAGCTGTGGCTTGATTCATCAGAGACTCGCGTTGTTTCGCCATCGCGTCGTACTTGACTTGCAGCTGAACGTTCTCGACCTGATTCTTCGTCAGTCGCTGATGCGAGTCGTTCGCCACGTCTGTAACCACTTGCAGACGCATCCTTAACTCGTGGGAAATTCCGCGCTCTTTCTCCAACTGTAATTCCGCGCTGTATAAAGCGTGACGAGTTTCCAGAAGTTCCCTCCGCATCGCCTGCAGGGCGTCCTATCCTCGATATATTCATAATTTATATAGTAGTAGCCCAGGGCAGATTGTTAATTGTTTAATTGAATTAAACACCATCGAAGTATTTCGAAGAATCTCCTTTCGAAAGGAGATTATTCGAAGAAAAAGAACCTCCTTTCTTATTCAAAAAAACTTGGCTCTTGTGTTAAAATAATTACTAGATTTTTTATTTTGAAAAGAAGAATTTTTTAATGTAGATCTCGATTAAGAATCGAGTAGAAGTGCTTGATTAAGAATTAATTATTATTTATTCGATTATTAATTAATTATTCGATAATCCATTTTATCGGTGTAAAATTTCTAATTACCCTAGTTGAAATTAATTAGCTCTAATCAGCAATTCTAATACAATCTGACATTTCCTTAATTTTTTCCGCATGACAAACGAGACGATAATTCTACGTTAACAAAAACTAAAAAGATCTATATTAGCAAGTTTCCTATTACTCGACAGCATATATCCATTTTTATTAATCTCGATTTAACTTATTTTTTATCTTTTTTTAATTTGGAGAATTAGAAAAAAGATAAAAAGTAAATTAAACCGGAATTAAAATTAATCGAAATTAAAATTTTATTTAATTTTGGTTTACTTTATATGTACTATTTATTTTACATTTTTATATTGTTAATAACACATACTATTCATATCTATTAAGTATTTTAATATATTTTAAAT
The DNA here is from genome assembly GCF_055798465.1 of Pogonomyrmex barbatus. NCBI lineage: Eukaryota > Metazoa > Arthropoda > Insecta > Hymenoptera > Formicidae > Pogonomyrmex > Pogonomyrmex barbatus. The sequence continues at coordinate 4,487,045 of NW_028297107.1, forward strand.
TTCAACACGTCTCTGTAAATTTATTTGTTATGATTGAAGAAATTAAGTGAAGTGTCCTATTGAAATTTATCTCATTAATTATTGCGTACATATTCTAAGGAATAAATATATATATATATATATATATATTTAAGAATAATAATGAGTTTTTTTATATCAATTTTTTAACTGCAATAAAATGTTTTTTTAAATAGGAGTGCATATGTAAATTAAAAAGCTGTAAATAAGTACATCGCGATGTTTTTTAAAAAATTTTACATATATATATATACATATATATTTATCAAATTTTTTAAAAAACATCGCGATGTACTTATTTACAGCTTTTTAATTTACATATGCACTCCTATTTAAAAAAAACATTTTATTGCAGTTTAAAAAATTGATATAAAAAAAACATTCATCCTCCCTATAGAAATTCCTATGCTCATGGTCGCCGTTATCCCTCGTGCGTTGATTTAAAAACGGGCACACTGGGCGTTAAAGGGTTAAGCACGCTTCGAGTGTTAATCAATATAGGCAGTCGTGTTTATTAATTATTCACCGTATTGCTTTGCAACTCGTGGAGCCGTTCGCGAAATTGACGCTCTAATTGTGGGTCATCCTGTACCTTTGGCGCGTCACCGTCATTCATAATTTGCAACATATCTCTCGTCTTGGGGTGTAATTGTTAATTAACACGTCTGAACTTCTTTAGCTTCAATTCTCGCACTCGCAGTCATCTTCAAGTAATAAGACGAGCGGCGGGTTTTTCGGCTTGATTTGAATAATAAATTAAGACGACAGACGTCTTATACATTCATATAATTCATATAACTTATAATACATTTTCGCCTTGGAGTTTAGTTTTGTTAATTAACCGACACGTCTGGAATTCTCGGCTTTAATTTTCTCATTTGCAATTGACAAGAAAGAGATGGTAGTTGTTAAGCAGAAAATTTAATTAATGTTTTTTATTAATGCCGCGTAAAATATAAATAAAATCTGTATGAGATTAATAATTTTTTCATGGATATACATGATATCGTACGTTTATAATTCCGATATATATTTTATTCATTTTTATAATTATTGTCGTTGAAATATATTTTTATATTGCTTGATTATTTATTTATTATTATCGTATTTATTATTATTTCATATTATTTTATCGTGTCCTACATGCTGCGACCTTTCAGTTCTTGTAAATTCTGCTCTCAAGTTCGTATTTCGCACTACATTCGTATTTTATTTTTATTTTTTGTACCTAAAATACCCGAATGGAGGTTGCATCTGAGCTCTTCATTTTTCATTCTCATGTACTGCTGCATTAACCGTTCCAAAAAGAAACAGAAAGGCAGATCACAGATGCTTAAAACGAGAACAAAGTGATTCAGATCTCTTCTCGCAACAACACCTCTATATAGAACATCTCTATAGGGTGCTTCGTTTTGTCTCTTGTGCTTTTCTATATTTTTTCTACATTTGTAAACAGCGATAAATCTCTCATTAAAATTTAATATTTTGATAGCGAGTCTCTTTGTCCCAAGGCGTTGTCGTTTGATTGTACGAGCTAATCTATATAATTTTTAACGCAATCAAATACCATTTAATATTTATGTATGGTTTCGAACGATCATACTGAACGATATTGAATAGTGACAGTTGTGAACATTGTTGATCATTAAATAACCAGCTCGACGTTGTCCACTTAACAATTGTCTATCGTTCTGTAAACGACCTTTACAAATTTCCGATGAACATTATCACCCAGTATATCCACAGAATTACAGATCTGGCACATGGACCAAATGGAGTTCTGGATTGAAAGCAAGCAGCGTTGGGAGAAAGAGAAGGAGAGAAAGAGAGAGAAAGAGAGAGAGAGAGAGAGAGAGAGGAAAGGACGGCCGGGAGGACGGGAGGGTGGCCGCATGCGCATCCCTCAGAACAGCGAGTCTCGAGCCACCCCCGCCGATTATGGATGTTTAGTATCGACGTTGTTACTAGTGTGTCGTCGCTCGCTGCCGCATCCGATTGCAGGGTGTAACAATCACGCTCAGTGCGAGGGGGAGAAAGAGAGAGAGAGAGAGAGAGAGAGAGAGAGAGAGAGAGAGAGAGAGAGAGAGAGAGAGTGGAATACATCCTTCCGTTCTAAAAGATAATGAGCGGGATCGCGAGACGGCAGCCGATGCCGATCGGCGACACGCGATCATGCGTCCGCCTCGGTACCACGCCGCGTTAGCCTCGTCGTCGTTAATCATGATTCTGCGTGACCTGCGACCCGCCAGGACGCCGTCAGCAGCATGCCGTGCGAGGAAGGACACCGCCGCTCAGGAAGGACGCGTGCACGTGTCGCCGCGATAGCGACCACGACGTTGCTTCTGCTCACGCTGAACATCAAGTGCATAGGTACGTGTACATCCCCCAAAGTTCGCGGGATGTCCCGACGCGGATCACGCAATCGAAACTTGCCCTTAAACGAACGACGAGACCGATAAGAATGTCCCTGATTAACCCGAGAATCGAAGAGAAATTTGTCTCCAAAAAAATTACATCCCTCCGATGTTTATAAGGAGTGATCAAGTGCCGCAACGACCAACGATTGTATTGAGTCTAAGTCTTGAACGAGAAATTATATTTTTATATAAAAATTCATATAAATGTAATGTTTTCTTTCTGTAGATGTTAACTATTATAATTTATTTAAAGTGTAACACGCTATGTTTTCATTCTTGCGCGGAAGAGAACATGGAGAATTTAAGAATCGAGTTTTAGCTTCAAGAATTAGATTACTTGTCTCTTTATACATATTAATTCTTACGATTAATTTTTATTCTAAATAATTTTTGTTTTATTATTTTAGATGGAAAATTTGTTATTTTCTATTTGTCTTGAGCTACCCTCGAGCGACATTTAAACACGTGCAACCTTCTTATACCCCGTTGTTCGACCGTTCGTGGAACGCGATGACGATGTAACCGGTTTCACTGTGTATCACGCGATCAAATCGGATCGATCTCTATTTCGGCGTTCATCGCGCAAGCCGCCATAAAATGTGATCGATCTTTGGCCCGTTGTTGCGAGGGTGTGAGCGAGCGTGCGCGAACACTAAAAGGGACAGTTTCAAATTCTCTAAAACACGTATCCTGTGTACTTGCAGAGACTAACGAGAGTTTAAAGCGGGGATGCAAGTTGGAAGGCCTTCACCCTCTTCTTCTCGTCACCTATAAACAGATCACTATATCTGTGAGTATATCGCTGTTGTGTTGCTCCTTTCTGGCAATGGAATTGTTGTGTAATGTCAAATGTCACTTTATAGAAGAAGTTAGTAAAAGGAAGAAGTGAATTTAAAAATGTAACACAGAGTTGAATAAACTGAACAAATTTAAAGTTTTTAACGTTGCGAAAATCATCACACTATTTCAAAGCAATAGCTTTGATTATTATTATTAACCGTTAATCAGTTGTAAAAGAATAGTCAGTTAAAAATTAAAATTTTTCTTATCAAATAAAATCAAGTGTTTTAAGTTTGTCATTGCAAATTGTAAAATTTCACGTTACAATCACGTAGTTTACAGTCAAGCTTTTGACTCCATTTTTTAAATGTAAATTTTTTAAAAGATTTTTCAAAAGAAAAATATAAAGGAATAAGAGTTTAAATAAATATAATAGAAAAAATTTAATGATATGTGATAATAATGTCGAATGTTCTAGAGAACAAGTATACGTTACAAGTATATGTTACAGGTAGATAAGATCGGTGTACCTCACAATGAACGGGTCACGGTGAGATGTCGAGAGTTAGGTAAATACAAGTTCATCGGCGACTCCTTATTGCATTGCCACGACGGCACGTGGAACGGAAAAATACCTTATTGCGTGCCTACTACGTCCCTTTCTAATTATACTGGTACATCATTTTGTATATTCAGACTTATACGACTTATACAACGCAAATAATAAAAATATCTAGAAGCTGTAAAAGCAATGACCTACTTAATAAACGTTTTAAATACTTAGATGTGATTAAATACTTATGTCTGTTTGAAAAAAATAATAAAAGAGAAAGAGAGAGAGGAAAAAAAAGATATCATTGTTTAGATATCTTTTGACATTTTTTGAATTTTTGCGTTGTATGAGACGTTTAACAGATCTCTTTTTAATTTTGCTCCTCGTATTGTCCGAGGATGGACAGAAGATGTACCACCGACCATTCTCTTCGGTCTACCCGCTGGTTCGGCCGCAGTAGAACCGACCGGTTCGCTCGCCGTTTTCCCAGGAAGTATCCTACACCTGGAGTGCCTCTTCTCTAGGAAGTTGGGCAATCCCGAGTGGACGTGGACCTCAACGTTCCGTCGATATCTGACGGGTGAGTCAAAGAAGCTTGGATTTTTCATTGATTGTAAACGCGTGCAGATTTAAATGAGATTCTTCTCGGTGTGGTTTTAATTTTCGTTTTAATAAATCTAAATATTTTATTTATTTGTTCCAGGATGGGCGATCGCTACACGGGAAAGAGACTGGAAGTATCGCCTGTCGATATACTACGCCAAGCCTCATGATTCCGGGATATACACGTGCTCCACACCCAAAGGATTGAACAACTCCATAGGAGTCCGCGTCATAGGTATGGCTATTAAATAAAATTGCATTTTTCAGAATAATATTAAAAGATTCTTAAAATTTATGACGGTAATTTTTTACCTGCTTTATTTCGTAGATGTTCAATGTTCGGTACTAGAGATCCCGGATCCACCATTGATCAGTCGCATCGAGGGTAGCCGAATGGGACACAATGCTGTCTTCGAGTGTCCAGCGGGATACAGACTGGAAGGTGCTTCTACTATCACGTGCCAATACAACGGTATGAGGCCGACGAGAATATGAACTGGATAAGCATATCTAGAAAAAAAATTAAGAAAACTATATCTTCGTAGGCAAATGGTCGGCGGACGTGCCGCATTGCGAGGAAATCGAATGTCCACCGATGGACATCCCGGATAATGCGTTATTGCAACTAATCGAGCACAATAATACTTATGGCGGTAGAGTTGTCTTCACCTGCATGTGGGGACACAAGCTTTCGGGTCCGCAGAGCATAAAATGCGAAGGGGATGGCAAGTGGAACGGATCTATGCCGACTTGTTTGGGTAAAACGATCATCTTAAGATAAATCTTTTAAATCGTAATTTCGAAAAAATTTTTTTTTAATTTTAAATATATTTAAATCAATTGAGTTACTCAAGTCAGATATTCTCTTTAGACTTAATTTCTCTTAATCATGAAAGTATAATTTAATTCTTAGACGAAAATTCTTATAAAATTAATCAATCTTAGCAGAAGTAATAAGATGTAATTAACAAGAAATAACGTTTACAGAGATTACTTGTCCTGTGCCGGAAACGCCACAAGGCGGACGCATCGTCGAACAAACGCGATACTCTAATGAAAAACAGTATCCCGGCAAAATATACAAAGTTGGCGCCTTAATGAGATTTGCATGTCGACCGAATCACCAATTGATAGGAGAAGCATCTATTATCTGCACCGAGAACGGTACTTGGTCTCACCATCCGCCCATATGTAAGTATCCTTATAATTAAGGACATTTTGAATTTAATAATTCATTAATTTAATTAATGAAAAGATTATGCCTTCTGCAATATCTATTCTACAATATCATAAAAAAACAATAGATAAAAAACGATAGTTTTAAAGATATTAATACAATATCATTAATGTAACTTTTTTGGTATTATTAAAATTTCTATTAAATTAATCAATTAAATATATTAATATATTATTATATTTTATAATTAAAATTAAAATATTATATTATATAATTAAAATGTATTATACATTGTTCTAGGTAAAGTAAGATGTCCTTACCCAGGCGATCCTCCTCATGGCCGAATCGCGCCTCTCAAATTTTGGTACAAACCAGGAGATAACATACAGGTGAATAGATTTTTCCTTAATAATTAAATAACAACTAAATAAATGTTTCAAAAAATTTATAAAACAGGTAACGTGCTCGCCTGGCTATGTAACTCCCCTGGAGCCGGTGAAGAAGCCATCGTGTCTGGAAAATGGTGTTTGGAATGCACCGCCGCCACCTTGTCGATCTTACAAAGATGTGTGAGAACGAAAAGGAATACTCTAAGAATCTCTCATGGGACTATCGCTATTTTATCTTATACGACGAAAAACATTCGATATTTATTATACGGGTAGCAAACATGCATAAATATTAAGAGAAACGTGGAAACTCGCGTCGAAGCACTTGCTTCACATTTCGAATTGGTAGATACGTTATGTAAAGTTAATGATCTTATCAGACGATGAATATAATTACAGTTTACGATTTATCGAATCGATAAATAATCACGAGTAGATCACACTGGAAGAAGCATCTTGCGTTAAACGTAGGCCACGGAACGATCAGTATTTTCTTTATAATTCTCTTCCAGACGTACAACGACTTTAATAAAAGCAATCCCTTTTTCATAACATGCTCCTAATAAATATTTTTTACAATCATTTTTATTTATTTTTAGTATCTTTGGTGTTTTTAAAGTACGATGCCGTTTTCTTCCGCTGCGAAGCAGCGCCGCTAACCGTGTATTAAATTGTTAATAACTGACATAGTTACCAGTCCGGTTGCTATAATAACTGGAACGCGTAATTAATCGGATAATGACAATTTCCTCGCTTGCGTGCGATGTGACATTTAATACTCAATGCTGCGATCCATCAAAGGCCAAGGAACGTCGGGATAATGGGTCGTGTCAAAGCTCTTAAAGAGATACAAGTGGAGACATGGCTTATCAAGAACAAAATAAGCCGATATCGTAGAATTCTGAAATTGCATGGTTAAGCATCAAAATTAATCAAACATTGAATTTGGATACATATGTCCGATGTTATTTTTAACTTGGACATTTTTGGCTTTATTTTAAAATCAATAACAATAGCGATATTTTACTCTTAAAATAGATCACATAATACTAGATATAAAACCGTTTTTTACAGAAGTTATATTGATTCGTTATCATTTCTATATCGATAACTAGAATAGAATCTTTTTTTAAATACAAATAAGATAAAACGTGCAAGAATCTCCATTCGATATATTTCTAAGATAAAAAATTGTTTTAAATAGAATAAATACGAGAAAAGAATATTTTTGCTGTCTAAAAATTTGACAGATGCAGATCTGAAAATAATTTCGTTGGATCATCCAAATAATTATGTAGAATGTTCAATTTAGTTACTAGAACTATAAAAAATTTTTATAGTATTAAACATACTTAAGTACTCTATCTAATTATTTTCAAATTTGCATCTGACTAAATTTTTAAGTCATTTAGCAAGTCTGTTCTTTCTTTGTATAAAAAAATTTAATTATATTTCCGACATATAGCACGTGATAAAAAGCTACAGCTTTCGCAAGCGGTGAAATTGAAATCGCTAGTGTCACGAAAGATCCCATCTCTGGAAATAGATGTAAAGAGATATCGTGAAATCGTCAGTGATCTCTACGATGATGGTAAACAGCATATACTCAAGTTGTTGAGCGATGATAGGAGATTTTACTTGGCGTTTATTCACCTGAAACCATCTGTAAGAGTAGACCAACATTGCCTTTGAATTTTTACAATATGATTCTGTAAGAATAATTCCGGGACGTAGTATGTAATAAAAGTATCGTCTCATAGGAAATTTATGCGGCGGTGTATCAGGATTGCAGTTTGAAACGACGCCTCCTAGACAAGCTTTACTATGAGAAAAAAAGAAAATTGAAGCGAGGTATCGAACTACAGGTAGAACCTGATTCTTATGCGTCATAACAAATGTTAAGTATTTACTATATCTGTATTTACAATCGGAGTAATAATTAGTAAAATGCCTACACATATCTAATATATAATTCTTGTACATAAAGCACTTATTATGGCGTTTTTTTTTTACGTATTTAATATATAATATTACGACTCGTGTGCACGTTTTGCGCTCTCTGAGCTATAGAGTAAAGATTTGCTCGTTCGAATGACAAGCTGGAACACAACATTCTTTCGACGGAGCTCGAGGAGCAGAGCGAGGAACCGCCAAACTGCGAGCAGCAACGATTGGTAGCGCAATTACAGCGTTCCATCGCGAAACACAACGCGGCAAGAGATATCTATCTTACGTACTGCTCGATGCTGAATATTCTGAAAAAAGTAAAGCTTTGCTCTGTCATTGAATGCGAGTGATATATTTTAAAAACAGTACAGACCCAGACACGATAAAAGAAATAAGAAACGAGGCAAAAGTAAGGAATTAAATGCAGAATTAAACATTTTCGACATCTTGAACAATTAAAAAATATCAAAATGCGGTTTTTTATTAATCGAGAATAAATTTTCTTAATTCTCTAATTAATTCCTTGTTTTTGATCTCTGTTTTTTTTTTTATGTCTGTGTCTCAAAATCTGATTTGAAAGAACTTAATAATATAAAGATCGTTCACGTTGTTCTCTCGCGATTTTTGTAGGATGCGATATTTTTCGATAGTCTGATGAACATCTTGAAAGAAAATCAATCGTCCCAATGTAAAGATATGATGAGAGTGATAGTGATGGGTCAATTGGCGGCGGAAAATCTAGATGACATCAGACAGAAATATAAACGAATGTCTCGGATTATCCTGCATAACATGAAGATCAGAGAACAAATGTTGAATACTGTACGCTCTCAGGTGAAGGATCTGTGGGCTTTCGCGCAGTCATTGGTGCGTGTCGAGGTGAGTAATTGCAAATGAGATCATACAGATCTATCGATCGCTTTTGATTTTGCAAAAATTGTGAAAGAGAGGTTGACACCTGCAACAAAATTATGTAAAAAGTATTCAAGTTATAGAATTCTGTAAAGTACACATGTAAAGTAGATATGATGTTGTTTACAAAGTTTCTAAATGAGACTTTCTTATAGAAAAAATTAAGACTATCCTTTTTTTTATTTAGAGCGATCACATTTTCGCGAAGAAAGATATCGACATGTTCGCTAAAATATTAGAAAATCAATTAGCGCAATTGGAAGATATTTGCGCACAAGTGACAGATGCTTTACTCGTGCGATCGTATCATGACCTGTTATCAAGGTATTCCACTTTGGTCTTACGGTGTATGTCTTTTTCAAATATAGCTTCTATAAAATGTTTATAAAACATATTTCCATCTCCCAATCAGACTTGAAAATCAGTTCGAGCAGAAGAGAGCTTTGCTAGCACGATTGGACGTCAATATAAAGAATCGTGACACTTTGTTGAATACAAAAATTCAAGCTCTGCACGTTCTGGAAACTCTCAAGCATTCCACAAAAGCAATAGAACAGTAAATAATTAATATGTAATATGTAATACATGAAATATAGAATATAATTAATGTACTAAAAAAGAATATTAATTATTGATAATTCACTGATAGGTATATACATTTCTATTTTGTCTCATTAAACATGTTTGACTATTTAAAAACCTTAGGCACAAGATAAATGGTGCACATGATATGTTAGAGCAACTCGAAATCGAGAAAAAACGTGAAAAAGACCTCAAAAAACAGATAAAAACTTGTGGCGAATTACTTATGAATATCAGAGCGGCCTTACAGAGTATGAACACAATATTGCTCTTCGTCAAACCCATCAGTAAGATTGTAAAGAAACCAGTTAAAGATGGAAATAAAAAGGAGATGATGATAACCAATGATAAAGAAGAGGTGGAAGAAGAGCTCGAAAAAGTGGACACCGATGGTAAATGAAGAAATTATTATTATAAATTATATATGGAATAACTGTTCTCTGTTACTTAAAATTAATTCTATCAATGTAGATCAACTTCATTTTCGGATTAATTTATCTTTTATTTTTCTTTAATTTTAAAAATTAGAAAAAATAAAGAATAAGTTAAGCCAAGATTAAAGATTAATTTCTATTAATAGAAATGAATGTGAGTTATCGATCGGAATGTGTCAATAATGATATTTCAGTCTTGGTGTTGCTGTCGAAAGTCAGCCGAAAGGTTGGCATTCTCTTCGAAATTAGTACTAACTTTGATCTCCATCTGGAGAAAGAGGATGAAGCCCGGGATCGCTATCATACCTACGTATCAAATTACAGTTCCGGCTTGATATTCGGAACCGGTGAAGAGGAACCGATTGGTAAACCATGTTCTATTTTTCATCTCTGACTCATTGATAAACTTATCGACACTCAAGCCACACACAATTTTAGGGTTACTGGTTGAGCACGAGATAATCGATGTTACTGTCCCGACGCGGGCAGATATCAAGCAACATAGTAGACAGATTTTAGAAGCGCATCTAAAACCAGAATAAATATTTGTCACGTCAGGTCTCATTACAATAAAAATGTGATGATTGAAAACAGTTTCTATTTATTGTACAATATGCTGCATTATCAATAGAAATCAATTTAGTATTCATCGAGTTTGTTAACGCGACCGTATCCCAGCCTCTTCTTGATTATCTCGAATTTCAACCAAGAAGGTACATAATAAGATTCTCTATGGCCGAGCGGGAACTTCTTTGGTGGCTCTGGACCATTGAATGGATGAACTTTCTTCAATTTCCTTAACAGGAACTCCTTGTTGATCTGCTTGGGATCGCGATATTTGTCCAGATAGATGTTGAAGGGTTCTTTTATTGGGAACCATACTTGTTTCTTTATATATGGCTTAGGGAAGTCATACCGCAAAACCGGCACTCTCATATTCAGTGTGTTGTGATAAAATTCCTTGAGCGAGGAGTCCCAATCCGACTGGAAGAATGCCAAGCCGGCAGGTGTCAATTGATTTTGATATTTCCTGTAAAAATCTAATGTTCGCCAGTCACGCTCCTGAAGACTCAGACAGGGATTAGTTCTCTTATATTCTGAAAAATCAATGCGACCCTCTTGTTTGTAAAGTACAAAGATATATCTGCAATACCCAATGCCATATGGTGCTATTGGCTGCAAATAATTCACCAATTCTTCTCCCTCCTTCAAACGATTGCCAGGAATGTTGCCAATAAACCAATGGCAATATTCATTTTTCGTACTAGTCAAATTACCATCCGGCGTGGTCATTATCAGGGTCCACAGTGATTCATCCTCAGAATTATATGTCACATTGGGTGCCTTAGAAGCTTCGCTCGGCTTGATCACGTTGCCGGTGTAAACCCTGACCCATTTGTCATCCTCTAGCTTATAGCTCACGTCCAGCGGAACTATCGGCATAAAGTAGGCGTCTCCGTACAAGTCATTGTAGATACCGTAATGATCCGCCAATCTGTGAATATGAGATGGTCCATCGATTCGCAGCCAGTCTTCTTTCACTGTCTGCAGGTCCACCAGTAGTTTCTTAGTGCGCGCCGCTTTCTCCAGTTCGGCGTCGTTCCTACGTGCTATGATCTCCTTTGTCCAGGCATTTGTTATCGAGCGCTTGTTGATTTTGATCGCGTAGCCGATGTTGACTCTGAAGTTCAACGTTGGATCCTTCCAGTTGAGCTGCTCAAGCCGCTGCTTCAGGCTACGCGCGATCGTAGGTGGTTTTCCACGCAATCGATGTGCGTGACGGACATGCTGACTCCTCGGAATTAAAAGATTGCTGGCGAGACAACGAAAAAGCTTAACAGACATATCGTGACAATATATTTCACGTGCTTCACGCGAGCGAAACTTCAGTGATACATTCTGTTTATTATTCTGTTATTAACGAACAGCTTTTTCTTGAAAATTTTCCACGGGCAGAAGATGCCTTCGACTTAACCTTTATTTGGTTATTTAATACAAGAGATCTCGACGAAAAGGTTAGATTGAACAGGTTAGGTTAGATGACTTGATGGTAATTTCGCCGGGCATTTAAACACCTTTAACACTAACAAGAAAAAAGTATAAATATCATATATCTAATTTATATAATTTAATTTACATAAGATAATCATATTAATTATTTAATTTATAATTTAATTTAGTTAAATTATAAATTTTTACATTCAACATTTTTTTATCAATTTAATGATTTGATATTTATTTGTCGAGAGACTTATATAATTAATATTAATAAATATGAGAATCGTGTTTCAACAATTTTAAATTTCAAGTTTCAGCAAAGATAAGACTGAAAACTGAGAAAGAAAATACATATTGGCAAGCGATTGGATATTAAATCGCATTAGAATTTTAAGAATAATTTTTTCCAAGACTGCGAGGAATCGCTGCTTTTCAAAAGTGTAAATCGTAAAAATTTAAATACAGCCGTACAACCTACTTATTTATCTTTTTTTAGAGATCGTCGGTAATCTATTTATTCACGATCTCCGACAGATCGCGCCAGCCTGTCCGAAAAGTGAGGAAGGAGAACCACCCTGACGCACGGCCTCCTGTCGCCACTCGGAGTCACGCAATCGCATCGCGATGCTCGTTGTTCCGACACATCGCCGTTCGCTATGTTCGCTCCTCGCATTGCGTCTTAGCGTCCGACACGCGATGCGCTAACGTTGCCACGCGCTGTCGTTCGATCGGATCGACCGACAGACCGACCGATCGACTGATTCCGTTCTCCATGTCGCACGTGCATCCCATCAGCCTGAGATTGATCCGCACCGACGGGAATGAGCAGTCCACGGGAAGCGACGGCGCGAAGCGGATCTGATTTTTGACAGAGGTTCCCCGATGTGCCTGTGGACGGTCGATCCACGAGAAAACAGGCGTGCAAGTGGAAGTTCCAGTCGACCTCTATTCAGTCACTGACGTGCAACGTGAGCGTGAGTGCAGGTGAGAGGAAATCCCGTGGAATGCTGCCGGCGATCACCGTTGCCTTCTCAGCCTCTCATCTCAGGTGTATTTTGATCTTTCAGAGTGCTGAAACGATGTCGAGATGCCAGGCGAAAGAGGGCCCGCGAACAGTGATCTATCTGTAAAAATGGTATGTTTTTCCGTTCTCCCTGCGAGCCCTCTCATTCAATATCAAGAAATTTCTAACAGTTGTCTTTTGGTCAATCAACTTTATTTGTTAATTAACTCATTGTCAAAAATTTTTAATTAAATTTAAGTGAAAATTTTTTCTCTCTGAATTTTTCTCTCTTGCTATGAAAGCAAATGTAGATGCGTAACAGGGAGATGTGTTCCAGTTCCACAAGAAAAATGTTTTTGTTATAAAAATTGTATCGTCTGTAAATCTGTAGTTTACGAAATCGCTGTGAGATATTTGAACATTTTTTTAAAGGATGTCTCGCATGTTTCAACTTTCAGTATATAAGAGACGGATAAGCAGCGGAGACTGTAAATATGCTAGCTTGATCGCCTGTGCAAGATGAGATTCAACAAGCAGGAACTATTGACTCTGGCTACACAGCCCTCGCAAAAATTCGAGAAGGAGGGTATTTTGTACGTAAGAGAACGGCAAGAGGGCTTCTTCCGCAGAACGGAAAGTGAGTTCTCGAAACGCGACGGATATTTCTTAGATCAGTAACAGCAGGATCTTTATCACGGCGAACGAACTAATGCATGATTTTATGCCGTGCGTCTTCAAAGCTTGATGATAAAGCGTCATGATGCAAAAGTTCTTCGTTTGAGCTCTACAGAATTATTTTATTCAGATTGCTAAACATGTTAAAAGTAAAAAAAAAAACCGCATTTGGTTCAGGTTTTATTTTAGCGAGAGAGAGGATATCGTTTAATCAACATTGCTCGATGTTTCTCTTCTATTTTATTGATTGGACTTCACTGTTTGATATTTAGGCGCATATCCCTTGCGTTGTGATTTATTAAATAGACGTTTAATATAAGTATATAGCAAAATGTGTTGCACGAAATGAGTTTATCAGCTCCCACGAACTGTCCCATTCGAGTTGTCCGATAATGGCGGAGAGTCTTTGATAATTTATCCAGTTTCTCTGTGTCTTGTTTCGCATTGCGGCATGGCTTTGCACGAAGCAGAATATTTGTCTTGGAATGACGTCAGCATTAGAGATAGTTTGCGAAGGTATTAACGTAGAAAACAGTCTCTATTCGATTACTACGTATTATCCGAAGTTACATGGCACTAGAAATATCAAACATTGCTGAGCATATCTATTTTTTTAAATTAATATCTTTTTTCTCATATTAAAAATACAATTTTAGAATTTTCTAACTTTTCCTCAATTACCGTTTTTATTCTGATGCAATATTAAAGTCGGAAAATCGTTAAAATTCTGTTTTTGATACTGGAAAAAAATATTGAAAAGATAGAAAAGCTTGGTATTAAATACTAAAACATCAGAGTAAAAAAGTATCAAAACAATAATAATCGTGTAAGACACCAGATATTCCAACCGCGGAAATATGAAACTTCCTCGAATGATTCTATTTTCGGAAGATAATTTTCGACGTCATTATAATACAAACAATAGAATCGGACAAATTACGATCGAGTAAAACTGTTATTGTTCATCGTGTAATTATTATCAGAGTGATAAGGAGTGACCATTCATTAGCGAGATATTAATAAAACACTGATAGCAGAGAAAATCCACAGGTCGTTTCACTTTCATCGGCTTAAATCGACACGCCCTGACACGCGCGACAGATAAATTAGATCGCTCGCCGTTGTCGTCCCTTTTACCTTGTTGTGTAGGTTTGTCGTTGTGGCACCTATCAGCATCTCGTACAATATGTATTTTCAGGTAAAAAACCCGAGAACAAAAATCAGAGAGGGAGGTCACATAAGAGCCTACGAGATCTCAATTGCGTTACCGCCGGCGCGAGCAAAGGTACATTATCCGAGTGTATTTTGCTATGATGTAATACGTACTAACTGGTATCCAACTCCACGCTCCTACATCACGACTTTCAACGCGATGAACACGCTCTTTGACGGCCCGACTAATCTCGATTAACATGTGTGGACATCTCCTTCAGCGCTTAACAAAATACACCTGCAAAAATGATTCGACGCACGCTTCAGCGAATTTAATCTTCGTATTTAATCGATTGTGCGTGTACTGTAACAAAAGCTGGGTGATCTGACGAATGAATGGAATATCGAAGCTTCCAGCTGTGTAAAATTTAATATCACTATTCTATCGCGTCTAACATGCCGGATCACTTTTTCTAGCGAGATTACTAACTGGCTCTTTCGATGTGACGTTGTACTTATTATTGATCTCTTGATCCTCGATTTACCAGAAAGTAACCAGAAAGAAAATTGATTGATGTTAATTAGTTGACGTCAATTTCCAGTTTGATGTCTTACGATTTGCTTTATTTGATTTACGTTACTTATAGAATGAAATTATAGAATGACGAATATATTCTGGTAGACGAAGAAACTTCAGTATATTCATATTTTCATATTTAGAATAAATAAACATAAAAGTTTCAGTTAACAATTTTACTTAACAATTAATAAACATCTGATAATATAATTTGCAATTACTCCTTTGTTTCTATAATTTAAGGCTTGTTTAAAAATCTTGGCATGTTTCATATTCTGTGGCATGTGGCTTTAATTTTGTGTATAGTGATTTTAAATTGCTTTATGTATTTATAGTCATTGACCTCTTATAGCATAAATATAAATCTGAACATTTAAAATTCAATAATCATGAATATATTTTAAAGCGCATGCATCAGGACATGATGTGTGTCGTGTGTGATTTTAAAACAAGTCACAGGCTAATGATAGATGCAAAAGATAACATAATTGAAAAATAATTGCATCAAATGTGTGTTATTAATTGATAAATGAAGCGTGAAACTGATTTTAAATTATATTCATTTATTCTGAATATTCTAAAATTTTTTTGTATACTGAAATATATTTATCACTTTGTATTTAAATCATTTATTAGCAATTGGTATTTGAATGTAATGTCGATTGTACAATTATTAAAAAAGTTAATAAAATATAAAATGCGTTTGTTATATACTAAACATGCTTTCGATAAATCGATTGTCAATTGCATGTGGAATGGAATGCTTTGCACGTTTGTTTGTTCACATAAAAACTTTTATAAAAATGATAAAAATTCATAGTGATTCAATTTGCAAGTCTTCGCGTCACATGCTTTGCTTTAAATTCCAAGCAGAAAATGACAGGAAAGATTTAGCATGCGTAGATGCACATTCGATATTTATATATGTTTATAGCACGTAAGAGCTTTGATTCGAATGCAATGCCTGTAATCGTAAATACCTGTAGTTCAAGATCGAGTCGATCGTATTGATTTTGACGGAGGGGAAGAAAAGGGGAGAGATCAAGGACGAGCAACGATAATAAGGACGGTTGGCCTCTCACGAGAAAACTTGTTCCCTCCCGAAAGGGCACGAGTCATATCTTTATATCAAATGTATCACCATACTCTCTACGAAATTTAAGAAAGAAAAATTGTCTACAGTGGAAATATTATCTCGTTGCCGATTAATAGACATGAGTTTGCTACACAGATCTAATGTCGCAGCCGATCTTTAACTGAGACCTTGCGTCTCATTTGGATTAACATTTCATGTTGTGACCATGTTGCTCTCTTGATAAATCTCTTGAAAAATAATCGCTGCTAATCGCTACCAGAGCCAGCAAGGGACGGAGTAACGCGAGAGACCTCGTCCTCCTCTTCCTCGTCTCTTCCTCTGCCGCCTGGGTTATCTCGTCGTGCATGGGAGCCCCCTCCCGAACGAAAATCTTTTAGCGTACGGATGATTGCGCTTAAGCCGCGGCTGCTCTGCTTCTCTTGTGCAGTAAGTCTCGAACGATGGTGCAGACTGCGAGGCAACCTTCTGTTCTATTTCAAATCGCGGGAGCAGTGGTCGGAGCCGCTGGGAGTGATCATACTGGAGCAGTGCACGGTCCGGGTGGATCCGCCCAGCAACCACGTTCCTTACGGATTCAGCATAGGCAAGTATCATCCGTAAATGCTATTTTCCTCTCTTCTCTGCCTTTTTCTTTTTCCTTTTCCTTGCATCGCATTTATCATCATCGTCGTCGTCGTCATCATTGTCATTGTCTGCATGCTATGCGAGGCGACGTCAAAAAGCACAGAAGGAAAAATGTTGCAGTTTTCGACGGAGGCTTGTTTCAACAGTTAGGCGCGAACACGGCCGAGGAACGGGACAGTTGGTTGCAGGCACTGCAGCTGGCCAGCTACGAATGCATGCGGAGTCAGTTGTTGTCGTTGCGACAGCGCATCGAGGCCTTCAGCGGGCACAAGCACGACACCGACATACAGATGTTGCGGCTGCAACGTGGGACCTTCACAGGTTGGCGAACGCCTTTAATAGTCTTGAAATTCGAAATTTTTCCTCGTTTAGATAAGCATATAAACGTATATTTAATATATCGTTTATTGCACAATTTTGAATGTATAATTATTTCCTTATATTAATAGACTAATGCTAGAAGCAGAATTAAATAAACATTAAAGTTGAAATTGAATTATCTAAATTATCTTCTATAAAATTATATCATAATGTCAATTCACTTTATATTATGTCAAGCGTAAAATTTGATACACACATTTATTTTCACGTTGAATTTGTTTCCTCAGATCCGGCAGAAGTACCAATGTGCGAGATATCGCTAGCCTGCGATAATCTATTATGCGATGGACATGGCCGACCACCTACTCCTGTTTTAGAGATAGATGTACAGTCGAAATCTCCCAAAACTTGGATTAAGTATGCACGAACAGAAGTCGTAGAGGTAAATGAAAATTTTTCAAAAATTCTCGGTTTTCTAAGTTGCGCAGTTTTTTTAACAATTTTCTCGTGGCTTATTTCAGCGAAGTAGTAATCCGAATTTCTTAACTACGGTGAGTTTTCGGGCTAGTGACGGCTTAACTACTGAAACGAAAATTAGAATTACCGCATACGACGTCAGGGAAAAAGTCAGCCAGACCGCGACTCCGATAGGAAGTGCAATAGTGACATTCAGTACAGTGCAAGACACTCCTAGGTAATTCTAATTTGACAATGTATTATTAAACGAAATAAAAAATCTCCAAAAACGCAAAACTTTTAAATTTTAAATTTGATGTACGTATTAAACTTTTCCGTATTAAACTTTTACATTTAAGAAAATGTATTATGACTTCTTTAAACGCGCTGTTGTTTATTAAAACTATTTAACTGTGTATTTTTAATCTCTTTTTATTTTTAGATTAAGAATACCATTAAAATCAGCGAAAACAACGACAGTCGGATTTTTAACGATTAATGTGTGGAATCTGGAAGCCGAGGACAAAGGAAACAGCACAGAGAGTACACCTTCGCGAAATGCAGTATATAGCAACAACAATCAACAACAAGTAAGAAGTTGTCGTTCAATCAGAAAATATTTTTAGATTTGTCGTTATTACAGATATTTATTTGTTACTATTTTATTCGGTATTCTTTTTTAGCTGCCTTCGCACAGACGCTCGCAGTCATTACCTCCAAGATTAGGGACAAAAATTAAGTTCCCACATCAAGGCCAGTTAAAACTACTCTTTGCAAATCCATTTGTGCAGACTTATAGGTAAGTTTTTACTAACAATCTGAATTAATAGAGATTTTATTGTCATCTGATTTGATTATTGTAGATTCCACTCCGGATTAGGTGGTGATATATGCGTACACGAGATCATGGCAGAGAGCAAACTCTGTTTTCAATTTCCCCAACATTTATTGTGAGCATGATTCATATCGCATCATGTTATAGATGTTAGAAACGTAAAATTGAAGTGAAATAACGTAACGACAAATTACAGGGGTATTTGGATACAAGAAGAAAAGGAATTGTTACAAGAGGTAGCTGGAATGGGAGAATTGAGGGAGCCTTGGCATACAAAGCAAATAGAGTTGCTCGATCGCCATCTTCACCTGTTACATTTATATTCCCAAGCCAAAGAAAACTTAGCCGCCTACAAAGGTGAACATCTATGAAAAAAAATTAAGTTATAGTACTTTTTCTAACATTCCCACGTTTGGTAATTTGTATTTCAGGAAGTTATTTCAAGCAATCGTCACGAAAGAACGATCGCACTCTCGAATTTGCGCCTTTGAATTTACACCTTCAACGAATGTGGGTCCACAACGACACATTGAACAAGTGTGGATTTTATGATTTTATTAGTGTAGGAGCATTTACCGCCCATTCCCACAAAAGCAAAAACGGTGGACTCATAAGGTACGCAGTATACATTTTTTTTTTATTTAATCATTAAATTATATAAAATATGACTATAGTTTTTTAAATAATTTCATTTTCCTTTGCAGGTTGGTACAGGCATTAAAGGAATCACCTATGCGAAGCAATCAACTATATCAGGGAACATCCAAAATTACAATGGCGCACGATGCGATCCAAGCTATCAAACAATTACGTCGAGATGTTGTGGAAGCAATGAGATCCTTGATGAAACTAGCCAAAGAGAAGCAAACAAGTGGCATGCTGCCAATATGTGAAGATATGATCACAAAAACTAGGATCTTACTTAGTCTCTGGGATCCCGGCTTGGTGGAGGAGGCATTAACGTTTTTGGAAGAGTACAAAGTCGCGAAAGTTCAAGAAAACTCAACGACGTCTTCGGACGATACTTTGACGCTGGACTTCAAGGCCAATCAATCTTTATCGCCATTTAAACGGATTACACAGCAGCTCAATTTCGATTTAAAAAGCCCTGATTTCGACGATTTCGTCACTCCTGACACTCCCGAGTGTGTGCAGGATATCTGGTCGAAGAACGGCATCAGAAATGGCGAATATGCTTTCATAGCATATTCGAGAAACGAGGCGCCCAACAGTAACGCCAGCGAGAGCGAAGTTGCGGAAGAGAATTTCGTAATATTTCCGGATGTAGAAGACGATCCTAAGCAAACAGAAGCGGATATTGATGAGAGTGTTCAACGAAATCACGATAACGAAAAGAAAGAAAGTTATGATGACGAGAAGGAAGATTTGAAGAATGACGCAGATCCCTGTAAACGTTTCCTGGATACTCAGAAGATGTGCAATTCGCCGTCCGCGAATTATTATAAACCTACGGACGAACCAGAGCCGTGGGATCTTACTCAGTTGAATATCGAAGCGAGTGTCATGTGCCTCGTTTCTAAGGTGAAGTTTCTCTGCGGTAGATGTAGCAGTCCGGCAGTGCGGCTGCGTAACAAAAGCAGCTTGGGTAGATCGCAGAGCTTGAAGGGTTGCTTGCCGAGCAATCGGCAGAATATCGAAGTCGTTACAATCCAGCCGAAAAACGGCATTAAGTGCGAGGAGTCGAACAAATTACTGGACGAGTCGAACGAGCGGCAACAGTCCAGTCCGGGAGTGGAGAAACCAGCGTTCTCTAAAGCAAAGGAAGGTAACGTAATGCTTTTCACATATTGCAAAAATATAGTAAAGACGTAGTAAAAACCTGCGACATTATAATGCATTGTCAGGGATAACCGATACTTATCGTAACTCGTCTTCCAATGAAGTGTGCCAAGCGGTCGATTCAATGACGCGCGTGATCAAAAGTAATTCGGGACAGAGAAATAAGTTTACTGAAGGCCTAGACTTTGCGTCCATCGTCGATTGGACGAGTGAGCTTAGACCAAGCATGAAGAAGCTGCGGCAAGCCATGGACGGGCTGTTGAAAACTGCCAGATTGACGCATTCTGTATTTCGTGTACAGGAAGACTCGAAAACGGCGCAGCGCGCGTGCAACGTCCGATACAGACGAGACGTTTGTTTCAGTCAAGCGGTAAATCATTCTCACTTATATTATGCAGCATGATGAAAGAGAAATACAGAGAACATCTCGGAATAATCCTGTAAAATTTCAGTTAACTGCCTTAGTAACCGGCATAATGGCAAAATTATGGTGTCAACGGCCCGATCCGATGTTTTTGCTAATACTCACAACTCTGGGACCATTGGTCTCCTTCGAAGGCCTTCTTAGCTATTACGGAGACGAGATAGACATGTGGGGCGACATGGCCGTAGCGGTTGAAGATACACACACTGTCACATTCACTCTGTCGAGATGTGGCATTCAACCCAGGTAGATAAATCTAATTTACATGTATTATCTGATTTACATGTATTATCTGAAGTTACATTAAAAGGAAATCTTGTCTAATCGCAAAATGTCTCTCTTGCAGAGTCGAAGGAAAGTCTAATGCGTTTCAGCTTCCTCTACCGCGTGTGGTAGGGTCGCGGAGTGCACTGACGGTTATACTTCCGGTTCCGGATGCGATTTACTCTCTCTTACCATTAGTGCCCTCTTCGAGACAAACGTTATCGTTTAATGTAACTCCGGTGTTTTTCAACGTTGGTATTAACGAAATGGCTTCCTTAGCTGAGAGCCTCGGTACTACAAAGCCACAGGAGAAAAGTAACATGGACAACTTCGACAGATTGAATGAATATTATTTGAGATTTAAAAAATTGAATTTACCTACGGAACCTGCATCTACGCGCTGTGAGCATCAAACTAATTAAACTTACTATAAAGACATAAAAATCTGAAAAATTTTTTTAAAAATTGAAAATTTAATCTTGAAGATTTAATTAAACATTTAATTTAATAGATATTTTTGGAATGGCTTTCAGATTTTTGTGTCGTTTAGATATTTTTTGTCGACAGATTAAAATTGATATATTCTTTTTCAGTTGCTGCTAGGTCAATTTTGGGCCATACATTATCGGATATGATGGCCAATTTAAAGACGTGTGTGCAAGAAAAAGTTAATAAGAATGTGGAAATCTTACAATTATCTTCACAGATATGCCGAAGAATGCGCGGTTTGAGATTTACTAGCTGCAAGAGTGCGAAAGATCGAACCGGTATGTCGATCACTCTCGAACAAGTCAATATATTATCATCGGAATATCATCTGGCTGAACACGAGTATATGAGAGCTCTCGACTGTATGCGAAGGTAAATGTAAAAAGAGAAAAAGAACGATATTTAAACGGAGCTGAATTCGATAAAATAATACTATATTTGTACAGATATCTACTTTCGTTGAATAATTGCTTGTATCGCGAATAATTCCGAAATTATATTTATCTTTTAAAAAATTATTAAATATGTTTTAATAATTTTTTTTTTATGTTACTTTCTTTTGTTTTAGCGAGGGTTGCCGCCGGGAAAATACGTGGAAAAACATCGGTGTGCGTAAATATGCGTTCAACAGTTTGCAGATTCTGACGCTGCCCAGACTTTACCGACCGCCGACCGGCACGTACGGATCTGCCCAGACTTAAGGGATGAATCCAATTCCAGCGTCCCGTACGCACATTGTATGAAATTAAGTTTCTGGCTGTGTAATCGCGGATTAACTTCCGCAGCACGTGCTAAGTATGTAGTACTTGTTACAGAATAGCAGATGCTGAACGTTGGGGTGCGTTTAAGTAACGTGATTCTTTAGAGAATTTATTGGGGACACGCGACTGGCACGTGTTAGGCATACGAAATACCTCGACCAGGGACGTAGCAATATGACGACAAAAAGAAAGTGATGTTTCTATGTTTATTTTTTAATTTTTTTCTCATTGAGATTTTTTTTATTTGATTGAGATTTTTGAGAGATATTCTGAGATTCAATTAATTGTTGGTAAGAAATAGAAATTCCATGTTTTGTTCTCGAATATATTAAGTGTAGGTATGTCTCTTCCAAGAGTAGCACTTAAGGGATTATAAGATCTTTATCGAGTCCAAAAAATTTTTTACAATCTTTTATAAAGTAACTTTAAAAAATTTGTTGTGAAAACAGAATTTAGAATATTATTTATGACGCAAAAAAATTAAAATAGAATCAGAAGCGAATTTTGTATTTCTTATTGTTATATTCTTTATGTAATGTTGTTTAAATAGACAAAAGTTATTTTTCTGAACTTTTTATGTTGATTTCAAATCGTCATATATTTGTATAAAATTTATTTATAGATCTTTAGTTCTCGATTAATAGTAAGAGTTTTATTGAGAGTATCTTTTTGTATGTGTAATAATTCTATGATTCTTTAAGTGCATTGTTGTCTAGATTTGCAACGTAGAGCAGATGCGAATTAATGTAAATTTGGTGCCGCAAAACAGTAAACGCTAAATTATTTACATAATGTATATTGTAACGGGGTTGACCGGTACTTCAGGGTTTAATCGGATTAAAATAAAAAACTTCGCCGATTCGTGCATTTTTTTACTATTTCGTATTTCTTAAAAATTTTTTTCAGTTTACCTATCATTTTTTATTCCTTTGTATCGTGGAAGTTCTTAATTTTAATCCGATTTACTCTTTGTAATTGTTGGCGGGTTTTTGCGGGGTCGTACTTCGAATACCGTAAACGTTAAATTCACGCGAATATATTTCGCAAAGGCTGCAAGTGAATATGGATTATTAATCATTTTTATTGCAGCATAATTTTCGTGGCGTTTATGGTATTCAAGCCATAATATTGCAAAAACTGTTAGATCTAATCGAATCTATCGTGTTCGTTGAATCGATTATTCGCCTTTACAGGAATAATTAGCTCGGTGCCATCTTCTGCCATATTATTACTCATGGAATATCCGATAATATTAGCATCGTTAGCATCGTTCGAAGAGATATTGTGAAAACGTTATTCGGTAACGAGTGACATTATATTTAACGGGAGGATTGTTATTTTTACACGCGTCTGTACGTGTGTGGAAATTTCCCTGTTACATCCAACATTTTGTCATACAAAAGGATTCAAACACATAAACACCGTAGCCGTACTTCCATCACTCCAATTGAATAATCTACTAACGCGTTACCATATCCGTAAATGTAGACTTCAATAGGTTGGACATTGTTTTCAATAAATTATTAATTATTTTACCCGATAAGCCGAGTCGGCCGTTTTCTTCTCTCGTTTTCTTCAATTAGACAACAAACGTCCATATTCCCCATTCAAAACGCTCGTATAATACATTTCTGCGATTCGCATTTAAACTCGTCCTGATGAAAATGAAATAAAAAAATTTAATCCATCCAATCCATCTTTCAGATCTTTAGGCTCACAGAATTTTAATTGAAAAATATTTGCTAAAATATTAGAAAATTAGCAGCAAACAAATTTCTAGAAATTCTCTGACATAGTTGGATCTCCAAATCAAATGTTATTGCAAAAAGGATTTTGATTGCTCAGTCAGAAATCTCGCCCCGTTCGCCAGACGCTCTTATTACCCGGCGCCCTGTACTCACGCATTTATCATATCGCGATCTCATACGACGTATCTATTACGATATCTCGCACTCATCTCGGGGATACGAACGGGGGTAGGGATCCCGTATTGCAGGCATATTGGGGATACGGATAGCAGCGCGCGAGACAATATATATCTGACGGCCTGGTGTTACCGAACACCTGCTCCACACCGGGTCCGAGCGGACCTTTGTCCAAGGGCCGATATAAAACTCGTACACCATTTCGGCCGCGCCAGTAGACTTTCGAGAGGCGGTCAAGCACACTGCGACAATCCCCGCTCCGCAACTCGTGACTCCGCGACTCGAATCGTTTCAACGATTTCACCATCAGGGAGATAAAAGTCGGCTAAATCACGTCGTGTATAAATCACGATAAATCCTCGTTGAATCATCATTGATATTAAATAAAAAATTCTCATCGGGGAAAAAATTCAAAGACAAAATCTCTGGATGAGAGTTTTTGATTAAATTAAGAAAAAATGCGAAAAAACATTAAATTTGAAAGTAACATTCGTTAATTACTTTGAGTATAAAAGCTGAGGATTTCTGTGTGTGTGTGTGTGTGTGTATGTGTGTGTGTGTGTGTGAATGATAAAAAATAATAACATTTCACGACACGCACACGGTATTCGCACGAGGGTTTATAAAATAAAAAGGGTACATCCCTCCCCGAAGAGAAATATATGAATTGCGAAGCCTCAAGAGATCTCGATTGAAGATAACGCAAGACAATCGAAGGATTCAAGAACTCTGGGAGATTGACGGAGATGGCGAACCTACTGTGGCTGTTATCAGCGATTATCGTCGTAAATACGTTGATCGCCGGCACGCGTGCGGACGAAGATCTTAATAGTACGATCAAGCTGCTGCAGGAGCAAGTGGGCGCACTGCTGGACCATCGACAGGAGGATTATAATGCTTTGGAGGAGAGTCTGAAACAAGCAATGGAAAAGAATACAGAACTCATCGTTCTTAGAAACGAGGTGAAGCAACTCAGGTAAGAATGTAATTTATTATATCATCTTCTCGCACGTGGTGCGTTGCAATATGATATACTAGAACGCATCAAGTGCATAATTATGACATTATCGAGAAGTCTTAGAAGTTAATTGAAGTCTAAGGTTTCCGTCAGGTCGGCTTTTTTTAAAAAACGCTAGGATATAAAATATTCTTTTTAAAAATTTTTACGTATGTTTTATACAAAAAAATTTATCAATCAAAATTTAAATGAATAACGTTTTGCACTTTAATTAATAAAAGATTTAATATATGCACAATGACTTTGATAATAAGAGATATGAAAATACGAATTTTTGCTTCATTTTTATTTTAAAAGTATAATGTGGTCTCGGTTGTTCCCCTTTTGTTTTTATTATACACAAAGAAAAGACGTGATCATTTTAATGATGGGGGGACATACCACAAAAACGCACTATAATCGAGCTATCCCCTCGCACGTGCAGGAAGGAAGTGAACGCTCTGCGCGGCGGAAGCGGCAACGAGGCGAAGAACGAGCGATTGAGGGTGCGATGGCTAGGCAGCGCCGTGACGGAGTTGCAAAGCGAGGTCGCCGAGGTGCTCAGGACGCGGAACGCCAGCGAGGAGCTCGCCGAGCGTTCGAGGATGAGGAGCGAGCTGGCTCTGCTGAGGGGTGACGTTGCCGAGGTCGGCAGGAGTGTACGCGACCTCGGGGGAAGAATCACCAAGATCGAGGCCACCCTTGGTACCATCAGACTCGACATCGCCGCGACCAAGGAACGCGCCAGCCTTCTGTCCCGCTCCTGCGCGGATGTCAGCAGTCAGGTGAGTTCTCTTCTTTTCGCAGATGTTAGGATGAAGTTGATACTAAGGGAAAAAAAAGTGGAAGATGATAGGCAGGTGGTACTGCTTTGCAACGCGCTTAAAATCAACATGAAATCAGAGGATGAGATTTAAATATAAAAAAGTATACTTTATTCTGGAGCAACGAATTGATTTTTCATTTCTCAATTATTCTGAGAATAAAATTTTATATCCGAGGGTAAATTTATCGATATTTTATCGGGAATAGTTTATTTTAATTTATAAGAGGGTAACGTAATTCAGTGCTCAATCGTGAAATGTATTTGAGATAATTAAATTATGGTCGAGTCGGATTTTCCTTATCTTGCGTATGTACGAAAATCTCCGAAATAATAACACATCCTACTATAAAAAGATGTGTGTGTGTGTGTGTGTGTGTATTGCACACGTTCTTCAAAGCCGCCCCCGGCGGGTTCGCTGAAATTCCTAGACGCGCGCGTGCCGTTCGGTGATCACGGCCGATTTTCTCGCGCACAATGGCTCGAGATCGATTTCGTGATGGCTGGCGAGCATACGCATTTCTGTATGCGTGCACACGCCGAAGGGCCCGGCATGCGGTCGTCCGCGCGCGGACAACGGGCGTCCGCAGATAACGGCTGCCGCTACCATTTAGTATTTACGGCAGGAAGAAGAAAGGGGGATGTATGGCCGGTGCACCTGCGCCTTGCACGGGGCGGCCAGCTGCTCGGTTCCTGTTTCTCGTTTTGCCGCTTGGCAGCTGCTTCTCAACCTCCACCTCCTCCCGCTCCGTCCCTTCACCACGCCTCGCCCGCGCAGCGGGCCTTTCCTTTGGGCCGCACGCATATGCCCCTCGGGCCCACCGGCCTTACCCTCCTCTCTCCTCTTAAATACGCATACTTCCCGCCCTTTGCGGGACGCTTCTACTTTCAGCTCTCAATCGTCATGAGGAGTCGAATATAATAAAATATGAAAATCAGATTTGCCAAGAATGAGAGTTAATTGGGTCATTGGGCGGAATAGAAACGTCAAAAGTTGATAAATTGAAATTTATCTCGTGCGATCCTTCAGCCTAAATTATTTTGTGAGAGCGTAAAATGTTTTTGTTTTTCATATATTTTTCAGAGATGTTAAAAATAATGATGGAACATTGTCTGTAGAAAAAATTGTTCGCTTTCTCTCTTTAATTCAATTTGATTTAAAAAAATATGAATAATATCAAAAATAAATATTATATATTGTATTAAGTAATATGAGATAATATAAAATTATTATATTAATATTAAAATTTTGAGCTCCTCTGACAAGGAGCTATTCTATAACTGTGCAGTGGATGTGGAAATTCGATTTTGATCTCGCGTACCAGTTTCGATAGGCGATCTTTACCGTTTGTGGTATTTGACACACGCTGGCGACCGCAGCCACACGAGTCGACAGCTGTGGCCCTACTCTCACGCATTCCACAAGCGCGTGTGTATTACACACACGTGCAGTCACGCATACCACGCAAGGACCGCTTGTAAAAAGTCGATGGATTAAAGAGAATCGGTAGGAATTGGTTTTGTGAAACGGAAAGATTTTCCGATCACTTATGGTCTCGCCAATTGGCTTTCTCGTTCAAAAGACTATCGCGTTTTGCTTATAAAAATTTTGATCATAGATGCCAAGACAGCAGTCATACATTTATTTTCGTTTTTTGTTCTATAGAGTGCAAAACTTATCACTTTTTTTTTGCATTTGTTGCAGTTAAGCACGGTGCAGATCGAGTTGAAGTCCCTGAAATGCGAGTCCACGCTTCCAGGCCAGCGGCAGGATCTGCAGAAATCGGAACATCATAACAAGGCCGATATCTTTCGCAATGAGGTGAGCGGATCGCATGAGGCTTTGTCAACCCGAAGACACAGTTACTCCCGCGCTTTAGCTCATCGTGCTCATTTCGAGGAACGTCTACGTAATGTCGAGCGAAAGATCTCCATAGTGGCGCGAAAGCGAGCGATGGTGGAAAAACGAGTGGTATATGAAGATCGTGAACATCTCGAGGAACGGGTGAGGAGTCTCGAGTTGGAACAGGCGGAGCTTTCGAAAAGAATGTCCAACGCCAGCCGGGATCTGGTATCAATGAACGAGCTGGACGAGTCGGTGATACGACTATACGACTCGGTTCGCCTGCTCGAAGAGGCAGTTTTCACCAATCGCTCTGAGGTGAAACGAGAACTGGCCAGATTGGAAATAAACGCGGCGCGAAAGGCGGCCGAATTGTCGCTGACTAGAGAAGAGCTCGGCAATCTGCGACGAGCGGTTCAGGCGTTGAGCGTCAGCGCGTCCCAACTGCAGGAAAAGAGCGACGTGCAACGGAAGAATCTGAACGCCTTGAACGAGACTCTCAGTCGTCTCGATCTTTCTCGGAACCTGGCCAAGGCAGTGAACGTCACGCACGAGTTGGAACAAGTGGAGGATCAGTATCGTCTCATGGTGGATTCTCTTCCGGGAAATTGCGAGGAGCGCGACGGCTTGACTCTGTTAGCACCAGGTCCCGGGGCACCCTTATTGGCCTCCTGCCGTGCCGGCTGGATCGTCGTGGCCCGCAGGATTGACGGCGCGGTCGACTTCGATCGCACCTGGAACGAGTATTCGGTCGGTTTCGGTTCACCAGTCAGCGAGTTCTGGATCGGCAACGAGGCGCTACACCGGCTCACTCGCGACAACTGCAGCAGGCTGCGAATTGATCTGACTGATACCTACGGCGTGCATTGGCGCGCCGATTACGAGCATTTCACAGTGGACTCCGAGGAGACTGGTTATCGACTTCATGTGTCCGGTTATTCGGGCAATGCGACTGACGCGCTTTCCTACCAGGACGACATGGCATTCAGCGCTAAGGACCGTGACATGGACATCAGTACTACGGATTGCGCGGCCAATTATCGTGGCGGATGGTGGTTCAGTCACTGCCAGCATGCCAATCTCAATGGCAGGTATTCCTTAGGTCTGACGTGGTTCCAATCGGCGACCAACGAGTGGATGGCGGTCGCGTCTTCCGAAATGTCAGTGCAACGGAAACAAAATTGTTGAAGCTATTTGAATTGATGGATGGTTAAATGGAATAATACGTTGATCGATGAATTGTGAGAAAATGTTGATTCTATAATTTGAATCGTGCATCTCGACGGGTCTGTGTGATCGATTCATAAGAACGCTTGATTGCAATACCAAAGAGATAATGTAATTTAAAGATTTTGATGTAAATACGTTGTATAGTTATGCACAAACGGAGTGAATGCTGTAAACATGCAAAGAACATATGTTACTTATTGTACTTATATAAAAAGTACTATAATAAAAAGTCAATGAAAATCACTATATAACTTTTGCTTCTTTAAATAAATTTATTTATTGAAAAATTACTTATTGTGAAAAAAAGGATCATTATTAATCAAGGGTCACATTATGTTTCTCAATATCTAAAATGATTTTTTGTGACCAGCGTGTAAGATGGTATTACATCATTTCACAATATGCATCGATTTTCCTGCAGTTATTCTTTACATTTCATCCACCTACCGTCATTGCCATTGACGGGAAATGTCAGCTGCTAAAGGCGGGACTGTTTCATGCCCAGTAATAACTGATTGCGACCACTATTCATTTCCTGAATTCGGATCTATATTTAGACAATGTATTATTTATGCTGAACGAATTGGTGAAATAATATATCGTAAGCTTATTTAATTTGTACAACAGAGAATTAAAATTATGGATATTTACAAAATGTTTTTTATAAAATAATTTAGAGTCCAATACATAATTTATTGAATTCTTTAATTAAAAGAAAAAATTATAAAATACAGTTTTAAACAAATTCATGGAAAACATTAAATTAAATAGCTGTAAATAGTTTTGTTATGTAAAAAACTTATATTAATAAACGTATTATATAGCAATTTATATAACTGGTACAAAATATGAACTCATGTTATGTATCATATATTAAGTATTGTATAAAAGAGATAAAATATCTCAATTACACTCTTGCTTCTTTCTTAAAACACGCCGATGCCTGAAAATACACGAGATTTCTTTTATAAATACAAATTTTTGGGAATATAAATAATATAATGATGAAATATTTTATTGCTACTATATAAATAAAATCTATGAAAATAATTTAAAATTCTCATTGCATACCTCTTTTCGTGGGTGTTTTTGGAAGATCTGACGTTTTCAAAAGACGTATTACGATACAATACTGTTATAAGCAGTATCTATTTCCTGTACTGTATTTTCTAAAAGTTCCATAAAATATTTCTCGTTTTCCACAATTGATTTATCAGCCATTAAAGACAGATGTGAGTTGCCTCCGTAGCTTAACAGAGTTAAACCGAGAGCGGTAGTATTTCTGAAAAAAATTGTAACATATCCGTACATTGCCGCAATATAAAATTTTCTTATTTATTGTTAGAATTTGTTAAAGAAAAATAACGATGGTACAATACCTGTTTGGTAACCAGAAGACAATGTTACTCAAGGAATTATTCAGGATACGAATTTTCGGTGGTCCGCGCAAATTGCTAAAGACCATCGTGCTGTGACCCAAAACAGAAGCCCTTAAAATATTCATCGGCAACAGCGCCAACAGATATTTCATCATCCAAAAATTCAGTAAAATATCTGAGCTATTTCTGACTTTGTTGTGTACTTTTGTGACATCCTGAAGACGCTGAAAAAATTGAGAATCCCGATTTGATTTGGTAATTGTCTGCCCATTGGCGTTGGAAACGCAAATCCGTAGGACAGCGAACGAAAACTTGTTATCCAACGTTATACTTTTATCGGGCATTGCCATTTTTGTGGGGAGAATGACTGTTAACGCTTCAGGCACTGGTTTGTCGATCTAAATAAAAGAACATGTTTATTAAAGGTGTTTTAAAACAAATCGATATAATGTAACTGTTAAAAAAAAACATCCTAATTTTCTAGATATTACTTAAACACAATTCAGAACTCCTTAGATTTGTTTTTCATTTGAAGATTTAACATGTACTTACACGAAAATAATATTTGTGTATACTGGTAAAAAAAGCTGCCAATATTACATCTTCAAATTTGGCACCTATGTGCTTCCTTATTTCGCTGACTTTTGTTAAAAAATTTTGTGACTTATTGTCTGTCCCATTATTCTCTATCCAATAAGACACAAGTTTTTCTCCTGTTTGCGATGAACCATACAGAACACTGTGAAGATATATATTTATTATAATAAAATTTACTTAATGCAATATTGTGAAAAAGACATAAATTAAGAAGAAGATAAAAATTTCTCGTAAAATTTTTCATTTTTAAATTCAAGAATTTTGCAGACGTTTCAAACGTCTCTTCTATTTCTTTTTGCGTTTGCCATTGTTTTTCGAAAATGAGACATCCAAAAGAAAACTTAATTTTTTACTTTAATTAATTTATTTTTAATAGAATAAATTATAAATCTTGAGTGCACAACGTACGTTTCATCCGTATTGCAATGAACCTGTGGAATCAAGAATTTCAGAAGAGAAAGTGAAGTCAACGTTAATTGCGTGATTTTTTTAATCCTGCTGTACACTCTGCTGATATCTCTGAAATTCGGCCACGTACCAATCCATATTTTCGCTTGCTGCTTCAACGACTCGATCGTTGCGTCATTAGAGAACTTCAATGACGCTTGGAAATGATCTCGTAAAATTCGTGAAAATTTCACACAGGTAAAAGGCATCGATGCGGCAAGATTATCCTTCTCATAAGATTGTACAACCTCCATATTCTGGAAATTTCTCTTCGAATCGTTTAATAGAACGGTCTCTTTGAAATGTTTTCCAATCTCGTTTGTCGAGGCGACGCTTTTGACTTTTATTCTCATTTCTTCTTCTTCTTCCTCAGCAATTGTTTTGAGCAACAGGTCTATTAGGGCTATCCCGTCGCCCAAGGCATGATGAATGCGAAATAACACGGGAATCTTCCGGGTGTTGGTATTGAAGCATTCCTCAGGAGACAAATGGCTTTCCTCGACATGAGATCTGAATTTCGAACAACGTCTTCCGACTAGAATCTCCCACGTGGCCGTATGATCGTCAGGTAACGGTTTATTGGTCACGTTCTTCAAAATCTTCCGGAAGAATTCGCCGGTGACATCCTCGCAGGACCCGTCGCATTCAGCATTGACACACTCCAGCCATCGGATTCTGTCTTTCAGATCTACCTCCTCGTTTCTTTCCCAAAAGTAATAGCCGAATTTCCAACTACGGCGATAGAACAATTTCTCAAGCGCTGTACCAGCGGCTCTCGAAGCGATGCGATCGTTTATTAGATTTCGGAAATTTTCTAGGAAAGATGCGTTTGAGTCCCCTTCGTTCTTTTCCAGGATCATCAAGATATTGATAACAGATAGACAAACTGAATTCTCCATGACCCATATGGAATCCGGGCCATTCAGAAGACCGGCGAATTTCTTCCTCAGTTGGATCCTCAACACGATATCGATCAAACGACGATAGATATATAAAAGGATCAGAATGATCGTGATGAACGGAGCGAACAGAAAGATGCACACAGTTCCCAATAATTCCCGTATTTTCTGGCGTGTAAATCCGTTTAAGATAACTATCTGTGATTTTTCCATTTTTCTGAAAACCTTCGAAAAACCACTTATTAA
This sequence comes from Pogonomyrmex barbatus, assembly GCF_055798465.1. Taxonomy (NCBI): domain Eukaryota; kingdom Metazoa; phylum Arthropoda; class Insecta; order Hymenoptera; family Formicidae; genus Pogonomyrmex; species Pogonomyrmex barbatus. The sequence continues at coordinate 4,519,718 of NW_028297107.1, forward strand.
CTCTTTAAATATTATCGATTTCGTCGAAATAAAAAAGAAACCAAAATAACTTCGATTTAATTCCTTTTAATTCCTTTGAAATTAAGCAAAATTTCACACACGTCTAAAAATAAACATTTTTGAAAAAATATATTTAATATTTGTGAAAATTTTTTCAAGTCAACCTGTTGATTTAATTGAACTTTTTAACTTAGATACGAGAAATTGATTTCACTCGCTTCCAGTAACATATGCCGTCGAGACTGACGAATGCATTCATATAAGGAAGCCACAGATTCACCTTCACTTATATAATCAGATTGCAACTAAATCCTATCCTAATTATCTTAGTCTTTCTTTTTATGTGACATGACAGTGACGAATTATTTGCTTCAGGCAAATCATTACTATTTAATGGAAAAAAACGTTTTTAAAGCATTTTTTGACGTTTTTAAAAAGCATTTTAAAAACGTTTCTAAAAACGTTTTTAGAAACGTTTTTAAAATAATGAATAAATACTTAATGAATATTTAATGTTTTTAGAAACGTTTTTAAAATAATGAATAAATATGAATAAATATGAATAATGAATATTTAATGTTTTTAGAAACGTTTTTAAAATGCTTTTTAAAAACGTTTCTACTTAAACAATTCCTTCAAAGGATAGTATGTTTTATTTTACATATGAATCTCATTTTATTTTTATAAGAATAGCAATTTATGTTAATTTTTCTGTGTATTTTATTAAGTTTCATTCGATAGGATCCAGCATTTTTTGCAAATCTTTTCAGCGTTTCCCTCAGAATTTACGATGTTTCCTGCGATGCTAAATAATTTCCGTTGCAAGTTATCGATCTACAAATACGAACAGTAATTGAAAAAAATTACATAATAAAATAGAAGAAATATCAAAGATAATAATATAATACGATTTACGAGTTAAATTACGAAACACGTAATTTATAACAAAACAAATAATTAATATAATTTAAGATTTGTTACATATTAAAAACTTTTAATATCACGAAAAATGATTTATTTTATATTTATCTCGCTTCGACTAATTTTACGTATCTCTATAATCTTGCTTGCAGCAAGATGATTAAAATATTTCAAACAGACCTCCTTCTGTTTCCCTTTCAATGTGCAATTCATAGCGATAATTTGCTTTCGCCATCGTTCATTCTGAGATAACAGAGCGTCATATCTAAAATATAATTACGAAAATGCGAACTGTATAAATGTATGTAACTGTATATGAATAATCAATATAGCATAATCGAGGGAATTACTTCTGGTGCCACGTTTTCTGCACTTGTCTCCTCAGAGTTTCCGGCAGTATGTCGAGAGAGCCGAGCTGAACGTCCGTGACGCTTTGTCGAAATAAATCTAAAGAATAATATACCAAACAAATTACGGCCTAAATTAATCAAATAAAGATTTTGCTTACTCAACATCTGTTTGTTTCGCGCTTTAATCTTCTTCAGATCGTCTACCAGAATTTTATCGCGACATTTCAAGGTGGAGTATCGAAAAAATCGAGCAGCTTCCAAATCTCGCGAACGCTTCAGGCTTTCTTCTAATTTTCGGACGGTGTCGCGAATTTGGTTTATCGTCCCGATGAATCTTTCCTCTGGTTTTTCCACGTGCGTTATATTCAACATTTGTCAATCGCAATTAACGCTGGAAGGATAAAACATAGGGAAAACTCGTTTTTATTAATATCATTTTATTAAGTCTGTATTTTCTGTCACCATGAAAAACACCTTTAAGAGCTTTAAAGCTGCAATGTTCATATCACTTGACTAAGCCTCTGTGTTTTCTGTCACTGTAGGGAATAGTATTAAAAGCTCGAAAGTTTTAATTGAAACATCACAAAGCGATGCTTCTCGATTTAAGACCTGTTATTTATCTCTGCACTGGACTACATTTACTTTCTTTCTCGCTTTCATCAAACTTCAAACATATATTTTTCATTTTAAGTACAATGAGTGTAGACTAGTTGAACTATAAGGAACAATTTCACAATGTCTCCAGACTATCAGAAACATATAATCTAATAATAATTTCGATGTTTTCGAACAAAAGCTACAATTCATATTTTCTCACTCACAATCTTCGTTGTATGTATGTACCTCTTAATAAATCGAGATCAAACATGAAGTAAGAAACAGATAAATTTGATCCGTCAACTATACATATCATCTTTGTATAAATTAACGATTAACAATGATTTTCTACAACTTATCTTTCTAAGGTTTGAACATTACTATTATGCTTTGGATAGTACCGTATAGACTGCACATGTAAATTATAAATAAATGTGATTAAATATCATAAATATCATAAATATCACAAATGTAAAAGAAAAATGTGAAAAAGATCTTTAGATCTTAACCCTCTATAACTCCCTGTAACTTCGAAATCATATATCTGTATTTTTTGAATATTTTATTTTATATTTTCACTGTAACTTAAGTACTTAGCGTGACTACTAAGTTAACCATTAAGTGTAACGAAGTACTTATTGTTATATCATTCTTTGGTATATAAAAAACTGATTTTTAAAAAATTCTTAAAAATTGAGAATTAATTGTTAGTTCATATCCATAGATCAATGTGTTTGCTAAATTACACATTATATAATATTTTTCAAATTCAAAAAGATTATAGAGAGTTATTTATTTTTACATTTTAACTTCAATGAATACTGCTCCACGACGTATTCTTTGAAACCTTCGTGACTTTTTCGTAAATAATTTCGACATCGGATTTTCGTTTCTTCTAACACAGCGAGCAATTCTATGTTGGTTCTTGTCTTTAAAGCCTCGTTGAATTGTTTCATAAGATCCATATCCAATTCTGGAATACCATCCAGATCCTCGACAATCTCTTTTATTGCTCTCACTTCCACAAAAAGGCTTTCCAGTAATTCAAATTCTTTTAAATTTTTTTTACTCCTGTAAATTTGTTAATATATATGGAAATTTAAATATTTTAAAATATTAAGTATTTTAAAATATTTATTACTAAATAAGATGCTATATAATTTTTTTAAAAATCTTAAATGTAGAGCATTATAAAAAAATACTTGAACACAATTTTGTAAAAATATTAATACTTAGCATTCTATCTATATAAATAATCTTACAATTGTTTCTTCTTTTCTGCAAGACACTCGGAACATTTATTATATAAATTCAAGCATTCCAAACTATCTCGAAAATTGTACTGCTCTAGGTAATTTGTGAAAAGTTCATTTCCCTTCGGCCAAATCAAGGTATTGTGTATATTTTCAGTAATTCCATTTAATTCTTCTTTCGTCATGTTATCTAAACATTTTCCCAAACAGGTAATCTTTTGATCAGGCAACGAAGATTGCATCTTTTATCCTGAAAAGAATAATTTATTTTTCAATAAATAATTTATTATAAAATTTATTATAAATTTATTATAAAAAATTATCTTTTCCAGTTTGAGATCAAATTTTGGAGTAAACTCAAATAAAGTCTGAATATAGAAAATTAAGAGATTTGGTCCGATATAGCATAGTAAAAGTTTCACATCGCAGTTCGATAAAAAAAATGATAAAAATGTAAAAAGATGTGTTAGTTACCGTGATAATTTCCACCGCTCCTGTTTTCGTATCTTTGTTTTTAGAACCGTGACGTTAAAAATGCTCAGTGACATCGACATTGGCCGCCAGATACCGAGAAATTTTCAATATTAAATATCTGGCAACAACTAGATGTGCAAGCACTGACATATGTTCGCGCCAACTGAGACTTTGATTTTTTTCCCTATCAATAATTATCACTGCGCTTCCTCTGTCACGGTTCATTACAACTGGTCACAAGTCACAAGTCATAACACATTTCTCACAGATGCTGTTCTTTTCGTGCGGACTCACATTGCGCGCGACGTTCAACAATTTTTACTTTCCGTGAAAAATTCATATTGCATTTTAAAATTAAAGAATTTTTTTCTTTATTTTATTTTATAAGAAGTCATTTTGCCTCTATTTTTCTCTCCAAGAAATATTTGTCTATATTTAACTAGATAACATGATGTACAATCATGAAAATGGGTCCTTAGTTTTGAGATGCTATGAGAGCAGTCGGTCACATCGTTCGCGAGTGACGTCAATCCGTATCCGTTTCTCACATCAAATCTGATCCGAACGGAAATGCTCCGAGTGGATCTCCACGGAAGATTATTGACAGACATATCTTATCACAATGTCAGGTGCGATTTAGCGAGTTACTGATATCCAGAGTTGCGCACATTCTTCTATATTCGCTCGTCATGTCGGGGACCAAGGTGATCATCCGAAAATAAATAAAATAATGATCTACAACTATACATGAAATGATTAATAATGATAAGCAAGCGGTGAAAGTAGAGATACATACATATTATTTTATATAATCATTTGGCAATGTAATAAAGATGATATATCACTGAAAAATAATTCGCAGTAAAATTTTGTCAGTGAACTATAATAATAACAATATTCAATAACAATATTCAAGAGTAGAAGCAAAATGATTTGCAATTACAAGTAAAAGTGGAGTATTTTATATATGTACATATATTTAAGTTAGCAGCCATAGTTGTATGTAATTTTAGATGTCAGTATCTCTAAATGAAGCAGATATATATATCTACTAGAACTTTTCCACATATTTTTAATCATATCTTAAAATATTTCATCTTTAGATAGTCTGTATAAAAAGATGAAATATTTTAAGATATGATTTTAGATATATATATATTTATTTATTTATTATTTAATAAATATTCTTTTATTATAATTATTACGATATTTTGCTGGTTATTTCAGAGTGAAGACAGCAAGGATGATAATCTACATAGGCAGGGATCGTTCAGAAAGCTTGTGCCAGGAAGCAGTAGTGGAGATTCTCCATTAGGCATGTCTGTAAAGATGATAGATAGGCCGATTGTGTCACAAACCAACAAGCAACACGCCATTTTCTTGCAAGAATACAATATTCTTTCCGAGTAGTAAGTTTCAAAATACTCAGATGCGAAAAGACAATTGATTTATATATGTAATTTTTCAGTAAGATGTTGTGTTCCCAAGACTTGAAGGGAATCTATGTGATACCATCTTCTATAAACTCTTTTCGTAAGTATCATCAAAAGTTTATAAGTTGCGTTCAATGCATTCACAAAATTTTAGCATGCAATATCCTGTGATAAATCTAGTTTGTGATATCAATTTGATACAATTTGATACTAGAATGATAATTCAACTATCAACTATCAACTAGAATGATTAACTCCATTTTGTATGGAGTATTTACTCCAACTTGCATGGAGGAATGAATATCCTTCATTTTTATTCGTTCATTTCTTCATCTTGAGATGTTAGTGTGTTTTTGATAGGTATAAACCTATTTTATAGGTCTTGCTCATCCCGATTACGACTTGTATAATGGTTCTGATGTAAATATCCACATCTCTTGCCTGTTTCACTTTAACATTGTTAAAGTAGTAGTCTACTACTAGTTAAAAAGATTCTAATCCATATTTATTTTCGCATTTTGTCTCAGTGTGGTTTGGCGTACAGTTTATTCGACAAGGAATCTACAAAGGTGGAGTTTTTAGGTTCACTATTACACTGCCTCCGAATTTCCCAGCTGGAGATTGCCCTGTAAGAAAACTAACTCGCACGATAATCAATTTTATGTATAGCTTTTCCATATATTTCAAATATGTTTTAGAAAGTTGTGTTTGAAACTCAAATCTTTCATCCACTGATAAATCCAGAAAATGGAGAACTGTGCACGACCTGGGGATTTCCTGAGTGGAAGAGAAACAATAGAATTTGGCAATTATTACAATATATCACTAAGATATTTATTAAATTAGACATGAAAATGACTCGAGTGAATGAGGAGGCATCTAGTTTGTAAGTTCTTTATATATCTCATGTAAATCATCTTTAAAAAGAAGAATGTATTGTTTGGAACATCTGTGTGTTTGAATTAATTGGTAACGTTATGTTACAGGCAAGAAAATGATTTTGAAGCTTTCCGAGAACGCGTGAAAGCGTGCGTGAAGCAAAGCGTGAATCAGGTGTTTAATCCACCTACTACTATGGATGATCCACATTATATTACATTTAGTCAATATGTAAATGAGATACACGATCCCGTTAGACAAGAAATTTATGATCCAAAAGTAAATAAACATCTTGAATAATATCGCTCATTAAAAATGAAATATATTAAATTTACAAGTCAATCATCATTTATTATACTTTTCAGGAGGAAGAAGAAAATAAGCCATTGGGTTTGTCGTGGGTGCAACCGGGCTCGTTTCAACCATTTTCAAAGCCGGAGGCAAGATAATGAAAGAATTCTAAATGCAATAGTGAAAATAATGACATACGTCCTTAAGAGTTATACGAAGAAATCAATTCTCTCTTAGCAATCGCACGAGTGATAAAATCACAAAACTTCTCGAAAAGACTATTTTTCTATTCAGAGAATATATGCGTCTTAAACATTTTATATGAATCTGTATGTGCTAAAGAGAGAATGACTAAAACAAATTAGAATATATATATATATATATATATAAAATACTTTTATATTTAAATTAAGACAAGTTATTAACGTAATTGTTGTTCAAAAATATGGAAAGTTTTATTATACAGAATTTTTATTTTTATTAATATATATCAGTGGAGTGTCTGAATTATTTCTATCGATATCGATTATGATATCGATTATCTTTTTATGAATCCGTTATTGTGCAAATAATATATGCGTTTTCTAAAACGTTATTATATTTTTTAAACGTAATTAATGTTGAGATTAAAACAGAAAGACTGAAAGTGTAAGAAGAACAATACTTAAAATAATTGACAGGGTACTCATTAGAAGCAGTCATTTCTGACCATTTCTATTTTAATATCTTTTTATACTAATAAAGATATAATTTTGAAATTTACTAATATTTTATTAATTATTCTGTTTATAAAATGGTTTCTGTTATTAGACAAAATATTAATTTAAAAAAATAGAAATGATTAGAAATGACCATTTGGTATTTTTAATATTTTTAATATTTTTTAAAGACCTTGTATAAGTTCGTGTAATTTATGAAATCTAGACGCTTGCTTTATAATAATTAATTTTATGATTTAGTTTTACTCTGGTGTATTTCATAGATATATATATATATATATATCTGTATTATTTGATAATATTCAATTTTTATATTAAAAATCTATTTTTAACATTATTATATATAATTAATTATTTATAATTGGCAAAAATAATAAGTGGAAAAAACAAATGTAATTTCTACATATGACGGTGGCATTATATGCATATAATATGTTATTGCATTGTAAACTGTATGCTTTTTTATAAAATATCTGTATAATAATAAATAATCATTAATTTTTCTAATTTACTAATTAGAAGCAAATTGTTTAGATATTTATGTAAATTTTACAACAATTTGGTAATCACGAGATATTGTTAAAAATGGCTATGGGAAAATTTTCGACCATCTTTAACACTACCTCGTCGGTATAATCGGTAATCTTGAATTATTTTCTAACGTTCCATCGACGATCATAAAAATTTACTCAGGCCCGATGATCTTTGATAATAGTTTGTTCATGATTAAAATTTCCATGGCGAAGACAACATTATCTCCTTTCTGTCTTAACGTTAGTATTCGATGGCCAATGGCTGCCACCTCATCGTGATGTTGTGGATCTTGTGTCAGCGCGAAGGTTTTCTTTGGTAATACCGGAGACTCCTTCTTACAGGACTATTATCAGAAATAACGAGCAGAATGATCCGGAGTAATGTGATAGCGCTGCTGGCGATTTTCCTGGTCGCCCAGGTTCATGGCATCATGTTTTATCTGGAACCGAACGGTCACAAGTGTCTGAAGGAGGAGGTCCATGCTAACGTACTCGTTACAGGCGAGTACGAAGTGTCCGAGGCGATGGGCCAAAAAACGAATTATGTGGTGCGTGGATCTTGATCAACGACTTTTCATTCATCCTATGTCGTAATACTCCTACGAGAGAGCGTTACATAACCTATGAATCTCATGCGGCGCGATAACAGCTGTCATCGAATCAGACCGTCCGCTCGTTTTCTTAAATCTTCTTAAATTTTCTTAAATGATAAATTTAGTGACCTTGTTTCTTACAGATCCAGGACTCTAAGGGGCATATATTATCACAGAAGGAGGATATTCCCCATGGAAAGCCATTGAAGTTCTCTTTTGTGACTGAGACCTTCGACACCTTCGAGATATGTTTCATTTCGCGCGTTCCAAGTCGTACGTGCACTTTTTTTCTATTTAATTGATTTGTCAAATTGTTATGACAACAAATGAAATATCAATATAAGATATAAGATAAAGAATTGGTTTAATAACACTCAAAATTATTTCAGATCAGCGTGGTGTCAGGCAAGAAGTTATGCTGGTCACGAAACGCGGCATTGAAGCAAAAAGTTACGAAGGCGTAAGTCCATGTATTGTTATCTATGTATCGTTATTTACATTTTTTTAGAATAATTGTTTAATCCTATCCTATTCTGGGATCGAGAAAAACCATCTGACATTACTTTGTTTACTTTCTCTTTTATATGTGGCTTGTTTCCACGGTGCAGTTGGTAAAGTAGAGTTCTTCGATATTGTGTTCTCATTGGCATGTGTTTTATCACAATCTGACATTTGTGCATTCATTGTCAGCATTTAGAACTGGACTATTAGAGCATAACGCAATTTTATTAATTGCAGCATGATTTTCTATCATGGATGTTCCATTAACAGAATGAATTGTTTGAATTATTTCGTCCATGCGAACATATCAGTTATCTGACTATAAAATTGCTTATATATTTTATTTGATTTGAATTTATTATTATTTAATGTTAATAGCAAATTTTTTTCAGTGAAAAGCAATTCGTTAGATTTCTTAAAAATATGTTAACGGTACATCCATATACACAGAGAGCAGTAATAATATTCTAATACCAAATGTTTCAGTTCTGTGACTTCTCAGTGTTAAAAATATGAAATATTAAGCTAATCTAATCTAATTACGTAACAGAGATCTTGAGATGATGTTCTTGAGATTAAGATATTTTTTCTGCTACATACAGAATGCCTTTCTATTTCCAAAAGATTTTGAGCAAATCTAGACTGAAATACTTGATATTAGTATTAAGTGTATTTTTGAGCGAAAATTTATGCAATTTTTATTTACATTCATACATACAAAATTTTTAAAGAGAAAAGAATACTTCACATAATTAATTGACTTAATTATTCAATCGCTCAGAAATTAGAAGAGCTGCTACAAATTGTATCACATTGCTTTATATTATATTTTTTTTGTCCTGTGCAAAATACATACACAGAGAAATTATTCATCATTTAGTTTTAATTTTATAATAATTGTATTCTTTGTCATTAATTTGTATCGATCATGTGCAATACTAACAACAAAGCTAAAGTTTCTATAAGAAAATCATTGGTGAAAATCTAGTGAAAATCAATATCTTATTTTCGTTGACAGATTGGCGAAGCAGCCAAATTAAAACCAGTGGAAGTTGAATTAAAACGATTAGAAGACTTGTCTGAGGCAATAGTACAAGACTTCGCTAGAATGCGCAAGAATGAGGAAGAAATGAGAGACACAAACGGTAAGGAAAACTTAAATATTACAATAATTAAATCGATAATTATGTATTTATAATTGTAGAATGTTTGATAATATTGATGATTGCTAATGATTCGGACATTTTTTTGTTACAGAGGCCACAAACACTCGAGTATTGTACTTCAGTATATTCTCGATATGTGTCCTCTTCAGTTTGTCCGCCTGGCAACTCTTTTACTTCCGGCGTTTCTTCAGAATGAAAAAACTCATAGAATAATTGCATTTGTGTAATACAAATGTAACAAATATAGTTATTTTCTGAATTATCTTTGTTATCTGTAACCTCATATCTGGATCATCGAATACTTTTTATATTTGCCGCAATATTTGAGAAGTACTGTTTAAAAGAATATTCGAGAAAAAGCATTAATCATATTAAATCATTCGAATGTAAAATATAGTGAGACCTCGTCTCGTTGCATATTGCGCATACATCACGAGAACCATATTTAAGATTGTAAGAAAGATAGAAGATTTCTTAAATAAAAATATACTTATAAAATAGATCTTCAAAGTTTCATTATTACTTAATTTTTTGTTCTATTAATTTTATTATTTAAAAAATAATTTATTCGTTTATATGAATATTATATATTCATTTGTATTTTAATATTAAGATATCTAATGTCTTTTTTATACATACACAAAAACTGATGTATCTTTTATCTAATACATGATTTTATAATATGTTTTTATATGAAATGAAAAATGCGTTATTGTTTCAATATTTTATTTATAAAATAGAACAACTTTGTGGGAACACACAATAAATGGCCTAAAAAAATAATGAGGAAACATCATATTGGAAGACGATTTATTTGTCACTGATTCATAGGCAAATGCCTTGAGGATTGTTTCTTTGTGGTTCAAATAGCTATTCGCTCATCGTACGTTCCTGAAGAAGCAACATCAAATAGTATGTCTGCCTTGCACGCGAATAAATATTTAACATTATGTAATGTAAATATTCTTACGCTTTCTCTCTTAGTGCCAGAAATTTAATTTAGCGTACATAGAATGAGCATAAATATTTAAAGTGCCATGTACTTTATAATTTTACCACGGCTTCTTTTCTAAAACGAGACATTTAATATTTATGCGTATTAAATATACGTCACGATTAATCGACCTAATAAATATTTGTACATCCTAATATATTCCTAATATTCGTCTTTCAGCAATTCAATATAAGATAATAAAATATATCTAAAACTCGAATTAAATAACTTTTTATCACAAAGTGAACAATTAAGCAATTAAAAAAAAATAAAATTTCACATAAATGACATACTAAATACACAAGAAAGAGTCATAAGCTTGTAGCAATAAAATTATATACTGCGTCCATCAGAATATCTCGACATTTATAATTATCCTTTTAATGCAACAATTATTGTATTATAGGAGACATTAATCGGTCATTAAGTCGCGACAGAGAGAATTTGTATTCATCGTCGACATATTTGTTTCTATTTATTATGTAACATTTATTTATTATCGCAACAAAGTTCGATCCATCACTGCCATTACTCTCATCACTTTTAATCACTATAGTTTATAGTTCCGCGATAATATCTCTGATAAAAACTGAAAGAATTTGTATAGATTCGTGGCTATATATTTCCCAAATGGACATTATATAACAATAAATTAATTTTTAAGAAACCACATAGTGTTTCTTGATTGCTATTTGTTAAAATTAGAACGGGAATTTAAAAAAATGCAGAATAATGAAAATTTAATAATAATGTCAATCGTCATAAATTAAAAATTAATAATTTTACAATATAAGTTTTTATTTTTTTCTAATTTTTATATTAACTTATTCTCAATTTTTCATTAATTCATTTACATAACACCGTCTAAACTACTGATTACCTGAGATTAAAAAGTTCAACTAACAACAGAATCAAGAATTCTCTGACAATTTTTGTTTTCTTATTTTTGTATTTTTGTACACATAGTTCTGTTAGATCACTTTGTTTACATGTAGTAACAACAAGGATAAAAATATTTATATATATATATATATATATTCTCGAACAATATCGTTGTCCTTTCTATGAATTTTTCGACAAATCTGGCCATTAATTTCTCCATAAAAATACTCTATCATCTGAAACAGTTTTCTAATTTTCAACATTAGGCATCTCGGCACTTAGGCGCACTAAGTGTGTTAAAAATCTCTCTTTCTATCAAAGTAAAAATCTGAAAGTGCTACGAAAAGTGGATGCGTTTTACGTCATAGTATTCGATTACTTTGTCAGGATCTCTATTAATTCATTAACTCCGAAAATGTTGAATATATATCCTCTTCTGGCGAGTGCACAGGTGACTCAGAAACGCGCCGTATTCCCGGAAGATAAATTAAGTCCCAATTGGACTACGATAATGAATCACGGGAGTATTGTCGAAATCGGAACGGAAATTGGAACTCGTTCCAAGTGCGGAAGTTTCGTACGATCCACTCGGGAGATTTATCCGTCGCTGCAGATTACTGCGACTGTCTTGCGGATTGTCAAGCCTTCGCTTTCTGACGTCTCAGATCGTTGGGTATCAGGATCGTGAGCAGGACGCCGAGCGCGAGGATACCGCATAGCGTGACGTTTGCCCACATATCCTCCCATATATTAAGCAAGTGACGATAGAGCGAGGTGAGGGCGATGCCGAAGATCTGCACGACTGCGTTCAGCAGACCTGTCGACGTTCCTTCCGGCTCCGGGAATGTCAGCTCCGCGGCGAGCTCAAAACCGACTGGCAGATAGCCGGTCATGAAGAAGCTGCAAAGTACGTGCATAATATGAAATAATACGTAAGAAATATACATATAAATTTTCGACATAATCTCAAGCCAAGGACGACCGTTATTCTTCTTTCAGAGACATTAACAATGCGAATTTTTGAAGAAGAAATAACGGATTTTAACGACAGTGATCTTCAAATTCGATCAAAGTGTGGTAAATCAATAAAATACTACTAAGTTTTATGATGAAAATAATTCCTGAACCTTACCCCAGGAGGCCAGCCGTGATGTAGACAACGAATATTCCTAAGTTTTTGTCCAGTGTGAAGGAGAAAATTATCATACCCACCAAAGAACATATGTATACTCCTACTGTCGTCCACCTGTAAATTCGCGTTTCCTCTGTTGCTTTAATCGCATTTATTTGCGTCCATCAAATAAATCGCGATAAACTTGATATAATACAGTTTAATAAAATATTTGGCATGAACCAAATGTCGGATTTATTGAATGAAAAAAATCAAATCAGTTGAAATTGATAGCATCGTTGAAGATCAATATTGAGCCAGAAACTAATAAATTTCGTAAAATAGCATTTGATCGCTCACCAGAATTTGTGTGTTTTGTCTAGTAAAATGCCACATACGATGGAACCCACCATCCCGGCGCAAACTATTGTCAAACCGATTCGACCAGCATCTTTTTCACTTTTCTAGAAAGAAGATAATCGCTGTCCGTTAATTCTTACTAAGCAAATGCATGGAAAAATTTGAATAAGATTGATAGCGTATTCTATAATTTTTTCCGACCTCATATAAGAGAAAGCACAAATTTTTGCGACAGATTTCTTACATAAATATAAAATTCATATAAAATTCATAATTATTAAAAAAAGAGTCGGGAAAGAGAAAGAGGAGTAGTTCTTCGAATGAAGTGTACTTACCGGGAATTGTTCGGTAACGAGTCGATTCAGGAGGGTGCTTATAGCGTAAAAGACACCGACGTTGATACCGTAGCTGAGTAAAAGTAACAGATAGCCGCGATTGAGGCACAAGCTTTTGATGGAAGTGAGAAATTTCGTCTTCACCTGTCCTTCCCGCTCGTTCGTCTTTTTTTGCTCGATTTGAGCGGAACTAGGTGGTAAAGGTGGCGCCGACTTGAAGACTAAAAATTACCGATTTTTAGAATAAGAGAACAGAAGATCCCATATCCTGTTTGACGTTTGATAAAATCTCGGAACTGATTAAGTAAATCTCAATCTTGTAAAACCAAATACATATACTTTCCTTAATAGTGTACTAATAGAAAAAAAATCAAAGAAGTTTATTTTACATAATATAAATTATATCTTCATCTCTATATTATATTATTTAAAACCCCTTCAGCTTCGGGACCTTACGGTCGGATGTTGCGTAACTGTATAAGGTGAAAATATACATACGGAATAATATGAGGATTAGTATGAGCGATGTGAAAGCCGCGACGATATAAAACATAAGTTGAAGTCCCTTCTCGACGTCGCAGGAGTTCTCGCTGTTCGGCACTAACATCGGCGGAAATAAGAAACCGATAGCTATACCCAGCTGAAACAGAAATCCAAATGACGAATATCCTGAGATATCCTGAGAAATCGTCGTCGAGTCTCAGAAAGAGATGTTTGCCATGTAAATTCATCTTTCTCAGTTACATGTGACAGTGCCTGTCTTGAGAATGGGACCATTGTATGCTCATCAAATAAATTAATATTATTCATCTTTACCAATTGTTATCAAAACGAAACATTTTCATTTTTAAAACATGCAACTTTCATATATGGATCGGTTCAAACGCCTTTTCGATATTACACTCGTAGAAAAAAAGTATATATATATATATATATATATATTTTTTTTTATATCAAAGATTAACAGCGAAAAGGGCAAGAAGAACCGGTTTTCTTATTTTCCGAAAATTCGAATCGCGATTTTGAAACGCGCGACAAGAGGAGCACAAGAGGATTCCCAATTTGTAGGCCCGTAATTGTAACTCGCGGTCGCGAAGTGCCGCGTAAAATGCATCGAGTGCTTCCGTTTTATCGTATTGCGAAATCGGTGCAATTAAGGCGCGGCGGATTCGCCGATAAAGCGCGACCGCGACGGCTGATAAAATGATAGCGGAGGCGCAGTCTGCGGCACCTTGGATCAATTGAATCCCTCGCGACATAGGATGCCCCCTCCCCCCTCGTCCTGGCCCCCTTTCTTCCACCCTCGCGGTCCGCAGACCGCACGGCCGCGTACGTCTGTCGAGGTAGCGAAATTAATCGTGGGTGCCCACTTCGACTCGGTTTCCCACCTAATCACGTCGCAATTTAAATCTCTCGATGCACCCTCCTCCTCATCGTCAATCAGCTGCGCACTCCAGACTGTCACTTCCGTTGTTTCCCGCGCTCGCGGGGCCCATTCTCATTGTCCGCACGCACGGTGACACGTGTCGGTGATGACACCGCGGGTGTCGAGTGCCTCCTTGTATATTTTTCAAATAATAAGTGGTACATACATTGACGTTTGACATCACAGAAAATTGACCCTTTTACACGTAATAGAGGGTATTCTCTCTTCGAGAGAAGGGCCGCTGAAGAGTGAGCCCCTCTAATAGCCCTTAATAAGGGCTTACATGAAAATCTCTACGAGTCAAAGAATCGCGCTTGTGATTGACATTATATATAACGTCAAATTTACTGAAATTGTAAGTTCAGCTAAGTAAGAACTTGATAGAAAAATCGACAATTTTTTTTTTTTTCTAAATAAATCTTAGAAGTTTTTAACGCCATGATTTTTTTGTTGGAATTGTGTGAGAGTAAATTTCGATCACACAGTTGCTTAAATGGAAATTACGTGTAGATGTACGTATTCGAAAATTGTTGATTTATAATGAGAAGTGGAATTATCAAGATAATTTTATTTCATATAATAATGAATTTTTTATTAGTAATCTGTATTCGCGTGAAAATAAGGAAAAAGATATTTAATTAATATCACGAGCGCCGAAAGCGAATTTATTTGACTTATTATCGAATTATGATGCTATGATTACATTGTCACGCGCTTTAATCCGGGTAATTAGAATGATTTTATTGCGTGAGTTAACAATTCAAGTCTTTGTATTTCACACAGACAGTTGCAGACAGATGATGCGTTGTTCCTGCACAACTCTCTCATTTATCTTCATGGAGATATTTACGCGAAGATAACGCATGGTAGATTCAAAATCAATAGTAATGCATAATAGAATCAGTATAAAAAAAATAAATAACAATCGCTTTTATTTCTTATTATTTACATTCCTTTTTTAATTTAACTTTCTTTTGAAAAAAATTTTTTAATTCTAAGAGAAATTAAAGAAGAAATTGCTCGTGTAAACTTTTAATACGATTCGAAGACAATGCAAGCGTCCAATAATAAGAGAAATCAAGTTAAGAGAAAGAACATTTTAGATTCAAATTCTCAAGCTTCTCTCACAACATGGAAAAAACAGAATTTTACTAAAATATCTAAAAATTTGGCCAAGTATAAATTTGAAAATAAATTTATTGGATCATCAAAATAATTATACAGGACTTTCAAATTAGTTGCTAAAATATTAAAAATTTTTGCAATATCATCGTGTTTAAACATCCTACATAATAATTCTTCATAATAATTCCATCAAAATTCATATTCCAGATGCATCGCACTTAGGATTAGTGTCATACGAAGACGTTCTACTTACCTGGTTGCCGAAGACACCGATGCCGCAGGCTCTACTGACTTCATTGTCCCCGAACCATACCGCGGCCAGCCGAGCTGGAATGGACAAAATGCAGATCTGGCTGATAGCCACCATAGTTTGACCGATAAACGTGACCCAGAAGCGATCGCTGGCTATGCTGAGCACCTTCACCCAGGAACCGAGACAAGTCCCAAGCGCCCCGCAGATCACTGTACACCTGAGACCCTAAAATTCCACCCATCCTCCCATACACTCTGTTTACATAGACATTAACAAATGGGAATATATCAGCGATCGCGCGTAATGAAATATTATTTGTTCAGACGTTAACAATCACTTTAAAGAAAATGAGTTTCAAGGGAGAGAGATATCTCTCGATACTTTCAGCCGCGTTTCACTGATAACTGTTTACGAGAGATCTGTGGTTATCTCGCTCTGTTGTCAGACCATTTTTTTATCTAGCCTCGTTTGTAATACTTTTAATTAATAATAAATCACGCGATCTTTATCGATCTTTTCGTTGTTGCAATTTGCCATTAAAACTTACAATATAATCGAAGTCTGATTATTCAGATATGACCGTTGCTTTCTAATAAAATTGAACCTCGAAGATTGAGTGTGTGTGTGTGTGTGTGTGTGTGTGTGTGTGTGTGTGTGTGTGTGTGTGTGTGTCTGTCTGTGTGTGTGTATGAGAGGAGTTTGTATCTAAAAGAATGCACGATAGTTCTCCGAGATATCACCCACGAATTTTCATTGTTCTACCCTACTTCCGTCGTTAATGCGGCCGTTACTTACGAACTTGTCGAGCAGGTAGCTGGCGGGGAGTATAAGTGGTATGTACGTTATCATGTATATCATGCTCGTCATGTCCACCGCGTAGTCCGAAACGTTGTAATACGTCGTTACGATGCTTGAAATAATGCTATATTGTATCCATTGCATCGAGTTGCTGGCGCTGTACAGCACGAAGAGGATGAGGATCAGCCATCGCCTCTTATAGATTTTCGTCTGCGGTTTCTGCAACCACGGGCATCCGGGTTCGTGATCTTTCAATTTCTCGCTCATTAAGCGTCGCGCAATTTTAAGCGTCAATTTTAGCCTCCCGCACACTATTTTTTATCTATTCAAAGAACGAGAGGACTACGCAAAAGACTAATTCTACATATATCGGCTAAAAGTGATGCGGAATTAACGTGCATATTAAATTTATTATACGCTATTAGCGGTAAAAGTGACATCAAAGTGCTTTCAATGCAATTTCACGTAGAAGTAGGATTATATTGATTTTAATTCGCCACCGGCTCTCGGTGACGTTGTCTCTTTTTTGAGACAAAGGACCATTAATTTTTAAAAAAATATAGATCCTGAAGATAAAGGATAAACTTGATATATGACCGTCGTGTTACTTTAATAATCTAGGATATAAATGCTAAGGCTGCTAAAAATATCGTTTCGGCTCAAAGCGAAGACTGTTTCGTTGATTTTCGATTTTTCTCTGTCACTTTTGATTTTTATTTAAGCAACATATAAGATATTACTTACCTGCTGTTGCACGCCGTCTTCGACGCAAGCGCTGATGATTTTTTCCATTTCAGATATTTCCTGTTCCGGATCCGTTTCCTATATTAATAACGAGCAATATTAACGAGCTTGATTAAATCGAGCAGGAGTATCGTCGAGAGGCGAATCGGTGGTTCTTTCTCATCTATCGATGTCGCATCTATCGCTTTATTTCCTAAAATCCAAACAAATGTCGATCTCACTTCTTCTATCTTCTCTTTCTCTCTCTCTCTTTCGAGAGTATCTCTCAGACCTTCGATAAAAGCAAAATTGAGTATCAGTATTAGAAGTACTTAAAGTATCAAGCGCGAAATGATGCCGTATTAGGATGCTATCAAAATTTTGCACACAGAAAAAACACGAAATTTGATCAAATATAAATCTGAAAATAATTTTCAAGCCATTAAAATAATTATGTAGGACGTTCAAATTGATTGTTAAAATTTTTAAAAATTTTTGCAGTATTATTACCATATTTAAGTGTCCTACATAATAATTTTGATGGACAAACATAGTTTCAGATCAATATCTGACGAAATTTTTTAGTGTTTCAGCAAAACCGTTCTTTCCGTGTAAACATTTCTATTCTTGGAAAACATACTTTTTGCATTAATTGCGTTGCATGGAGATGTCATTGCGAAATTACATCGGGTGTCAATCTGCAATTTTATCCGCGGAAAATTACGAGGAAAATTGTCATATAGAGCAGCATTAATTAAAACTTAATAATCCGAAATAAGCTTCGATCATCAGACCGCGAGAATGCAATTGCTTTGTATGCTAATTAAATACGCATTTAATGACGTCATGACGTCGGATTCGAGAGCAGTCGAGACAATATTAATTAGGTATATTACAAAATATAAATTCGAAATTGAATTAAAATTTCGTTACTCTTTTTGGATTAGATTAATATTTTGTTGAAAATCGCAATTATATTACATTGATATCATTCAGAAGTATGATAAGATTAACAATTACGTGTTTATCAATCTCAAATAATACTCGAAGATTATCATAATAAGTAACCTGAGATATTGATTTAACATAGAGAAATTGCGAGCAATTAATTTCGAAATTTTTCGAAGGTGATAATCACAAGGTGATGATTAGAAAATAAATTTTATCTTATTAAAGTGTAAATCTTCTTTTCAATCACGTTATAATATTCGTCAGAAAGTTATTTAAATAATAAAATTTTTACACAAAATATTTCTATACATATTTAGACATACACAGCAATATAATTTAATTTATGCATTGAATATTAAAATATTTCTTTATATTTTTATTAATGTATACTAAATATTAAATACTATTAATAATAATTAAATAATGTTAAAAGATTTATGTAATAAAAAAAAATTATAAAAAAGAAGATGATGTAAGTCAATATGAGCGAATGAAAAAATTAAATCGATTATATGTACAATATCCAGGAAAAAAGAAAGGATGGAATTTATTAATAAATATTAAAATAGAGCTCCTCTGCAACGCAATTATTAATAAATTCTCGAAACGGTAGTTGCACGAGCATGTACGAATTCCGCTGTAATAAACAAATACACAAACTTCCGTGCAATGTTTAATTAAAATAGTCGCGTTTACAATAGTCCGGTTTAAAAATACGAAATGTTCATTCGTCTCGCGCGCAAATGCGTTATTAATGAAAATTTACGGAAATCAGGTTACTCCCCGATTATCTTACCGGAATGAATAAAATGGTCCCGCGGATTCACGGTCGCTCCCTCGTCGCGTCGCACATCGCGGATCTTCCGCGGCGCGTGCAATCTCACGAATGAATTTTCCCGTAAAGGCGGCAAGAGAGTGGCAGATTACATCGGCCCGTCACGCCTCGTCGCCGGCATCTCGATAACGACAGGCGCGGATGGTGGAAGCGCGAAGCGGCGGCTCACGTTGCCGCGATGCGCCGGACGTGGACTAAGCGCGTATCGCGGGACCGTCCAGCCTTCCACCGTTCGCCAAACGTCCCTTTCTCGTGTCCGCCGTTTCCCCCCGCCGGCCCCCGCGTACTCACTCACGCACGTGAAAATATTTTCACACACAGCCGAGGCGCACACGCCGTCCGCACACGCGGACGTTACGCGCGCGCCTATCAATGACGGTATCGGTTGACGAATGCGCCGTCGCAATGCCAATCGTTCACCAGTGCCCGACGGCATCGTCGACGGACGGCCGTCCCGCCAATGTCACGTCGCCGTCGGTGGCGGACTCTCCTCTGACGGCCGAGATTCGACGCCGCGCGAGGCCGTGCCAAGTGTGGCGTTCAGCCAGGGATTTCGCAATCCGATGCCGGTTTTCTGGCAATGCGATTTTGCGCTGCGAACTGACGCTTTATTTAGTTGTCAGTCTAATTCAGAGATGGCCAATTCGCAGCATACGCAGGGCATTCTTAGTAACATTCCTAAAGAAGTATGCGCTGTCGAAGAAAAATTTGAAAATTTGAAAAACTGAAAATGATGATAAACTTTGTTAAACGAGAGAGAAAAAAAATTAAAGGTTTTCTTTTTTTTGCCCAATTCCGTAACACAGTGGCGCACTAAAGATTTTGAACATCTATGATGACACACCAGATGAAAAGTTGGCCATCTCTGATCTAGCTAGAAATGAAAATCCAAGCAGTCTCCGTTTTGTTTCGAACGGAACGCCAAATTCCGACAAAGATTTAATATTCGAGATTAATATTTATGAAAATGATTCAATTGTAAATGCGTTTATTTTTTTCATTGATTAAAAGCTGAGGCTTAAAGAAATTCAACTTGGAAGATAATACTTTTTTAATCATCGCGAGATGATGACTCTCTTGCGCGACGCATGCATCAGTGACATTTGCATAATCCACATCGTAATGTCATCTCCAAGGATTAATGAATCAATGAACGGACTTGGAATATAAACATTTCCGTTGCAGAATTTTCTATAAAAAAAGATAACAAGAAATCTAGCTATCGTAATTAGCAAAACTTCACTTGATATTAAATATTATATATGCGGTCGAGCGATAACTTATTGCGGAAATAACGTTCAAAGAGACATCAGTATAAATTTCCAATCTCTCGCCGTTCTATCTTCTTCTATGATTCGATTTCTTTCCAATATATATATACAAAGTACATGTATTACCCTTTCCTACAAGGATATATTGCAAATGTTTTAAAATCACGATTGAATATTGAATATTCTCAGGAAACTACGTTGAAACATTTTTTTTTATTAATTAATTTAATAATAATGACGAGTTTATAGAGAGAGATTCATTAGAGAGATAGCCGCAGAAAATAAAAGAAGACAATAAATATGCACGAAGCAAAGTGAATACTAATTAATTTAAATATAATTTTAATTAATTCTTTGAATGCCGCATTGCTTTCTAATTTTTTTATAACTGTGAAAAATAATCTCTCTTACTTACGCAATCAATACTCTGACAGGTGAGTGCATTTTTACGTCGAAGAAACTTTGAAGAAACGCTACGTTGCTTTTTGTCACTTGAACGGTTAATTAAAGTATATTATTGGAAATGTTTTCTTGAAATTTATATATAATATATATATATATATATATATATATATATATATATATATATAAAATGAATATCTAAAATATCTTAAATTTTTTGTTTATGTTTGCGTAGAGCTAAAATAAAAGCAGCTAAGATAAAATACTAAGCAATCATTATAAATTTCAAGAAAACATTTCCAATAATATACTTTAATTAACCGTTCAAGTGACAAAAAGCAACGTAGCGTTTCTTCAAAGTTTCTTCGACGTAAATATATATATTTTCTATATACGTCTATAAAAGCCATAACGAGAATGTGACAATGACCAATAACATACCAGAAACACCAACGAGTAAAACGTTCGTCTTATCAGCTGAATACAACCGCGCAAGATAACACGCACATGATATGAGCCAAAGTCTCGGCGTTTCGAGCTATATAGTAGTTCAAAAGGAGGCCTCGCTTTAATACCTTGAGATTCTATTCTCTATTTCGTAAGCATAAAAATTGTACATGTACGACACTTGAGAGACAAATACTTTTTGTTGCCGAAAGGGAAATCGGTATAATCGAGTTCTCGAGGTGAATTTTCCATGAGATATTGATTTTATCTCAGTTTTTTTCACATCTCTGATATCACTTTCATTTTCTTGCGAAATCAATTACCTCGTTTAATATATTCAATATATTCGTTGTATTATAATTCTAATTAGATCTATTCTAGCGGATTAGAAAGTAGAATGTGTCTTGGGATTCCAGTTTTCTGTATTATCGGACACTGAATTCGCCTCGTGAGATATACCGATTTCAATTTTTTTTTTCTCGATTTTCTCGTCTTACCTGCCAGACAAAACCGATCGCAGGAGAATCGGACTCTCGACGACGCTGAGACGCTTCCATCGTTGAAATATCTAGACTCAACTGTCTTTTCCACCTTCCCATCTTTCTTATCTTGAGTTTGGCTCAAATCTTGAATCAACATTCGGAAATTCGCTCCAGATTCAATTTCAACTAATTAAGAACAGGAACTGCTGTCAACTGGAAGATCATTAAGCACACTGACTCTGGTGGCGATAACTTTCCGTCAGATGTCTGTCGACCTCCGATTATCATTTTCGTCTTAATCAGCGAAAAAAATCAACGTGCATGCGAAAAATAACCATCATGACCGAATGAAGAAGACTATCTTCTCTCTTTCTCTTCGTTTCAACATACTTCTGCACGGCTAAATCAGCAAAAGGTCACTTCTACAAGATTAAACGCGAAATACAAACGCAGGATGAAATCTTCGAATTAAATAATCGATAAAGCTGGCGATTTGGAAATGTCATTTTACGCGTGAGTGGCAAGGACATGTCACAATTTATTACTTCATAATTAATAGTACCCTCTAATCGACTGCGCATACATTTGAAAAACAAATGTTTGAGAAGAAATAACACAAATAACACGTGTGCAAAAATAATGACAGATATTATTTTTTTCTTTAATTTCTTTTCTCATAGGATAAAAGATTCATTCATATGATAATTATGTTAAGATATTTGAAATCTGGTAGTCTTAAATAATTAGAATTGATAATGAGCAACTTGTTGTCGCATAAAATTTATTCATTACTTAATACTTATTACAATCTCTTATTTTTTAACCAGTTTTTTCAGAATGTAACACGTTTTTATTACATATGTTAAATTTTGTTAAAATTAAATAAGTAAATAATTATTCAATTAATGAAGAGATAAAAAATATCGTGTGCAATTATAAACATTTTAACCAAAATTAATTATATGACATATGTATTATTTTGTTTCTTTGTTAATTTAAATTTTTATTTTGTCTATGAAATTAATATAATATAATTTTAATGTAATTTATATATATATATATATATATATATATATATAAATATATGTATACAAGTTATGTTAATATGTATACAAGTTATTAAAATCTATTAACAAAGGAACAAATTATATTGAGACACTGCATAAATAATTAGCTAAACATTCAATTAATTAGCCAAAGATAACATGCTATATTGTGTGCATGCTATATTATGTGAATTCATGCTCTTTAATATGAGTAAACTAATACGATAATATGATACTTATATACAATGATATAATACTTTATGATAATGCCATCAAGAGCGCTTTTGTATTTCAACTGATGATACAAATATTCATATCAAATACCGAGAAAAGTAAAGTGACATAGAATGGCGACAATATCTCTGTCATTAGCAAATGAATCTACGACTCGTTTATTCATTCTCACGTCAACAACTTGAGATGCGATGTAACAACTGCGCATTTCTGTCTTAAAACAACATTTAAACAAAAATATAGCGAAATAATTTTAATGACGATAATTTAAGAAGTTAAAAGAAAATTTTTCCCTTTATTATATCTATAGCTACTTTAAATTAACAACATATACATCAACATATATCATTAGTTTAATGTGCCAAAAATAATGTGATCAAATTTGGCGCTCCAGAAATTATGTTTATTCAAAATGTAAAATTTCACGTATTGAAGTATGAGAACACGTTCGACATGCTTAATATCATGATATTCAATATCAGAGTAATAAATTCCTAGATAACGAATAGTTGAATAGTTCAACATTTAACTGCATCTAATGGAAGGAATTGATATGCACTAATGAACAAAACGTATTTTTACATTAAATTATTAAAAAATCGAAAATTAGAAAATTCCTCTTTTTTATTCAATCTCTTTGCCTCATTTCATTTTTTTTTTCTTTCTCCTTCGTTGCTCTCTTTTACGGGGAAATACGTGTACGAAGGTGCGTCTCTGCACGTCGGCGGCTGACGGATTGGAGATCACAATTAGCACAAGAATAACGTGTTTAGGCTCACGAAATGCGGCGGCGTTAAGGAAACTCGACAGATGGAAACGCGTCACTGAAACTCACGTGCTTCCCGCGTCACGATGAAGCAATTGTCGCGCATTGTGTGAGCCGAGGAAAACGAGCTCTCCCAAGTCATTGGTGCGACCGTTCGCGGCACCGTAAGAACTTACAATTAGTCTCAGTCGGGCCTTATCGCGAGCACGGGACGGTTCCGCACGAGCGAGGAGATACGCGGATGCAACGCTTGCGAAATTTCACGCGGGGAAGAGAGCGACACTGCGTGTGTCTCTGAGACAGAGAGAACGATCTTTCCTTTCCCTCGCGGGAGAGATAAATCACGCGAGAAAGACCTCGCGGATAAAGTGCGAAGTACTACGTCGTGAATTGAAAGAGATATATGTGTGTGTGTGTGTGTGTGTGTGTGTGTGTGTGTGTGTGTGTGTGTTTTATATATATAATATATATATATATATATATATATATATATATATATAGTATATTGTATATATGTGTGTATGTGTGTATGAAATACGTTTTGGGGATAGAGAAGTGAGTTCGGATTGTGACTTTTCCAGGACTTGTGGTAAAGCCGGAAAAAATTCTCGCAATTATATAAATACAGGGATACAGCTATATAGTAATACTATAAGTAATAGAACAGTATAATCCAAAATATTTTATCTCGCTTTTGCTCTCTCCGCTGTTCTCAAAGTGTAAGATCTATAAATAAGATATTTATAATTGTAAGCAAAATAACATTAAAATATTTATAAATCGAGGAGTGTAAAATCATTCAAAGCTTGATCTTTTGACCTTTTAATTTTTTAATTTTTTATTTCAATTTTCTAATCTTTCAAGCAGCGTGGATTCTTGAACTCGGCTAATGTTGATATCGGAAGAGGATATATTTAATGAGTGTTAATTCAGTATCAAAGGTCACGGGAAATCAATAAGAATCGAATGGTATATCGTTCTTTAAAAATAGATACGTACATTTAATTATCAAGAGTAAGAACATGTTGTCGCGATATCTGCATTCTGCATTCAATTTCATTCGCGTATAAAGCCCATGAGGTGCATCCTGGCAATCAAATGTATGACTATTCAAGAGATTCAATCTAGATTTTCTTGAATGAATAAAATAGATGTTAATTTTTATTTTTTACTAAATTATAGAAAAAAGCTGATTTGAATGGGCTTGGAGAAAAACGCGAGTGATTATTGTAAAGCGTTACGTTGAGAGTTCAATTCAAATTGCAAAGAGTTTTCATATGGAAAATATGGAGTTTTAATATGGAAAGAACGCTTAATATTTGACAGGAATAAATTATGGCGGAACATATTTTACGAGGCGATTCATTTTCAATGAATATTCGCGCATGAATATATGATAAATTGCAGATCAGGTGAAGTAACACGGTCTTTCGAGACGCGTTCTTCGCTCGCACGTCGATGCTAATCGCTCCGGAATGAGCATCCCGCGTACTCCACACTACGTCGGATGATTGGCATCGATTGTATATCGTAATATCATATCATATCGCAAAAATCAACAGTGCGATCGACTAAAGTGCGTATCGTGACTCCAGTCACATCGAAATACTTCCTCGTGTTGAAAGGGTCGTCGTTCTCACGCTAAGAGAAACTCGTCCGAAAGAAGAAGACTTCTTCCACTGAAAGTCCTCGCTGAAGACTGCGTTCTCGTGTCTTCCTAGCCGTTGGACGAGAATCATCGAAGAAATATGATCCTCTCACCTAGCATGAGTTTATTGGCGGCCGGAGTGGCTTCTGGACTTTTTCTTTTCATCAGCCTTCGAATGAGGTAAGCGCACGAAAATCGTTTAAAGATTGTTGATCGATTGCTTAATATTTTATCTATATCACTTCTTTGTATTCCCTTGTCGATATACGACGATTATTCCGAATCGCTTTTCCGCTAAGAAGAAGAATGATTTATAGAAAGAGCGAAGAAATTCAAAGTTTTTAAACTTTCTATGCAGCCTTAAGTACCCGAGATTATTAAATTTCTTAAATTATTAAATTTTCTCGAAAGACGAATATCCAATGTAGATTCGAATTGCAGATCATAAATATTCAAATATATGAGTTCCAGTTTTCTAAAAATTCTGGAATTTTTCGATACGTCAACGTCGATATTATCATTTTTAATCCTGCCAACGAGTTTGAATACTCTTCAAGTATTTCTGATTTTCTGTATTTCTTTTCTGATTTTTTTCTAAAATTTTTCCAAATCTGGAAATTTCTCTAGTACGTAGTATTAAAGAATTTCTCTAATAAATATTATTTTAGCTGTATCACGTATTTATTGTTTTTGCTATAAATATTTTTTTATTGACATAATAGTAGCAGAAACTTTAAGATTATCAGCAACAAGTGGATTTGCGCTTATCACATCTGTATCACAGTCGTATCAATGTCCAAGTTATTTTTTACGATTCTCCGAAAAAACCTGCATTGTATCGCGATAATCTCGCCGGAGTGCAATAATATTATTGCATCACGTGAAATAATTATTATCATTTTCTAGATGATTCAAGGCTAATTTTTAATGACACTTTCTGCGTTTAAAAAATTGAAAAGAAACGATCGTCATGGTGATTTTGGAAGTAGGAAGAATGGGTTTTATCTATATTTTTCACTTTACATCGACCAGTTTTATCAATAAATGGTGTATCGGTATAGATAATCGTTGAAGTTTAATAATAATTCGACTACCGTCTGGAATCTCATCGGGATCGCTCGTGACGCAACAAAAACCCGAACGATTTGTTGTATCGTCGGCTTAAAATCGCGACAGGCTTATTAATTCAAAGCAGATCGATATCTGTCACTTGCTGGTATTCTGAGATAACGAGATAGCATTGCGTCGACTATGACCCGGATTAAAAATTGATTCCGGCCTTTGCGTTCCAGCAAGATTTCCAAGCATATCAATGCTTATAATAGAAATAATATTGATAAATCATATAATCTCAGACTGTATTGTATATACACGGACTATTTTCGTACGGTCCCTTGTCAGTTTTGTCGATATTCTTTTATAAACTGGAACGAGGACTATTTCGGAAAGTGGAAATAAAATAATTTTTTGATGAATTCTTTCTGAAAAGTTCAAAAACATACGTGTGTTGTCCAATTGAAATAAACCGCATTTCGTCGAGCAAGCATTATTTTTTCGCCGCATTATTTTTTCATACCACCTGAAATAAGGCTATCTTTCTCTTAAATTATTTTCACGATAAAATAAATAAAAACGTGACGAATAATAAAAAATACGAAATTGGACGAGATAATACGATCGTCACAAAATCCTCCAAAAACCAACACGTTTGAAAAAAAATCATAAATAAAATTACTAAAAAAAAAAAAAAAAAATTAAAGCGGTTAGTCCACGATCAAAAAATCATCCCGACGATTACGTCACTTCACTTTATTGCGTGTGGACAAACATCATCTGACATTTCGAGTAATAAATTTTTAAATCGCCGTTTAAATCGTCGTCCAGCGAATCTTCCTCACGTCCGTTCCGTCTTAATTCCGCGCATTTGTACTCCACGCGCGCGAGTAACAGATCCTTTTCTTCCGCGAAGAGACGCTGGTCTGGCATGCGCGATCGGGAGAACGTTGCGTGCAATGATCCCGGGGCGTGAATAATACGCGGCGTGATCTCGCGGCCTCGCGCGGAGAGACCGCGGCGGATTTAGGCCCGCCGGAAGCGCCCACGTCGGCGGTGATGCGTGCGACGAGAGACGTACGTATCGACGACGTATCGATACGCGCGCGAGCGAGCGAGAGGAGGTGCCGCGGGTGGGCGAGGGGGTGAGCGGGGAGCGTCATTAAGGATGCACGTGGCGGGCCACGGGGCGTGGAGTACGTCAAATGGTAAAACGTCGGGCGTTGCACAATGTACGTATCGGGCCACGTCGAACAATGGACGCAACGGCGCGTAGGGGAACCGGAAGCACGTACAGGAACGCCGAACACCCGGGGATCCGCGCGCACCAGCGCGCGCTCTCCTCATTGTCGGGATATTCGCTGTCGCGGATAGTCGATCCGCTCGGCGCGACGAACGTTCGAAAATACGCGCGAGACGAGCTCCAAAAGTGCCCAAGAGGACTTTTGGTTCCTTTTTGGTTCCATTCGCGATCGGTCGGATTCTCCGCGTCGATGAAGCCCCTCCGCTCGACGATAACGATGACGACACGTCGAAGTTGATTTTCCGCGAAGTCGAGTCCCTGGCTGCATTGTGATCTACCTTCCGAGGATGAAAGCGTAAATTGCTGGCGCGCGTTGCCTCAACGTCCGTCTATCGAAACCGCCGAAAGTCTTGCTCCACTACGCTACTGGAAGTAATTTTCCGCGAAACTAGAAATCCGCTCTATTGTTCGCATATGAGAGCGGCGACGATAAGGAACGAAAACTTAAACGCGCATTATTCGACGTCGCAACGATCACCGGAGAGACCGACGGCATTTCTATTCAACGTTGGAAATTAATTTTCCGCATGGGGCTCGGAGAGCTCGGACTGTCCTCTATTTTAAAAACGACAACGTGAAATTGGAAATTTATAGAATCGAGTAACGCGTTGAACGGACAAGTTTACGAGACAGAAAAATATTAGCGGTCAAGAGTTTGGTGCGACAAATATCTCGAAAAAGGATAAAGGAAAACTCTAAAGAAAAAAGTACGCGCGCACGAAAGTGCGTAAATGAAAAAAAAATAATCTGTACATCTAAAGAAAAACAAGTGAAAAGTAAGGTGCGAGTCTCATGAAATATGTATGAATTAGAATAAAACAGGGGAAGAGACAAAGCCGATAAAAAAAAAAAACCTTTGACAGCTTTGATTGAGAAGAACAAAGCTGGAAAAGCAGATAGATCAAACGGACAGGTTCGTCGTTCTTACTTTTACTCGATGACAATAGCGCGAGGCGTTCGCGTTGATATTCATTGTGAGACCGAGCTGAAGCTGAACGACCGATGAAACATTTCTTTCTGAGGGTCCTCTGCGGGAGAAAGCGAGAGAAACGGTAAGTGCGAACGATGACTCGATGGAGCTCGATAATTACTGCAAAATTATTCTAATGAGGTAATGTTAAATCCTTATTCAATTATGCATAAACTGAGGAGGAGTGCTTTCTTACAAAGATAACTCATTGGTAAATTTACTGCCTCCCATCGTACCGCACACGTCCCACACTTCGCCACACCTTCTTTTGTGGAGAAGAATTTTTTACTAATTTCTTTAACAAAAGGAAAAAGGCAATGCAAAGTAACAAGAATAAAAATTAAGTTTTACTAAAAAGATTCGAAATGTAGGTAATTTATTTTATGATTGTGAACCTTCGTTATTTATATAGGTTGTAAAAATTGATTTTCTTTACAATTTCTCCATTTCTTCCGTCTTATTCAAGATATGTAACTTACGTATTTTTTATACAATATATCGAGAGTCGATTAAAAAGATTGATGTAAAATTCACCGTGTAATGAATATGGCGATGTTCGCTCGGATAGGAAAGGTGTTTATTATATAATAAGAAGCGATTACAGAAGCGAGGAATTATATGATAGATGATGTAATATGATTACCGCAGCGCATGATGGATCTGCAAAGCGTCTTTCATATGTGAAGACATGAGAAAACATTCAAAGCAAGAGATTCTATTCTCTTTACATTAAAGTTGCATCAAAATCGACCAATATAAAAAAAATGCATTAATAAAAATAGATTTTTAAAGACGTTATAGAATATTCTTATTATCTTATTACGATTTTCTTTCTATAAATTGCAACAAAAATAATAAAAATCTGTCATTTCTTCATAATCTTATCATGTCATGTCATTTTATTCATAATCGTAACGGAAAAGTAAATAATGTAAAAAATTAAAAGTATTGTAAAAGTATTAAATTAAAATATATTTAAATTATAAAATCAAAGTTTTTTTTAAGTATTATGAAAAAAGCAATAATGACAAAACAATTTTCTACAAACTTGGTAAATTTTAACGACGTATATTTGGTCTGTTATTAACACAAACTTTAATTAAAACTTGTACTAGAAATCGCTTAAGAAAAATTAAGCGAACAATTAAATTTCATTCTGCGATTGTATTGTTCTACCGTTTCTCTTTCTTCTCTCTCTTTCTTTTCAGCATGGAAAAAATTCTTTAAATAGAAAACGAATTTTAAAAGACGAGTTTTAAGAAACTCTAACTTTAGAAACGAGTTCAACAGAGTTTTATAAGAGACAAAAGTTATCTAAAACTCAAATACACTTAAATAAACCTCATTTTAAAAAGTAACTCGAACTAATAACATGACTGTGGCTGTCCTAATTATCACTTCTTTCGAAATCTCGAATGCACGGTGTATCTACGTCATAAGATTCTACTTTCAACATAACGTCATCATACATCCATTGAAATTAACGCGTCTACATTACGCGGTACAAAGGAAGAAATAAGGACTGGCAGTCCTGCCGATCCTACTGTTTAGCATTTCAGCGACCGCCGAAATTCCAGTGAAAGTTTCTATCAATCGGCGGCGACGTGGATCGACGAGGAAGGAGAAAGAAAAAAACGAAGAGGAGGAGAGAGAGAGAGAGAGAGAGAGAGAGAGAGAGAAAGAGAGAGAGCAGGAGAAAGGAATACAGCGTCGTGGGAATGTAACGAAGACGGAGGCTCCTACCATCGGCGCGCATAACCGCGCGATCCTGAGTTTCCCCGGCTACCGATGGTTCACTGTCACTTTCGAGCCGACAGTCCGGTACGAGAATACGATCGCGCCGGTTCTGCGGCACGAGTGGTCCCCGGAAATGGCATGCCCGGTGAATTAATACATACATACACGGTCTGACCGCGGGCCGAACTCGCATCTCCAACACCATCGCGAGTTAAATTACGACTCTACCGACACCCGACATCGGGGCGGAGTCTCCTTGTCGTTAAGGGCGAGAAAAGTGCCATCAAGTGCCTTGGACTACCGAGACGTGGTCGCATAGGTGAAGTAATGTAACGGCAGCAACGAGAGAAAAAAAGGAGAAAGAGAAAGGAAGAGAAGAGGAGAGCGAAGGAGAGGAAGACGAAAGGAAGGGAAAAGAAGCAGAAAAATCAGCTTGGAGGTTGTCTGGAGGAATAGCAAGAGGAATAGCGAGAGAAGTGAAAGGGAAAAAACGTAAGAGAGAAGGATCTTCAATTGCAAGAAGAAATTGAAGGTGCAGCGTTTGAATAGCTGCAGGATTAAAATATCACGATAAATTGATTGTACGTTAAAAATAGAAGGAAGATTGATTCAGCCGAAAGGAAGGAGATAAATGACGAGAAGAGAAGCTGACATTTTATATTGAGAACATTAATGTGTATTAAAAAGTGTGTATTAAAAAGAGGATAGAAAAAAATAATTAAAATTAGCCAAGAGAGCTGATCAGAAGACTCGTTTCAGGAAGAGGAAGCACGAGGAAAAGGGGAAGCTTGTTTAGAATATGTAAATTGAAGTGGATAGAGCCGGGATTGATAAACAAGGTGGGAAGAAATCGAAAAGTTTAATTGATAAAATTATCTAAGAGAACTGGAAGAAATAAAAAGAGTTTTTTTTCTATTAAATGCAACGGGTAAACAAAATGGAATCCATATTGAGAAGCGGAGCGAGTTCAAGATAAAAACGTGAAGAAAGAAGAAAAAAAGGAAAAGAAAGGCGCAATTGAAATCGTTTCCTCAAAAAGTAATCAAAACAGAATTACATAAATGCGTTTAATTGCGCGTGCATGTGTGGTAGCGGTGAAGCAGACCAAGAAAAGCAAAAAAGACGCGACTGGCGCCAAGTGCGCGATAACACAAAATTAAAAAGAGATCCGAGAGGAAACCGAGAAAAGAAGAAAACCTGACCTCTGATTGAAAAAGATAGAGAAAGATAGTTTCGCAATCGGTGTTTGCGTAATGTACTTATGTCAAGTTAAACACGTGTGCGCGTATGGGACACGTATAAAAAGCGCGAACGAGGCTCGATTGTGATCGCGTGACGTGTACAGCGCGGCGTTACATAAAACGACGTAACTTCCGCCGCCGATCGCGCGGTGAAAAGCCACTGCCGCCGATCGCGTAACCGGCAAAATTGAAACGCGAGAACGCGTTCTCCGCGCGCGAGACGCGCCGCGAGAAGAGATCGTTGCCGCGACCGCGGACGGTGTCGCGGCTGTCGCGGGAGGATGCCGGAACGCGGATCGACCGAGCCGAGGAAGTCGATGGGGAAAGCGAGGATCATCGCGGCCAGATGCGGAATCGCCGAATCACCGCGTCCGACGTCGTAAATAAGAGATTAGAGGGTCGAGGGAACTTTCGCGCATTAACTCGCGAACTAATTCGCGAGGTCTGCGCGATTGTGGCATTCTGAAGAACGCTCCTGATTTTCGCGGGATTCTCCGGGATAATTTTCTCACGGTGGAGTCATCGAAGGCTGAACGTATGTTGGAAATGATCGGCAGAGGAATACATCTTTCCTTTCGTAATCACTGATGTGATTAGTGCTGTGATTTAAATAAGGAATTATAGATAGAGAACGATCGATGTAGACTTGGATAAATCGTGATTAAGTAAACACAGTAAAATCCCTGCGAGTAATTGATAGTGCCATGTGATTTAGAAAGGGACGATAATTATCCATTTAAAAGTCGGAACAAATTGCGTAATCGGATTTCAAATTCACTAGATCAAAATTAACTAGAATGAGTCATGATAGAATGAATTAGAAAAAAAGGAATAATTTTGTAAGTGTTTTGCGTTGTCTTCACTCTCTTAGAGAAAATTTTCCCTCGTTCTTCAACCAGCAACATGTTGATCCACGTTTCCACTTTGATCTCGTCACTCCTAATCGAGAGCGATAAAGTCGTACCCGGTCAGGAGAAGTATAACATGGCAACTTTTATGGTCCTTTTTCTCCTGATCACCATCGAAGTTGTAGTAGTGAAAGTGGTGACATCCGATATGGAACGAGATGAGGACAGTCACTCATCAATAAGCTCGGCCGCGGTATTCTTCGATCGTGAAGATTAACTAATTATTAGATTAACTAATGGGCCAGCCAAATGAACAAAACTGATATTTATATTATTTCAACTATTTTGAAAGTGGCACAGTGGTGTTTAAAAAAACCTTCATTTACACCAATAAATTAATACTAATCTTCTCGTAACATAAATTAATAATAAAATAAATTAATAATAAAATTAATAAATATTTCTTTTACTACGACATATTTAATCTTCCATAAAAAATTTATTTATTTCAAAGAAGAAAAAATAAAAGAGAAATAAAATAGTATGGCCGATAAGACCGATCAACTGGCAATGATATTTAGCCTTAACATCTTGGAATTGGGACAACCATCAGTATCGCATGTTGCGGTTTAGAAAGAAATGACAGCGTCGATTTATGACGTTCACGTTTGACTTCTGCCACTTTCCAAATAAACATAAACCGTTAATTAAGTGCGTGCGATGACCGAGAAAAAAATAATTAGAAATGCGTGCTATTGTAGCATAAAATCGTATCCACGTTGTATCTATTTATAAGTACTTTCTACTACATTCTCTTTCATTACTGTTGGTTCGCGCCGATTATAGGTTTCGATAATATGATACCTCAACAATACACGTATACGGGGTACCATAAATCTGAATTTCCTCTTAAATCTAAAGTAGATCTAAAGTAGATCTTTCTTCAATAAAAATGTTGGCCAAAATTTTTATTGATAAAATTATGATTAAAATTTTAATTATAATTAAATTATAATTAATTATAATTAAAAAATTTTTCGAAAAATTATTCTTTGATTTAGATAAATATTATTTCTGCAATTATTTAATCCAAGATATAATTATTAATCGCTGAAAATGAATCAAAATTTTGTATGTTATAAAATTTCAAAAAAATTCTTTTTTTAAATTTTATAAAAAAAAATAGAAGAAGAAAAGATTCTCGTGCGCTTTAATTAACATTTAAGTGTCGTAATTATACTCATTAAAAAAACTAATTATCAAATAATCATCGATTTAAAAAATAAAAGCGTCTCAAATTGAACCAGCAACTCGAATTTAAACATTTCAAAGTTCAAACTTAAAAATTAAGAATTTTTTTATTTTTGCTATAAAAAAATTATAACGAGGCATAACATTTTCGTCGCATATTCGCTTTTACGAGACACCCTGTACAGTAAATGCGCATTATGTTAATAGTTGGTGCATACATATACAGTAAGCGCGGTTATTTTGTACCGTTACGACGTTGTAAATATGTAACAACTGTGTCCTAGAATACGTAGTTCGAGTTGATCGCTGTGGCTTCGTAATATAATAAGTTCGAGCAATTTTATTGTGCATATTTTACACAGGATTATTCCTTGACTATATTGATTATTTTATTACAAATACTGCTTATTATACGTGGCATGACTTTTGATCACGTCATCCTCTGTTATAAACATTTGCAATAAAATTTCAATGTCATAAATAAATTTAATCAGTCACTCATCAGTTTGCAAATTCGTTGTTTCGACTTCTACTTGGGCTTCTACTTGGGCTGTATTATTCTTGGATTCCATATTATGCAAATAATAAATATATTTTTGCTGCAAATTTTGCAATTGTTCATGAAATATAAACCTTGTTTACATTTAATGTGCTGCTTATTTTGTGCAACTCCTCCAACGTATATTCCTCCAATGTATACTGTGTAATATTAAACAACTGAAATATATTTTTAACTGAGATGAATCAATATCAAATTAATATTGATTATCTTAATTTGTAACAATTTCTGTCTATGTATTACTAAAGCAAAATCAATTGACGGTAAAAAACAATATCAAATTCGAATAACACTGCTTGATCATTGATAATAACATTGATCAATTCATATTTAATCAATAACAAATTCTAAGATCTAATTCGGAGACCTAAACTTAACGTCTGAGTAACTATCACGATACACGAATACATGATGACTTATTTCTGCCTCCTCGACTTTTAGCATTTTGATTTATAAAAGAAAAAAAAAATTTAGGAAGAACTCGAAGAACTCGAGAGGAACGAAACGGGTGGTCGTCGATGACGGACATTGCGCCTGTTGCTTGGCACCGTTTCTAGTCGGCCGCGGCGTGCGTTGCAGCGATTGCGGCGCCAGATCCTGCAGGAAGGCCTGTTCGCGTTGGGACACGTCCGAGAATGCCTGGCACTGCATATTCTGTCATCAACAAAGGTCTCCTCAATAATACATATTCATATTCCCTACAATATTACTTCATTTTCACCCTTCACTCATTTCATAAATAAAATTTGTCATAGTCCCTCCTATCTCTATTTCAATAAAAGCTTCAATGAGCATTAAGAAATTCATCAAGAATTTTAAATAAGAATTGTTGTTGAGAGAGGAAAAAAATTTATAATTCTTCACAGAGCGTGGCTGAAGAGGAATGACAAGTGGTTCGACAATTTCGGCGGCACGGCGAACGAGGAGGAGGAGCTGCACAGCTTCTTCGGCACCGCGAAATCGCGAGTCTACGTTGCAGGTAATTATGCGCGTACGCGCGCGCGCGCGCGTGTGTGTGTGTGTGTGTGTGTGTGTGTGGGTGTGTGTGTGGGTGTGCCCAGAGGATCGTACATAAAACTTTTAGTGTTCAGTCAAAAATATTTTTAACGCTTGCGACGCGTCGACGGCGTTGCAAGTGTTCCGGAACGTTCGGCGTATTCTTTTCCTTGCCGATTTCATATGTGCCGTTCTATCCTCGATCGGCGAACGTCCGTCCTTGTTCCAAGGCAGAAAAGCGCGTAACGGAGGGAGGACTGAACGGTAAGAACGGCTTCGAAAAGTCTCTCACGATGGTGATGCTCATTGTTCGGTGCGCGCCGCGTGATCCGCCATGTGAATCGCGATATCAACGCGCTCGATCGGGAAAGAGCGCGTGCAATCTAACGGAGAGACGCGGTGGTGTACGGTCCAGGATTTAGAAAGCGACTTTTCTTCGTCCGGCGGACGGACGGGTTGTGTGATTTGAGGAGAAGTGACGGCAATGGCAACGCGAAGCCTCGAGTAGTTCCGCGATATCGAGAACGCGAAACGTGACACTTATAAATCGAACGCGGAAGGGACATGACTCCGTATAATTGTACGAACGTGACATTCGAACGTGACAATTTTGTAACGTAACGTAAGTTTGGTAAACACATTAACACGTTAATTTATCCTTATTTAATTTTGATTTTTAATAAGTAAGACGAGAGCAGAAGTAAGACTCGAATTGCTTTGAGCGAAGCCTTCGAGCACTGAAAATGAGGAAGAACATTTTTAAGGATACTCTAATTGTTTTCTCTTCCAGGACATGCAGCCGCGAATGTGGAGCAGAATCTGGAGGATCGGGAAGAGAGGCGCATGGTACACGCGGTCCGAAATTTTGTCGAGAAGATAGTCGACGGCCTCGTTGAAAACGTGGATGACACGCCGATCGATCGGCTCTACGAGGATTCCGAGTGTAAGCGAATTATCGCATGTAATGATAATTGACAGCGAGCGTTAGCGTAAAATCAGAATTTTAATTAACGCCCATTAATGCAGATGACAAGTTTCTGGAAGAACACCGTCCCCCGTTGACCGCCGCTTTAATTAGATTGTCTACCTGCCTGGAAGTGTCTCTCACGAGTAAGTATTCTATCTGCGATTGTTCAGCTTCATTTCTTATTTAAATTAGTTTCTTCTCACAATTAGAACTGTTTAATTTTCTAAATCTCGTTTCTAAACTTTTATGAGTTACGAGAATTGAATTAGACGTCTAGATCCACTCTTGCATTGTTATTACAAAAACACTGCGCAAATCGCGGTCAGGATAAATATGTATTGTGACCTGTATTTTTTCGCGTGCGTTTGTATCTTGAGCTCGCCGACACGCATTAACTCGATTGAATCTTTGCTTCTCGTTTTACACTCATACCGCTAGAAAAAATATTTTTATGAGTGTCACATAACTTTAATTTTTCGCAGCGTATTTATAAATAAAAAGTGCACTAGTACAGAGCGCTTCTCTCGAATCGCAATTAAGTTTTGGTAATTTGATAATAATTATTATTATCATTACATATTCATATCATAAATAAAAAGTCATTGTACTGTCATAAATCAACCTATTGTTTATTTATGTTAGACTTGTTAGATTTTTTAAAGTTACAAAAGTTGTTTTTTTTTTCGTTCTCGTAGCCAATTTTTTTAATTAGAAGAATATAAAATAAAATCGTTGCTTAATTAAATAATTATGAATACTTAAAGTAATACTAAAAGTAACTATTGCAGATGCAAATAGATCCAAGACGACAAAGCGTATAATTCGCGAATGAGTCTTGAGATCGACACCCGGTGTCTTCTTCGCTATCACGTACACCGGTTATTAACTACCGTCCGCGATAATGCCTTCCCAACGAAGACAATGCGCGCCGTTCCGCTCCACCGGTCGTCGTTCTTCGGGCACTTTTATCATTATACCCACGTTCGCGACATCTTGACGGCGCGCGATTACGTAAAAGACACTACCGGCGCTCGTAATTATCCTAGCGTCCTCCACTTGGCGCAATTTTACCTTCCCACGATGAACCGATTCCGTTAAATGCAAAAAGAGACGAACGGCTCGTCCGTCGCGACAAAAGTAGCTTGCGAACTTGTTATTAACCAGCATCGAAAAAAAAAAAAAAAAAAAAAAAATAGAGAACAAAGCCTCGACGTCGCGAATAAAAAAGCTTTCGTTCCATGCTATAAAAGAATTTTTTTTATCTTTTTGTATCCGTTAAAAAAAAACTTACTTTGCTTTTACTCGAACAAAATTCTCTTTGATTTTGTTAGTTTGATACATTACGTGTGTTTTAAAACGCTATGAAAGCTGACGATTAAATCCATTTTGTTACGTTACGATAAATAAAGAAAATGTAACGCGAGATCGCGGTATCAGATCGTACTTAAAGATTGGCGGGTTGCAGATTAGAAATTTGCGAAAGTTTCTTGTGTAATGCGATCGAGTGTTACAACTACAGGAAAAGTGACACTTTTTCGAGATAACGTGATCGACGTAATTTTTCCTGATATTTTGCCGCTATCTGCAATTTGTTAGTTGAAAACAATCAATATGATATTGCGTATCTTACATTGTTGGAGCAAAGCGATTTTGTTTATATCTTTAAAAATTTGAAACGAGCTGATATGCTGTTCATGTAGTTCGGTTAGAACTCGATAGATTGTGCACGTTGTATCGCAACACGGTGCTCCCTTCAAACATCTGGCTCGTATAATCTTGCAAATTATATCATACAATCCAGTATTTATAAATATAAATAAGAAAATGTAATTTCTTCATATGTCATCTGACATTGTTTAATGTAACGCAATTAATTTTGTTCAGAGACTCAGTCACATAATTTTTTATATTCGACCAAAGCGACCTTTTGGATGAACAAAATTCATACGATATTAATTTGTGCAAATAAATATCTAAATCGAACTATCACGTTATTAAACATGTCTTTTAAATATAATTTTATAGAGTAAGAAGTATTTTCATAAATACTTAATTACACTAGCTTTAAGAAAAAGGTAGTTCAGCTACTTTCACGAACCTTCATTCCGGTTTGAAACGCTACATGCCGAACCTGATTTCGTAAGAAAGATTTTTCCTCAAAAGTTCACCTTGCCGTAAATTGTAAATATACTTCGATAGCTCTTAATGAATACTAGAAGAAAAGAAGAGTCAAAGGACTCTAAAATCAGATCGATAAAAGCCAATCGCCATTTAGCAACAAATTTGCGATAGCGAAAGTTGAAATTCTGACTTTGATTTAGCGTCAACTTTACCAGCGACAGCCTCTTGTTAATTTAAAAGTAAACTCGTGTAATGCTACTAGAATATCAATAAACCGGTTATTATTAAGAATTAATGTATTGTAAATATTTTCGATCTGTGTTTTTGCATTTTTAATAGGAAATTTATGGTTGTTTTTAAAGTTTCAAGTTTAAATCGCCAAAGTCGAAGTTTCAACTTTCGCCATTGGAAATTCTCTGTTAAATGGCGATCAGCTTTCAAGTCTACTTTTTGAGTCGTTCGGCTCTTCCTTTCTTCAGATGCCCAGCAATGAGGTTGCTCGCAGCAAGAGCAAAGTATGTTTATGATTTACGGCATATATCTAAAACAGACACTTTCGAAGAAAAATTATCCTTTGCTGCATTTCACAATAATATTTAAAAAAGAGGTCTGATTTATTATAATATTTGTTATTTGTCAAAGCTATAAAACTGCATTTTTCTTTTTATCTCGGAGTAACCAAGTGTATTGATAAAAAAAGCTGCAAATTATATGAAGAAATTTCTCTTTATTTATTAACACAATAAAAATGATTTATCTTATTTGCACAAATTTATTTATAAATGCTGGAATTTTATTTATTCAGAAAGCTTATCATTAAAATAAAGAATTACGTGAATAATCTTTGACGTAATTAATTGTATTGTAGTAAAAATGTTGGATATGTCTGAAAAAATATGAAATATGAAAATATTTTACTTGTTACTAAAAACGTTATTTAGTTCAAAGAGAAAAAATTATTATAAAATAGATATTAAAATTATTATAAAATAGATATATGAATAATTAGAGAGCAAATGCTCCTTTTTAAAGTTTAAAATTTGACACAAATTTAATTGATCACGAAGAAAAAAATTTCAAGCTTATTATATAAATCAAAATGATTTGTGATGAAGAAATTCGATCATCCGGTCATGGGAATAATAATTTAATCAAAAATGCGAATCACAATGAGTCTCACGATGCAACATTTTTTTTCTAAAGAATGAGTCATCGCAATTCCTTGCTCGAAGGATAGATTTTTGATTAGACGAGTATTTGCTGGTTGAAGGAAACCGACGATGAAGAAGACGACGAATAATTGCAACGTTCTTCGAATAATAATCATCAAGTTGACGTTTGAAGGATATAAATAATCGACAAAATTATATATCGCTTGCTCACATCGTAAATGTTTTACAACAATTTTACAAAATCTCTTTATTTTCGTAAATGTTAATTATTTAAATTTATCGGGCGTCTCTACATTTTCTATTGCGAAAAGAAAATCGACTTTGATTATTATAAGTTTGATCGAATTCATATCTGAAAATAATTTTGTTGGATCATCAGACTTATGTAGGAAAAAAATTGCAAAAATCTTTTATATTCCAGCAATCAATTTAAACATCCTACAAAATCATTTTGATAATCCAAAAGAATTTTTTTCAGATCTGAATCTCATCAGATTTTTAAATATTTGTTATTCAATATATATATTCCGCGGCAAATCTGTTATCGTAATTTTATTCTGGTTCATTCTGGAGCGCTGCTTGTGTGGTATAAGTCCAGGTGATAAATTCAAACAGAAAAATTGAGGTGTGCAGAGTAAAAGTAACACGGGCGAGCGTTCGTGGATAAGGGGAAACGAGTTCCGCGACTCTTCCGTGAAGTGACATTTAAGCTGCGATCAATTAATCGTTCGCCTGTTACCGGAATGCGGAATTTATGGAATTAAAATCGCTAATGTCGACTGTCGTAACGAAACTTGTACTCGATTTCAATTCCCGCGTGCCTGAAGCGGTGCGAGATCGAGTCTCGCACGTAACCCGAGCGACTTTTGCATTTTGTCGCGCGGTCGAGCGGCTCTCTTCTGGTTCCACCTGAAAGAGAGCTGAAAAAAAGATACCGTTTGCATGGCTGAGCCGCGTATGCACGCGATAACGCGCCTCAGACGGGACCGCATAACGTTGCAAACGCGAACAACCGGCGATATCGCTTCAACACGTCGCTCCAATTCTCCAGGTAAGTCGTGTGGCTTCGCCAACTTAAGCTCGTATGGTATGTCGTGGCAATAATTGCAAAGTTCCATCGTTAAAGCTTCGTCGAGAAAGTTAGACGTGGAACAACATCTCGGGCGAAATAGGCAATTCAAACTTTACATTTTTCAGAACGCAAGAACAGAATGTGCGACTGATGTTTCGATTCAAAGTAAAAAGTCACTAATAATTTTCATATATATTAATTTTCAAATAATTTTAATTTTTTTTTTCTAAGCAATTTCAGCTTCCTTTTAGTCGATCGGATACAAATTCGCGCGTTGGAAAATTCCGTTGTTAAAACGACGAAACGCGACTCTTCGAGTCGTACGTTTCCTTCGGCCTTCGGTTGTGATGTGTTCCGGGATTAACATAGCGACGTGTCGAATTCAATTTGAGAGCCGCGGGAGGATTACAGGTTTCCACGAGTCTAATTTCGAGACCTAAGCGACCGCGATTAAGCGTTAAACACGCGCGCCGCGAATGCGGGCCGTCGTGGTCTCACAATGCGGTACCCAATCCGGCGGCGCGCGATTATCGTGATAGACGCGCGTTCTCTTGCAAAAGCGACCACGGGCTCCCCACTATGAGGAAGCCATAGGTCGTACACATCGTGGCACAGGTGGACGAGCGGCAACGACGAGTGCGACGACGACGACGACGACGACGACGGCGGCGGGACGACGAGTGCGTGATCTCTCAGTCGCGAGCGAGCGAGCGTGCGAGCGGTGCGAGAGCGCGCGTGTGAAATTCCGCGCGCGGTTTCACGACGCGATTAAGGAGCCCGATCGTGAGTAAAGGTAGCCCGGCGACGACGGAAGGAAACGGGGATGTATATACGCGAAATACGTGAGGAATGTGCCGCGAGGAGCAACGTGAGAAGGGAAACGGGCGAGAACGTCTTTGACAGGAGATCTTTAACCCGGGAACGTTTGTCGCGCGGCTTTGCTTACGACAGATCGGTATTGTAAACATCGACGACGGTCCGATCGATGAAACGTCAGCGCTCGTATTTCTAAGAAATAAGAAATTGACAAGGAGAATTGACAGGAGGCTATTGTGCGAGGTTGAATTTCTAATCCGGGAGGAATAGGGCAAAGACTTTGACATGCTTTCCATTTAAACTTTTCTATGGGGGAAGAGAGAGAGAGAGAGAGAGAGAGAGAGAGAGAGAGAGAGAGAGAGAGAGAATAAGTTTAAATGTTTAATAATATACAATGTGATTTAATATTTATTAGCATAGATTCTGATAAATTTTTTGGCAATTTATCGGTTATTAAACATAATGAGATCATGAAAATTCAAAGTGTGAAATAATTGATTTCTTGATCTCTTTTTACTAATTAAAAAATTTAATTTAATTAAAATATTGTGTATATCTAGTAATTTATGTTCACCTTTGGTTCAATTTAGAAATGTTTACAAAGTAATCTTCAGAAACCTCAGAGAGATTAAACATATAATTTTACAGAATGGATTCCTGTCATTTCATTTCTGTGTCATCGCTTATTTCTTCAAGGTAGATGAAAGAGGAAAATCGAGAGTCGCACGACGCTTAATTATTTAGGAATCGCTCAATTATCAGCTACAGCATGCAGATCTTCCGTGCGGGAAAATCGAAATAAAATTGATATCTTCTTGATTCTTGATTCACGATCGGCTTGAAAAAGAAACGAGCTCATGTGAGAAGCTCTCGTTATACGAAGATATCAAGGTCGACGTTAATTACGGCTGCGCGATAAGAGATGATATCGGTCGCGGAAGCAGGAGAACGCTGATCTTCTCACGTTCGTGAAATCGATTCGGAAGCCTTGGATCGCGACCTGAACATTCACCGGCACTTTTGATTCTTGTACGCAATCGCGCTGATAGATGATTCTGTTTTTGCACCGTAAGTGCAAAAAATTCTCGCTCCTATTAGCGTTCGAAGTTTATACGTCAAGAAAAGAACGTCTAAGTTAAAATAAGAGCGAGCAACTTGTCTGCTTATACACAAGGCTTTCCACTCCGATCCATTTTTCCTAATCTTATCTTTAACATTTCAAGCAAGTGCATTTTTAACGCACCGAAAGAAAAACCTAGTTTCTTCATGGACAAAGTTAATTTTTTGTTTTTCAAGAGTCCATGCGAGACATATCGCCAATTGAGCGATTAATCGCATTATTCGGCATGAACCATTCGCGTCGCTTTCTACTTCAGCTATTACGTATTTTTCACATTTGTCATGATTATGATCATTAGCATTTTCCATTCTTTTCTTGCTGAAAGTTGTATCGTCAAAAATATTCCTACATGTACTCTTTTTGCTCAATTTCATTCGCAATTATATAAAGCTACATTTTTTCAGAAACCAAAATTTGGCCAAAATTTGATATATTTTAAATTAAATTTTGGATATTTCGGCAAAACCATTTTTTTCGTGTTTGTCTTTACAAGTAAAATATTTTGTCCTAATTTCTTACATATATATAAGTCTGGCAAATGGATTTCCAGTAAATGCTCGTATAGCCAGAACGAAAGGATTCTCGCGTGTCGAAAAAAAAGAAAACGATCTTATTGAGCTCTCGTTATCGTCACGCGTGACGGTCTTTTATCAACTACATGACACAACTGAATAAACGAGATACTTTTAAACTGAGAAATGAAATCGCGACGACTTTCAACCGAGCGACGACTTTTTAACGTCCGCCCGTCGATATTATCTTCACGCAAAAATATTGAAATGTCAGACTTAACTGATTTTTTACTTTTCCATGACATATATTTTTGAAGGAAACGACGCTGCTCCGATTCGTAATGCAAATTTTGAACACTTGTTTTCTATAAAGTTTGTCTATTCTTTACATTCGCAGCGTTTATTTTAAAATTTCTCAAGATATCTGATATCGTAAGTCAAAATACAGTTCGCAATGTGTTCTGTAAAAATATAATTTCAAACTCATCGAGAAATCTATAGTGGACAGATATCCACTTTCTAAGTAACTGCGATATTCTCTTATCGCAGTGTTTGACGTAAAATCCCACTTGTTTGATATTTCAAATAATA
Source organism: Pogonomyrmex barbatus (assembly GCF_055798465.1). Lineage (NCBI taxonomy): Eukaryota > Metazoa > Arthropoda > Insecta > Hymenoptera > Formicidae > Pogonomyrmex > Pogonomyrmex barbatus. Next base: position 4,563,846 of record NW_028297107.1, read on the forward strand.
TTTAAAAACAATAAAATACAAATATAAGTAAATAATTATATATAAATTAATATTGGCCGTAAAATAAATCGAGCAGTTTGAATTAAACTGAAATTACTCAATGAACGCATGAGAGTTTCAGCATGTTTTTTGAGAGAATGTATCTGATGTTACATCGAGACTGTTTGTTGTTAGTCATGTAAGGTAAATTCGGTTATCGTGAAGACTTACATTCTTTTTGGGTTAAGACTTTATGTAATGGTATTTATGTAATATTTCCGTGCGAGGTGCGTTTATTTGGCGTAGGAGAACCAAAGTCACGCACGCGGGGAACATCGGAAAACGTGATATGCTCGATCATGATGTTCGTCATCTAGCCTTCAACCGCGTCATCTTTAGAAAAAAATGAAAAGCACACTCGGAAGGAATCTCAAAGTTCAAATGTCGTCTACGCTTCATTGCCTCAACATTTGCCTTGCAAATGAATACTTAAGGAATTGCTTTGGAAAAAAATTACATCATCGCGCACATGTATGAGCTTCGTTGGAAATCAACATATATATATCATATAGAACAACTTGACATGATTAATTGTGATCGTATTCCGTAATCGTTCCGATTATCTCTGATATATAATGCGATGGATAATGCGTATCATCGAGACACAAAATTAATTATCACATCTAAATGAAAGCGAGATTTATTTTATGGTTTTTCTAAAATCGAGAAACATTGCTTTTTAAATTAGCTACTTTTTAAAATAAAAATATAAAAGTATTTGTCTCTTACACATATAAAAAACAGTTTTACTGATGTATCTAAAAGTTTGATCAAACACAGATAAAATGATTTTGTTGGACCATCAAAATGATTATGTAGGACATTCAACAAATTTGTTATCAAAATATAAAAAAATTTTTGTAGCGTAAACATCCCACATAACTGCTTTGGCGGCTCAATAAAATCATTTTCAAATTTGTATCCAGTCGAATTTTTAGCTACTTCAGCAAAATGATTTTTTTCCATACACATAAACTACAGAATTGTCTTGGCGAACTGAACTGTGTATGGAATGTATGAGAAACTTCATTCAGAATTTCGACTATTTTTCATTACGAATTCTCGGGGCATCGTCACATTTTTCATTAAAAAAAAAAAAAAAATTTAATTTCGAAATAATTGTAAAAATTGCAAGTGACGTAAGAAGAGCTTATTCTTATCAAAGGTCTCGCGCTCATGAAAAGTGGTGAAACACAAACGAGTAATTTGCAACGCCGCTGATAAACGTATATGCGTATGTGCGCATAAGTGTGTATGTGTATATAAGTGTCCGACTCAGTTCTGAGCTTTCGCGAGGAAGACGAAAAGAATAGAAAAGATTAGGAGAGACAAATTAATCGCATTAGCCGATTATACGATGTGAAAGGTGCAATTAATGCAACTGCAAACAGCCGAAGAGATGTTGACGTTGATCGGTGGTCTGATCGTCGCCTATTTCGTCTACGTTCTGATCTTAAGGAAAAATGGTAAATACCTAAATGCTAAAAATAACACTTATTTCTTTTAAACGTATTCAATATATTCTACTAAATCTGATGTCTCAAGTTTTGCCATGTCTGTTGTTTCAACGAAGTTTCAATACTTATCTTTTAGGAACGCACGTTTAAAAATAGAAAAAAAGATTGCCATCAATTTCGCTAGATTATTTATCATAATAAATAATTATCATCTATATTTGGTTTGGTCAATTTTTACTATCTCAATATACTGTTTTATCAGTGTTTTTTACAATAGAAATTGCGTCGCACTAATATACTATAATCTTTCCTCTCGTAAGTAATTCCACCTGCTTATCTTCTTATCTCTCAAACAACTTGACGGTGGATAAGCAGATAACAGCAATGGTCATCACTTGTTGTAAGAAGAAAAGCAATGATTCGATGATATAACGATGATCCTTTTCCTATTCTTGGAAGCGATTTACAGGAGCCATAAAAAAAGGAGCCGTTGCTTCTCTCCTCCATAAATGGAGAAAGGCTTCATTGCGTACACTTAATCATTCAATTATTTCTTTTCTACAGAAAGCAAATGACGAAAATTGCAAGAGAAAGAGATACTTTAATATTTAATTCCACACTTTTCACTCCCTCTCTATGTATGCATATTCTACTTTAATATTATTACATGCCACTTTCCTATTCCAAATTCCGCGTGTTATTCCCACTGAGGCACCTCTTACGAATTTTTCTCTTTCTCTCGTTCATTGTACATCAGCAGTCTCCGAACTTTCGCACGAAAATCTCGTCGTAGCGCGCATCCTCTCGCGAGATATCGCCGTTCTCTCCGCGCGCAAAACTGGTCCAGTAACCTTCATCTCGAGACGTTCGAGTGCGATCGACCATTTGTAACGTCGAGATTGACGGAAGACGAAAAAAGGGGAAATGCCTTGGCGCAACGGTTTTACGACTTCCGTTATCCGGATTTTTCTCTCTCTCCCTCTCTTTTTCTCTTACGCGCGCTATATTAACGCTGTCGTACTGAATAAACGTTGAGTTTCTCCGACAGGAATGGGTTTCCCACGTAAAACAGGCTCGTTACCGCGAGCCTCAGACGGAATGCTCCTACCGAATTATTCGCATATAAATGGGAAAGTCTCCATCTGTAAACCAAATTTTTATTTGGTTATTGTCTCGATAGCGCGATAATTGACGTCGGCGCCGTGAGAAAGTCGACGGAGCGTCGGTCTCTTTAAATCCGATGTTTGTAAAATGAAACGAACAGGAAATTCCAAAGTCATTCGCCATCTTCTAATTTTTTCCCCAGTCGAAATCAAGTCTATCACAACGGGAAAGTTATAGGGAGAATTAACCGACGTTCTAGGCCGGCAAAATAAAAATTTATCATATTATAAAATTCATGCAAGCCCTCAGGTTACGTTATCCAATTAATCATTTTGATTTATTGGCGCGCGCCAATGATCTCGAAGGTTGCATTGACACTTTTCTTCCTACGTAAATTACACGTTCAATCGCAATCACGTGAACCAATCGTGCCTCGTTTTTTCCCTTCAATCATCGAAGGAAGACTCGATTATCGTGGATTAATTATGCGCAATTATTATTCGTCTACGTCACGCCGCCGCGACATGTCGTTTAATGTAATCGTATGAGGAAAGTAAAAGATCGATCGAAGGCCGGTGGCGGTGTTACTGGCTTTACCGTCATTAATAGATGTCGAGAGAGGAGGCGATTTTGCCTGCTAAAGAAACTTCTTCTACATGCCGGCTAATAATACGACTAATGTTTGAGGCGGCCAGATCGCGCGCAAAATACCTGTAGTCGGCCTTCACCTTCTACGGCGTGAGATCAAGGCTGGATGTCTCCGACAAGGTAGATTCTCGATTATGTGTATGTAAGAACTGCCTGTCTGAGATACATACGTTATACGGAGAAAGAGAAAGAAGGAGAGGAAAGGGAGGACGAAAGGAAAGAGGAGAGACGTTCGCGCTTAGCACGCGATGTGTTTATTTGCGAATAGCCCAGTATTACCCTTGAGGATTATTAATCATCTATACGGGTGTGCGAGCAATACACATACGTGTCGTCTTAAAAGATTTCTTGCGTACTATCCAGTATATATTTTCTTAGAAAAACGATTTTATTTCATGGAGAAAGTTACGAGAAACCCAAGAGTCACAATAGCCAATATTTTCTATTTTGTTGAATGGTAAATTTTTAGATAATTACTTAAGATTCTTGAAAGAGAATTAAAAGAAAATTAAAAAATTTAAAAATAGATTTTTAAAAATAGATTTTAAAAAAAGAAAATTTTGAATCGAAATTTACCATTCGAAAATCAAAATCATAGAAAGAAAAATAAAAGACCTTCTTTTGATGATTTTTCAGTTATCGGATTAAAATTTTCTAATGGCAAAGTCTGTTCGAAATACATGGTATTTGAAAGAAACTTTTCTCTTGATTTATATCTAAATTTTCACAATTTGTGAGAATATTCAGAAATATTCCTCCTTATATGGATTAATCAGTTGAGTTCAAAGAAATGATTTTAACCGATGAGAGTTCAAAATGTGGAATTCTAGAGGCACGCTTAATTTAAAACTTTGCCAAATTGAGATCGTCATTAGTTATTGTAATTCTACCCACGCACAAAAACCTTGGGTGAAAATGCAGGCGGAGTAAAAATTGCGGAGACCTCGAGTTTCCCGTGAAAAGAGTTCAGGAGGTCGGTGAATTTCACCTGGCGGCCGCAATCCGCAGCGGACAAGATGCGCGAAAGAAGGAAAGAGAGAAAAAGAGACAGAGAGAGACGGGAAGAGACGGGATGAAGCTGCGAGAGTTGTCGATGAGAGGAGTGGCCGCCGTAAGGATGCATCATCGGCAAGGTCGCGTCGGAGAAATTACCGTGAAGAAGCGGCCGGTGTATTCGTGAGTGCCGTCTGGTATCGGCCGTTACCTCGATACCATGACTCGATCATGGCGAAGAAAGTGCGGTGCGACTCGCATTCGCTGTACCCCGTTTTACTTCGCAAGATGCGCTCGTTCGTTCACGATAGACTGTCCGCCAGTCACTCTGCCGAAACCGCGATCGATCGATGAAATTGCCGAGGCGAACGCGAATCGATAACACTCAAGAACCCAGTGGGAGTACACGAAGAGTAGAAAATAGTTCTAAAAGAAGATTAGAGAAATCGTATTTAATATTTTAATCGAGCGAGGATTTCGCCTTCTCGAATGGGGACGACGTTCTTATCGTACGTTCTTCCGTAGGCTTTGCATTAATAATGACTGTAGATTATTAGGCCACAAATGGAAGAAACACGACCACGCTTTGTGGCCAAAATCCGGCAGACTCATCATTGCAATGCGCAAAGTTTCTGATACTTAAGAAATGTTTATATTTATTTTTATTCGTGTAAATTATCTTGAATATCGATGCAATTTATTTTTTATTTTTTTTTTAGTTCTAAGAATTAGACAGAGATAAAGAATAAGTGAAATCGAGATTAATAAGTAATTTAATCTATATTAGAGGATTAGAGGGTTTATAGAGAAGAGAGCGATATTAAATATTTATTCAATACATTTCTTACTCGACGATTTAAAATTCTACTTTTATAGTTATTAGACGTTGACCAGACTATCCTTTCATTATCGATATGTTAACGAGATTGATCTCAAAGAAAGTCTTCCGATCTCGATGTTTCAGACAAACCATCCACGGATCCACCAGCTATGGCGCACGCGGCTCTTCGAGAGATCATCGAGCGAGCCGTGGAGGAAGCACGGAAATTACCCGGATTGAGCACATCCGCGGATGCCGAGCGTCCTCGAGAAGGACGCGCCGTCGCGGATAATAGCTACGAGGATCTCCTCGCCACCGCGATACTCAATAAGGTTATTTAAATATATGAGACTGGAAAAGTACAATAGATTTAATTAGACCTTGTATACAATGGAAGAACAGGAATTAGGAACAAGAATAAAGATTAAATTTTGGAAATAAAAATTAGAAATAGAGTAATACAAAATAGTCACAAGCAAGTTAAGATATATATCTTATATCTATTTGTGTCTATTTTACATTACGTTTAATCTCGGTTCCTAATTTTTATTTCCAAATTTAATATTTATTTCTGTTCCTCCATTGTACGCAGGTTCTTACGAATGATTACGATATATCCTAATATTTCCAAAATTTAATAATAATGAAAAAAAGTACATTCTGTCAATCATTCTAAAATTAATTACATGGCAATAAACAACTGTGTTCTCTGCATTAAATATCAATTAAAATCTATTTAAACTCATTATGAAAAATTAAGCACCGTACTTTTTATGTTAATTGCTACCAATTAGACTACAAAGTGCTGAATTTAAATTAAATATGTTTAAATCCACGTTTTAGGTCATCGAAAGATACCAAAGAGAACGGGTGGATGGTAATAGTAACGTTCTACACGACACAGATTCACCTAAGGCAAAGTGTACCGCAAGTACGTAGAATTTACTTAACGTGTTATCGCGCGCGAAGCGTGAAAACGTTACATTTACGAGGACGATGCTTCCTTTTCAAGTGCTCGAAGTTCTTTCAAAGGACTCTCTTAAATTTAAATAAATCTAAATAAATTAATCAACTTTTTAGACAGGACAACTAAAAGTGTACGGCGCAATAATTAATTAAAAAAAAAAATTCTCAAAAAAATTGTGTCGATATATGTAATTCTCCCAACGTAAGAGTTTAGTGTAATACAAACATTTCGATATTTATTTTCAAGCCATCTTCAGTGACGTAAATTCTCAGAAAGATTCGTCAGTTTCCTTAATTTCCATAATGCTTCTTTTTTAGACGAGAGCGAACATGGCCTCGAGGAAGATGCGGCGTGTTACGCGTCCGATCGTCTTGGGTCCAACGGCGCGTCGATCGGACGGAATGAAGATCGTCGGGAACCGGTGTCCTTTATGGTACGGCCGTCGATTACGATTGCATTAACATATTCTCGCGTATTATCGCATATTATCGCGGCGCGAAACGTCCCGCTACTAAAAGCAATAAAGAGATGAACCTGAAATTTGCATATCGGACTTGAATTCTTCGACGACGACGACGTAACGTAACGTAATCGGCGTAATAACGATAAAATCGCGTCGTTATTTTTCGTACTTTCTGAGGGGGATCGGAATCTTATTGCAGATGGAGGAAAGGATAGAGGAAGTGACCACGATCACTTCGGACGATGACGAGCCTCGAGACAACGACGCCTTGGAGTTCGGATGCGCTCGGCGCATCCCGTTTCCGGAATACGGAATGGACATCGTTGACCGTAAGTATCTCGACTTTCACTCTTCGAATGTCATTTACATATTGAAAAAAAATACGTGGATTCGCCTATGGAATGAAATACGACTGCGCCATATCTCAATTAATATCTTCAAACTCTTCAATTCAGTAAAATCCTCACTTCACTCGTAAGAGCTATCTCGATGTTCCGATTGTCCAATTCACGTCTGATATTCTTCTCGTTAAAAAGACGTAGAAAATAATATATGTCTCGCGTATTTCCGACACGAAATAAATTCTATCTTTATCGTACATTACGGAAGTAATCATTCCTTCTTTGCAACTTTTTTACGATATCTATAACAGCTCCGCGAGAATTGCCCTCGCCGTCGCCGTCATCAGCGTCGGATTCCTCGGACTTAAATCACAACGAGTATCCATCTGTCAGGACGAAACGTCACGCCGCCACTTGCACAATGGACATAGTCTCGCCCATCGAGTCCTGGGAGGACAATTGGCTGTTTCAGAAGAGAAAGACCTCCCGATCGCAACCGGACGCGGTCGCCATGTTGGTACCGAGCTCTAACGCCGATTATAAAGCTCTGATCGGCGATAGAGATGCCGAGGACACATCCGATTTGTCCGAATGCTCGTCTACGAAGTCCGATGAGGAGATCGAAAAGGAACTGATGGAGGCGATCAATAACGTGATCCCGAGAACGCCCAGGATCTCCGAATGCGAAACGGCAAGTAACTATACGGATTGCAATCAGGAAGAAACGGACATCGCAACGCAGCTCGAGAGGGACGAAGTCGATACCTGCCAAGTGACGAAGATAAAAACTAAAACGAACGAACGAGTGATTGTCGGCGAGTATTTGAACGGGAAGAATCGTGAGGAACATTTGAAGTCTTCGGAAATTTCGGAAGAAAAACCAGTCAAATATGAAGATGATAAAGGAAAACAGAATGAAAAATCGTCTGCCTCGATAACAATGGCAAAAGAAGAAGACAAAGTCAAAGAGGAAACTAAGAAGATAGATGAAAAGACGATTGCAATCATGGTGGAAAGTTCTGCGCAAAAGGAAGCAAAGACGCCTGAAAAATCAAGTGAGAGGAGTGATCGAGGGGAAAACATCGACGAAAACGAAGAGCAACGAGAGAGCGAATATACCGAACACTACGACACGGCGATCCAGAGACACTTAGACAGCTTGACGAAAGTCGAAGTTTACTCTGGAGAGAGCGAGATGGTCGACCGAACGAGAAAAACAACGGATGAACAGCTGAGGAAATCGGAGAACAACTTGACCGATGAACAAAGGCAAGGGTAGAAGTCTTGAAATATATTTTTTACTGATTAACTGATATATAATTTTATTTCTTAATTATTTATGTCTTTTTATTGCTTTAGAGCGGAAGAATAGAATTATAGCTTATCTTTTAAATTTATAATAAATAAAATTTTATTTTAATATTTATCGATTTAATTATATATATTTTAATTTACATAAGTGTGAAATGCATTGTTCAAATTTGTTTTTAATGTTCTTGACTTCCATCTTTTTAATCTTGATTTCTTTTTAATTTTTGGATTTTTATGTTTAAAAGGATATAATATAAATGAAACGAAGCTCCTTGCACGGATTTTGAAATGAATGATAAGATAATAAGCGATAATAGTTCTATATCTCTCTAATAATAGTTCTAGTTTCCTACACAACTAGTTTCCTATTGCATGAGTTCCATATTCTGTTATGTAATTCTGTCCATCGTTTTCTGCGGGACATGTTATGCCGTTTTCTTAATTCTTTTTCTATTTTTATGCAGCAAACGCTCAGAAACCGAAGTCCAATTGTCTTATGCAACGATCGACGGGAATCATGACATGACAAGTGAAAATGATCCATTAAGCGCCCCACCACGACCAGGTATTTACTAACTTATTCATAATATATTTGTACACGTCAAAATTTTCTACATCTTCATATATATATATATTTTTTTTTAATTGAGTAAGAGAATGAAAAATTCTATTTTATTTTTCTGATGTAATTTTTTACATGAAGTAATTTTATTAATATTAAATATAAATTCATAGAAGAGATAATAAATATATATATATATACACGTGTATAAAGAAGTTGTGCAACTTACAATAAAAATGAAAATCGAACGCGAAAAAAAGTTTTATAGCATAATATATTAATTGTTTTTGTGTTCCTTTACAATACAATAGGCATACAAAAAAAAATAAAATCTTAAGAAATACTTAAAAAAATTCGACTTGTGACTCCTACAAAAAAATGCAAAAAGATTCATGAGTGTAATGAAATATTCATTTATCATGACAAACATATCGCGATGACAATGAATAAATGTATCGGACAGGCACAATAGCAGAACGTGAGCACAAAAAGTGGGAAAACGCACCGCCGATTGAAAATAATCCCTATAGTGAGGAGAGCATACGAAAACGATGCTTGGAGAGGCAATATTCGAGAAATTCGGACATCCCAGGGTAAGAATCGCGTGAGAAACGTTGCAATATCCTATTGTGGCTGCGAAACTTTCAGCACAATCTCTCATTCTGTTCAGAGTCCATTACGAATTAACAAAGCTGAACGAAGCGAATCTGGAGGCACTCCTGACACTCGAACGCCCAGATATCAAACGGTAATTTTATCTTCTCGGAATAATAAAGGCAATAATTAACATGCGATATAAGAAGAAAATTCAAGCAAGTTATTTTCCTTAATAACTTTTTTATATTAATACAAATAACAAGCATAATAAGAAGGGCGTTACACAAATTAATTTTCTAACAAAACTTAATTTAATAAGTCTTGAACATTTCGGTCAATTTTTTTATCATCTTCAGCAAAAAATAAAAAAATATTTTATTTATTAAAATCTTTGATTAAAAATTATCTAAAACGTTGAGAAAGGTCGATTAAGAAAATTGAGGAAAGAAACACAAGTGACGATCATTTTCCATTTGTAAATCTCCGTGATGCTAATGATTGAATGAAATTTTATCGGTTATAGATTCGGCAGAGATTACTACATCAATCAGTCGAAGGCAGCCAGTGGGGAGCGGCAGGAGCGGACCAGGTCGATGTCCTCGATGTCGAGCAGACCGAGCAGCTCGCTGTCCCAGCAATCGAGCTGCGCCGGCGACGAGCAACGCGAACGACAGGTGAGTCACCGCGAGCTCGAGCGATTCGAAGCCGCCTCGCTGCGCGGCAGCCTCCCTAGACGATGCTGTCGCGACCCCCGCGCCAGTCCGCACTTCGCGATCAACCCTCTTCTGCATCTGGAATCCGCGAGCGATCGGTCGCGCCACGGTGACGGCGAGCGAGTCGAGAATCTCGTGACGAACGGAAACGACGTGCGAACGGCGCGTCCCGAGGAGAGGAAAAGCGTCCCGAGGAGGGATGACGCGAGAGACGATCGCGGCTCGAAAAATTCCGTGGATGTAGGAACGATTTTTGAAGGGGAGGAGGACGACGACGACGACCACGGAGCGCAAAGTCCGGAAGTAGACACGGACTTCCGGAGAAGTCCTTCAGTGCCGGCGGATTGGAATCGATCCTGGGACGATCGCGAGGACGAGGAACCGATAGTGCCCCGATACGACAATCGCACGAGGTCGCACGAGGACGAGCGGGACGATCGCGATCCGGGCGATTACGACTCCGGGATGTGCTCGATCGGCTCTCGCGACTCGGAGAACAGCGAGCGCGATCGCTGGCGACGTTTGTACCGGGTGCCGGACAACGATCATTCCGATGGCAATGGGCAGATATCGTCGATCGGCGGCAGAAGATTCTGGACCACTGGCGGATACAAATACCACACGTTCGGTGGCATCAGGATCCAGCTGAAGAAGGTGGAGGATCCCGACGACGATCTCGAGGACGAGTCGGTCTCGCCGGAGGACTCGTTCGCGGACCGTAGCCCGGAGGTTGAAAGTTCGCAGTTCGCGAAATTGAAGTTTCAGACTTTCGGCGGGATCAAGAGGAGCAGGAGGATCGACGGTAGGAGGATTCCGAACTACAGGAGGATCCGATTGAGGCCGATCCTGCCGGAAGTTGCGCCCGCTCTTGACACCGAGAGTGATCGCGACCTCGTCGAAACGGAGAGATCGATGAATCGCGATTCTAATGTTGATCGTTCGGAAAGTTGCGATCCGCCAACGAACTTGAATCGTTCCGAGAAGGATTTCGAAGGATTCGCTAGCTTCGAGCACTCGACGAGCTCGACTTTCGAGGAAAGCGACTGCTGGCAAGACGAGGAGGATGACATCACGAATAATCGGATTTCCACAGGATATCTGCAAATTGAACGCGACAGGAATCGCACAAACGCTTTCAGGACGAGCTCCATGACAAAACGCAGGAATCTGATTCGTAAAAGAAACGTAAATTCGTCTTCCCTCTGGTCCTTGCCGAACGAGGATGATGAGTGGCGGGATAAAATCGATTGCGCGTCTGACGAAATTATAATGAACAAATTTTTGAAGGACGTTTCGAGAAGGAGGAAAGCTTCTGTATTCAACGACAACGATGTCGTGGCGTAAGGAAGAGAAACAAGATCTAATAAGCAACGAAAAGTTTTTGAAGATAACAGCGAAAAGTTAGGGAAATCGATAAGCAGAAACACTGAAAGGAATCTGGGAAGCTCAAAGGAATCTCAGCGAGAACGGAAAAGCGATGATAAGAAACATTGCAAGAAGTTATATGTGCGAAGTTTGAGCGACGTCACGATATGGTGACGTGATAACGACAAAGGTTAACTTGAAGCTGCGATGTATCATGCTAATATCTGTGGCATGATTGCCATAAAAAATATGAAGTAGATTATACTTCGACATAAGTCATCCTAGACTATTGTTGCCATATTATATCTCAAAACAAATTCTTATTCTATTTATTTAAAATTGTTCTATCTCCTTGTTCTATTTATTTCAAATTCTTTTTATTAATAAGATTTAAAAAAAAATAAGAAAAAGTGTGAAAGATAAAATATTTCAAAATGAATTGTGGGATTCACAATGGATTTAAGATAAAATCGGAAATAAGATTCTCCTTTGAGAATCTTAAAAATTCAAAGTATAAGTTTTCGTGCAATAATAGATAGATTTAATTATACGATTGTAAAAATTTGTTATGGATAGTTTGATAATTATTATAATGTTTAGTTAATAATTTTTTTTCTAGTGTAATAATGTACCTGAGAATATGTGAATGCATTCGTGCCAATACCATAACTTCGTGGCCATATTCTTCAAAATAAGAGTGCCATGACGCGATGCGCTGGTATATTATAAATAAATACAATAATCACATATAGAATTAACGGTTGAAAGTTCATATTTATATAACGATAACGATTTATATAACGATAAGTCGCAAGTGGCAAATAAATACGGGTATATAAAAATCTAAAATGTGTATCAGCTGACCTTCTGCTCCTTAACAGATTTCTAATTAATTGTTTTTAATTTTAATCATTACGTCTGTGTAAGATGGCTTTTAATTCATAAAACGTAAGACTAATATAAAATAAATTTGCATGTTAACTTCTAATAACTGATTTAACTTATAATTAAAATTAAGTAATATTTAAGTTCAAATATAAAAGTATTATTATAAAATGATTCCGTTAGAAGATATTTAAGAAATATGCAATACATACAATTTTTTGATTAGATTTTTAATTTTTGTAGTAATATAATTTAATTTTTGTAGTAATAATCATAAATTATAGCAAAACTTGCAAACTTCTGATTCTATGAAAACTGCAAACAATAATTACACACAATGAGATAATTAAACGACGATAAAAAAATAAAAATAAATTTGCGTATTCGTATTCTGCATTATATTTTTCATGCAAATGAAGACATGTACATATATTTCAAAATTAAGGAAAAGACCAATTTAATCACATTAATTCATGACACATACAGATTTTATTTCTATTCAACTTTTTTTTTAAGTGAAGGTGTGAAACCAAGGCATATCTTCAATTTCTGCATCAACAATAGAATTACTTATTACTTGAGACGCATACATCGCGCTTGCACAAATTGCACAAAAGATATGATCTAATTTGCATCTCGTTTTATATATATCTCGATATATTGTCGATATATCTCTGAGATACGCTCGTTTCGCATTAACACGACAGAATCGATTCCGCAATATGACCTGAGAAAGAAAGTATCGGTATTTAATCGGTAAGTACCACCTATCTACTGCGTGATGATTAACAAATAAGCGTATTTAATGTGCTAAAAACATTTTGTAAACTAATATTTCTTGTAAATTGTCGCTATAATCTGCAAAAAAAATCCCAATAACTAAATTCAGCAATTAACACATATGCTAGTTACACTATTTGTAAATTTGTATATATTGTTATGCCCGCCCGAGTCTTCTGCGGCCGAATGGAGTCGAGCCGCCGAGTTTGGAGTAGAAGCAAAGCGCTCTTCGAGGCAACGGTTGTGTTGTTTACGAGAAATACGGCGTGACTCGTGGCCAAACGCGTGACGTATGTCCGCTAAATTATTGTTGTTGATTCGTTTGAAGCAACGTATTTTATTAAACGGCGTTGTTTATTGCCGGGCGCGGCTTCCTCGCGGAACGCGCGTTTAGCGCGTTGAGCGTCAGTGACCGTCGCGGATGTAACAATATGTATATTAATAAGTTTTATACTAATTATAAATTTCGTAGATATTAGCAAATAATTTACATCCAATATATTTTATAGATTATAAGTTGCTTTATCAGTAATTCTGATATTGTTAGAGATGAATGACGTTGTTAATATTTATATGTAATTACATTAACAAATCATATTGCGATTGGTATCTGTAACGTGGGTTACGCGATGTAATAATTAACAACAAGGAAGCTTCTTTTAATCGCACGATGACACTAACACAAGTTAGTATTTTTAATTTGCTAAAATGAATGCACGGCTTTATTTAAAACATATTGGTCCGCATTGCTTCTTTTCTTTCAAAAATTTAAATTTTGTGAAAATAAAAAATGCCTAAACTTCTCGAACGTAATGTGATAAATTATCGTACTCCTTTCTGATGATACACAAAAAAACCTGGAAGTCTTTTCATAAAAATTGATCATATATGATTTAAATTTACACACGCGATAAAGAAATTGAAAAAGTTCCAATTCATTAACAAAATTGCGACTAATATGTATTAAACGCAAGAAAACATTCATAATACGATTAATAAATATTGTCTCAACCACTTCTTTACAGAAAAAGTAAAGATCGCGCTAACTCTAATGCTATAAAAATTTTTACTAATGTTAGAGATGAGCACAAATATTGTTTATTATATGTACATTATTAATATCATTATCATTATTGCGTTAAAAAATTAAATGTATATTATATTTATATTAATCATATGAATTTACATAAATTTATATTGTGTTTTATATTACCACTATATTCGACAATAATATTAATCGTATCATAGCTACGGAAGTAAAAGTAGAATTTTTTTCTGTGATTTTTCATGGTATATAAATGGTAAATAAAAAATTATGAGATATTCAAAAGACAACGTGAACATGAAATATGTTGCTTTTGAACGGATTCTAACGTTAGATTGTTAATATTAGCCGATTTTTTATGTGTTTCAGGAAGAATCTACGTCCAAGGAGACGGACGACGGTATTTCGGTCCTTCAAGAGGACAAGGATACAAACACGCCGGTCTCATGTCGCAGGAACAACGCCGAGGTAATTAATCCCGACACGAATAATTGCGCCGTAAACTCGCGTGCTCCCATCGACCGTCAGAAAACCAAAGGCGAGAAAGACGGGCCCGATGAGACGACATGGAAAGACCATCAGCGTACGGATGACATCCTGGAAAACCAGAGGAAAAACAGCAAGAACGAGATCAATGCGAAGCTCAATAATCAGGAGCACGGTATCGAGGCCGAGCGCAAGGACGACAAGGAGCGGAAGGTACGCAGGATCGACCTGAAGGCTTACGGCTTCGAGAACGAGTTTTCGGAGCAGAGGAAGCCTATCCGGCAGCAGAGAGTGGTGAACAGACTGGATCTGAGCACCTTCGGCTACCAGGACGGCCTGCGTCGCGCTCGCTCCAACAATCAGTTGGATCGACCGTTGCAGAACGTCGAGAAATCAAACCTGATGAGGGGCGCGATCGAGCATCGCGCGTACAAAGGATACCTGATCGACGCGCCGAGATCGGCTCTCGGCTCCAAGAATTTCACGAAGAGTTCGAGGGGCCTGAATGAGCTGCGTGACGAGGAGATCAAGGAGACGAACTCGCGACTGACGTCCGCCAAGTCGATGCCGAATGTCGCCGACGACGTGTGCTATTACGCGAATCCGGTTTACGTGAACGACACCCAGGACGAACTGACCGCCAAGAATCTGCTGGATCTCGCGGAGGATAGCGCGACGGCGGAGGGCGTCGAGGACGACGGCTCGCTGCTGAACGACTACGACGAAATCCCATCGGACGTCGACAGATCTTTCGAGGACATATATATCAGGAGCAGGGATCAGTCCCGAGAGGCGGACGAGAAGTTGCGGGCGATGCCCTCGGTGAAAAGACTCGCGGAAGCGTTCGGCAGACGACAGACTTCCGAAATAGAAACTGCCGTGCCCGCGAAAGTATTCAGAGCTTCGGTAACTAAAGTAATAGCTACTTCACTTCAGATTAGATATCAGTGCGATCGCAGATCGGTCAAACCTACGTGCGCTCGTTCAGAGCAAGAATGGCATACGTATTTCTCAAAAATAAAGATGTAATTAAATATGAATTCTGATTTAAAGAATGATTTGCAAATTATATAATCAATTCTTGCTCTGAATTCTTCATTTATCAGATAAGTTTATCGACCATTCGTTATCTAATTAGATATTATCGAATTAAATAGTATGAGCTTAAATATACAAGGTCAGCCAGATCAGACAGATTAATATTATTAAATCAAATTAAAAATATTAGTTTGAGTTTCTAATATATTTATAATATATTAGAATATAAGTATATAAGTATAGTTTTAAATAAATCTCTTATCAATTTTTTTTATATTAATAAAATTAATCTTACAGCAATATTTCTATCTGTAATATATATTTTTTTAAATATTTCTAATTTTGAAAATTTTCATAATTAATGCATAGTATATTTTTAATAGACATCATACGCATCATATAAATTAGTAACTTGCATATTGAATCAAATCGGTTTTTTGTCCCGCAGATGGTGAAAGTATTAGATGATGTCAAGGATAGATCCACCTCTGACGTACAGATAATCGAAACACCCAGGCAGATGCACAGTTTGACGGCCAGATCTCTTTCGAAGGAATTTCGGGAAGGATTGCGTCAAACGCCCGGTAAATTGACGTCACTACCGGTCAGCCGGTCGCTGATAGAAGAACGACCGGCGAATCGAACGGAAATCGTGCGATCGAAACAAGAGATTAATGACACCACCGTCATTTCACCCGGCAAGCTGAAATCGAATATTATATTTTGGGAGCAAATGCAGAAAAGAAGTTAAACAGTATTTTCCCATAAATACTTAATCATTCGTGGTATTCTGGTATTTGTAAGACAAATGTTGCGCTTCCGAAATCAATTTTGTATATACGTGAGAACAGAAATCACGATTTGCGATACGAATTTATACGATAAAATATTAAAATAAGAATTCCCATAAGAACAAAGTCGAAGTAATAAATAGTGTAAATATGATAGTTGTATTGTGCAAGCTTGAAAAGATAACAGCAATTAGAATTATGACGATAAATCACTCTAAATTGAGGCGAGACATATCGTTGATTTCGAACGTAATCTATCGCAATCAATTTTGTATATTTGTAAATGATTTTGTGTACGTAAGATTTTGCGCATTTTCGAACCGAGTGGAAATGTAAAATTATGACTTTACGCAAAGTCGAACCGAACGTTACACTTTAGGCATTCGTAAAAGGAGTTTGTATTCGTAAAATCGCCAGCGTTGCTATTCTTGCGAGTGGCAAGGATATGTTAATGTCTGTATCAGAAAATGATATAGTTCCTTAGCGTAAAAATTCATCTATAGAATATTGTACGTTAGCATGATAAGGTAGTTAATCTTTCTACTAATGGTCAAAGTAAGACAGCTTTACATAGAGATAGTGAAATTCGTGCCAAATGGCGTCACGACACGTTGATAGCCAAAGAATAATATTCCGAATATCGTGTTGGAGACGAGAAGTCAAGTTAACTCTTCTGTCCTGATTTATGCAGAATTTACAAGAATGTTATTTTCAAAAAACTTATTTTGAAACTTAAAAAAAGATTAAAAGAAAACAAAACTAAATTTTTTAATAATGTGTATATATATTATTATCATTTTTCTGCAAAATTAAAGTGTATATGTTTAGTACAATTGTAAAGAGTCTAAGAGTTAATCTAACGCGTTGCCAATTAAAAAAAAGCAATTATTTTATAATGTAATTTAAATTTTTACAGGCGTTTTGTATATTATTACAAATACTAAAAGATATGTTTATTGTAAGTAAATAAATAATGTTGTGAAAAAAAGAGAAAACACGTTATTCAGTTATGACACGTTATGAAGTTTGGATGTGGATTGTGAAAACTGGAATGATACGGAAAATTCCGTGAGAGTATAATAAAAATAAAAACATTTGTTACATAAAATGAATGAATTTAATGAATCATATAAAATCGATATATAACAAAGCTTGATGAAAAATCTTGTCCAAATATATTGTTTTCAACATCCATTATGTATATAAACAGATTAATTGTAATAATTATTTAATATTAATAAAAAAATTCTCGATATTACAATAACGGGCAATAATAAAGCTAATGAAAATCAGCGTTATAAACAATGCGCAAATATATTTCTAATTTTAACTCAGTTTAGCTCAGTTATATCAGTCAGTATTTAAAAAAAAAATTTGTATTAAAAGATCTATCTCAATCAATTAGATCAGAATTGAGTACAATGTATTCTTAAATTATTATAAAAATATTATGAAATAAAAATAAAAAATAATGAAAATGATAATGAAAACTACCATTATATTGTCATAATATTCTACTGTAAAAGACAATTGTTCTTTACGCATTAATATGACTTCAAGTGAAATTAATAGTATAATGATATTCTAATATTGTTCAGTTATAATGTTATGAAATGTTGTGTTTTCCATCAATTCACGCTCAAATGTACGTCGATAGGCAAATACGAAATTATTAACTAAAAATGGGACATATGGTAATATCTCACTTAGTGACGGTTTTAAATGAAGATGTTTCTTGATCATCAATTCTGTTTCCTGATACACCCTTTTTATTATCCAAAGCAGGGATCCGCGTATCTCTAAATCCTCTGGGCTTCCGGAATTCAGCGGAACTGTGGGAAAACGCAAATGCGTCCTACTATTAGACTCGCTAAAAACACGACAAATCCTCCATGAAATTAATCAGCGAAAAATGTTTTTATAATTTTAAATATAGATTAAATACATACTTAAATACTATTGCTGCGTTTATTATAGCAATATCTATTGGAATGAAATTTTATTTCTATTTACTAAATACGAAATTCATAAAATACTAAAGAACGGAGGATTTGCCGCTTAATATAAAAACGCTTGATAAATGTCTTACCGTTTTGTTCGAATTTTTCTATGAGAAATGGACTATAACGAATGATACCGAGATTAAGAAAAACTTGGGGAACGCGATAATCACAAAATATCACAGATGCCATTGTTTGTAGATCAAGTATCGGTCTATGCTTTTTACCTCTATAATGTTCCCAAATGTGGCTTACTAACAGCATAGCTTTAGTATAAAAACAAACTGAAAAAAAAATTCATTTAAAAAAAAAATAAAAAAAATAAAAATAACTAAATTTAGTACTAAATACTCGATACGTCTTATATGTTAATTAACTATAGGAATGATAAATTGTGCAGTTGTCAAACAACAAACATCTTTACGGGAAATAGAAAGGGTGTTAAAAATATTACGATAAATTTCGTGCTCTTATTTAGAATAGTTTCTTGCGGTATTATATTTTTATTGATAATTATATCCAGATTCGAGAGCGAGGCAGAGTAGATTAGACAGTGCACTAATATGCCAGAAGGTTCGATTCTAGAGCCAAAATATTTACACTCGTCTCCTCTCGGAAAGCAATGGCAAATCACCGAGAGTAAGCAAATGTTAAGTTAAGCCAAGATTATAAGATTATTTTATATTAACGGAAGTAGAGAGAAGCTGGCTGACTATCCTGGGTTGTATCTGGATTTTTCGAGTTTATATCAATTCGCAGATATTCATTATTTTTCATCGGAGTCTATAATTCGATTTCTTGAACAAGATATGGTTCCAAGGATGTTAGAGGCACGGTCGTGCCGCTCAGCGCAGAAGGATTGTGACCAACCAACGAGCGTAATGCACGAAGATGACGTTCATGTGCAGGCTTTCAAGGAAGCCAAGATATTTAATCTCAACTTAAAATTTTATCGAAATATGCAAATGAATTTTTTAATCTTGCGAGTGACTTTTGGACATATTGTGACAGTATTATGTATCAATAATTTTTCTAGTTCTATATGGGATCACAGTTTAACGCCGGTTTCGAACTTTTGGACGCAAATTTTTGGATTTTTCGCTCATAGCGAAGTTATTCTCAGTGGGTTGCCTTCCGAGAGGAGAGTGTAAATATTGTGGCTCTGCCAGAAAATCAAATCCGGGAGCAAATTCCGGCATATTAAACCAATGCGCTGTCTGTTATACCGTGCTCGCTCTTGCTTATATCAATAATACTTAGCAATAAATACCTTCCATGTATTTGTATTCCCCCACATCTCTATACGTTTCGAATTCTTTGGCAAGTAATTTTATCAAATCAGATGAATTGCCCTCACACAAATCGATACAATTTCCAAAAGTACCTATTACAAAACAAATATACATAACATTTCATTAATTCACTAAAGACTAGTTATCCGTATAATTCGATATATTTTTTTAAGACAAAAGAAAATCGATTCTAAATTAATTATATAATAAAATAATTATATAATATAGAAAAATCTGTCATGTAAATATTTAATATAAATTCTTTTTTTATGCGAGTGTTATAAATTTTTTGATAATAATTTATACCTTCATATTTTTGTAATAAAACACTTCCAACTTGGTGCAAAATGTTACGTCGTTTGTTTAAAAATGGAATCTCAATTCCATTATCACTTCGGAAAATATATTTCATTTCGTCTTCAGTTATACGTGTATAATACACAGGATCCCATATCTTTATTCCTTCCTATGATAACACATTACATATTACACACATTACATACATTAAAAACGTGTCAAATAGATACAAACATTTAGAATAAATTTAAAAAATCAATGACGTATAATATAAGATCATGGACCTACATTATTATAACTATTAAATATCTTAATTTGAGATGTTTAATCAATAAAATTAAAATAATTTATATAATTTTGAAATTCTTTAAGTTTACTTTACATTGTCCATAAGAATATTTTCATTTACTGAAAAAAAATTTGAATTCCAAAAAATTATATATAAACGTATTAAAAAATAAGATAAATTGTTTAATATGAATTAATAAATATGAATTTTATAAATATTTTACATTATGAGTATTTTAAATATTGTTTTTATACTTTACAAACATGCAAATAAATACCAAATAACATTCCAATATCTGTTCATTCATGCAGGATTATAAATGGAAATATTAAAAGAGGTTTATATTTTTAAATTTATGATAATAATTCATCTCTCTAAATGAATTAAAATTATAATAAAAGGGTCGCGTAAATATCATATTAATGCATAAAAAGAGATTACTCTATATATATAATAAAATACTAAATATGCTTCTTATCTATAACATTTGACATTTCGAGATCATATGTTAAATAAAAAATAAATCAAACAAGAATATGATAAGTGTTGTGTGGTAAGTTGTGCGATAAGTTATTCTCTGTTTCTCCAATTAACAATTTATATGAAATTATAAAATAGTCTTATAAATAATTTGACACAATATTTTAACAACTAAAAGAAAAAAGAAACAAATCATGAAAAAAATCGATAAAATCAATTTAAAAAATCATAGAGAAAAATATTTATTTTCCTTTAATATATTGTTTGGATAGAATGATATTCCGTATTTAAAAAAAAAAATCTGACATATAAATGTATAACTCGCAAATAATCGCAACTTTAAAATTTTCATAATAGAATTTCCAATTCAAATTAATGTACACAATACTATTATATTATTATAATAGTATTGTATTGTATAATATACTATATTAATGGATTATTATAACATTGTACGATGACAGTGAAATTTTCTGAATTACAAACACGAACCGTGATGAAGTAAAACAGCGAATAAGAAAGGATTGTGAACACAGAAGAGAAATTACAAAATATACATCGGCGGTGATGCGTACGAAAATACGAAGGCAGAGACAATTAATGCGTTAGTAATGTCAATGTTCAAAAACGATGTCGTTTACAAACTAATAAACATTTCGACATTAATACATGAATTATATCGATAGCATTCCAGGATCGATATCAATAAAAAAAAATTTTTTTAAATAGCATTTAAGATTGCTGAAAAATGAAATACTTACTAGAACGGCCCTCTTCAGAGCAACACCTAATCCGTAAAATCCAGTAAAACCTCTAACTTGCCATTGTTTAGTGCTTTTCGGATACCAGAGCGAAAAGTTCAATGTGTATAACACGAACAGCCAATCCGTCATATTCTCGAAGTTAAGTGGACAGCTAAGTTGAACAATACTTCGCAAAAAATTGTTTGAAAGAATATTCAAAGAGGGCTTCTTTGAATTCTGCAATGCAAATTGTATCACCTACGCAGATCATTTAAGATATTTTATCTTAAATGTTTCCTTCGCAATGAAAACGGCAATGTAAGGAACAGTCAGAGAAATTTTATTTACATTTTTCGGTACTGCATATTATTTAACAAAATTTTTGGCAATTTATCTTTTAGGAAGGAAGGATGATTATGAAGGATTATTTATTCGGAATATCTAAAGGATATTGATGATATGATTAATACTAGGATAAATATTGGTATTTAATATGTCAATTATCCAAAATATAAAATTATCCAGGATATAATTATTAGTCAAAATATATTATTTTACTAAAATATCCAAATTATCTAAATTATCTAAAATATATTTTATTTTTAAAATATATTATCTTATTTTATTTAGATTTTTAAAAACAAGGAAAATCTAAAATTAATTAAATTTGATTAAATACTCTTAATTTTAATCAAGGAAATTCAATTTGATTTAATAAGTCCAGATTGCTCATAACTTGTTTTGCCTAATAATATTTCCTGCTGTGAATTTGTTTGCAAATTCTATAGCCAAATAAATTTTAACTAATTCGGAAAACTAGTTTCTTATTAGTTTCCCCTTTTTGTTTAATATATTGTTTAGATTCAAATTGATAAACAGATTCATAAAGATTTGATTCTTTGGCTATCAAGATATAGATTATTTAAATATAAATTAATAAGAAATATTTATTCTTTCTCCTCAGAACGAGCTTGTGTAGATTTTTTTATTTATTATATTTTATATTTATTTTACATTAGGCTCTGCGCATAATGCAAAAATAAAATTATATTAGGAACAAAAATAAATATTAAATTTTGGAAATAAAAATTCGGAGTAATATAACGTACAATCTTATATTTATTCACTATTCCTGTGTATATTCATTTGTATATATTCACTTGTGCATTATGTTTAATTTTTCTTTCTAATTTTTATTTTCAAAATTTAATATTTATTTCTGTTCCTAATATTTCTTCTATTGTATCTAAAAATCTTATGTGATAATTAGGAGACACGTGGCATCTCGTCTAGAGTTTTTTCGTCTCTTTGTTAGAGTCGAAAATTGGAATGTCCTGCGCAATACAAAACGATTAGTCATTCTATCAGCAATCCTAACAAAGATTGCGTATAAAAAAAAGGAAACACGTACAATAAAAAATTATTAGCATCAAATTTGCATTTCTTAAAAAAAAAAAAAATTCAATTGAAACATAGAAAAATTAATAACACTTCTCTGCCTTCTCGAGTATGTCTTTTCATCCAAGATTATCGATGAGACACATGGCAAATAAAGAAAAGAAACTTTTGTTCAACGCGAATCTATATTTCTTTCTCTTGTAATTACAAAATCAAGTGGAATTGTATCGCGATATTCGAATATTCGACTCTCGAGACCACCAACTCGCAATTCCACCTAATCTAAGGGTTGGATCGTATATCTTGAAACGAGGTGAAAATTGCAAAAGAAAAAATTTACTAATTTTCGACATATGGAGTCGCAGATAAATCTCCTCATTTTTATAATATTTTTGTTTCAAAATATACAATCGATCCCCTAATCGTGGGAGCCTGAAAAAAAATTGAGATTCTTCACGACCCTCGCGAATTGTGAAAATCGTGTCGCGGGTCGTCCTGGAATTTTACAAAACAATTTTATGAAGAAAGAACTTACGCGTAACACCAGTCGTCGCATGCGTTTCTCGACGATATACACATCACGTGGCCTAAAAACGATCTCTCTCTCTACCAACACCATATTCAGTATTATATCTGCATCTTTCCCAAGTGACATGATGTTTGCGTTTTGCCGATCCACTCGAAATGAAGAGAATGATATTTCTTGCAGCCACAAGGTGAATGAACTACTTCGGATTTTGGACTGCTCGTATCCACCGGAAACATCCGCTCAAGTGACGAGGAGTGACGAAGTGACTGTTTTGGGACGCTGCCCTTTTCTAGAATCTTTATGAGCCTTTTTCATTGGATGATAGAGAAGAGACGTGTATATACCGCTTGTAAACAATTCGTAATTTCCTTATCGTGTCCGCCGGGATTGTCGAATGAGCGCGACACACGTGTCGACCGATGTCTCATTGTTCCGCATCCTTCCCATCTAACCTCTGACTTGGGATTCGTCCACCACCCTCACCACTGAACTGTGTTACACCTTCTGTACTTAGAACTTAGAACTAGACAAAATTTGGATGTATCACATCCCTGATCTATTTTTGATTTTTGTATCTACAATGAAAAAATTTACAGATTATTCTAAGTTGTATTTAAGGACAATATAAAAGTTTATCGATAGTTTAGGATCTGAATGAAAAATTATTTAAATAAATAAGTAGAAGTGTATTCTAATAGCAATGTAATTAAAAAATAATGACAAAAATCTCAATTTTTTATATAAATACTTAAAATACTTAAAATTTACGTTAAGATTTTATTACGATGTAGAGATTAGTTGTTTTGTAAATAAAAATTTTATTTTATTTTTATATTATTACTCATTTTATATTTTTAATAAAAATTTAATTTTTTCTCAGAGTTTTTTCTTGAGATTCTGCTTTATCGCAGATTGCCAGTATTTTATGTCTTAAAGAAATTTGATAGAGACGGAATATGTTTTGTAGAAAAATAAACTTCGAAAACTGTGTGGGACGAAAATAATAAAATTGTCTAAAAATATGATAAAAATACAAAAGGCTTATCATTGCTGATAATTTATTTAAATATAATCACAATTTCGGTATTTCACATACAATATACAATATACAATATAGGTAATTCGGTGTTTAATCTCATGCAACATTTAATAATGAATGATTGCCCTTTCACTTCAGAATCTACTAAATATTAAATATTTAAAAGCAGCTTTCTTTAAATCGTTTTTACGATTTCTTGTTAAAAATATTTATTTCGATTCTATTCACAACGGGACACTAAAGGATGAATTTATCTAGAAAAATCTGTCGCCGTATAAAATAAGAATTGAATTCTGCCGGCTTTTTAATTAATTAATTTTTTATTATCGAAAAATATCTTGATAATAAAAAATATACCATTCACGAAGGTAATTTTTCACAAAAATAGTTGTAGTTCTGCATACATTATAGAATCACCCATCATCTCATGATGATACAGTAATGACCTATTAAAAAATTTTCCATATGTAATCATATATCGAATATGTCCATGTATAAAAATATACAATTATATGTGAATATGTAATTATACATTAATACATATTTTTATGAATAATCATGTATATAAATCATTATAGTATAATCATTATAATCATATTCGTATATATTTATATATAATCACATATAAATGTGTACTACCACTTCATATATAACTATACATTTTTATATAAGGACATATTTTATACGCAACGTCTTATATATAATTATATCTTATTATATTTCTAAATATATATGGAAAACTTTTTACTGAGGAGTTCTAATAATGTAGTTCTAATAATGTACAGTTATGATATTATGAAGCGGTACGTTATCCATCAATTCTTTGTTCCATTCGTGTCGATAATGAAACACGAAATTATCAACCAATATTGAAATGCTATGTGATATTGCCTTCAAGTTGGGTATATCTTCCGCGACAGACTCAAACATCTTTTCCACCTCTTCGCGTACCATTCGAATTGTTACAATCGAACAACTGCGTAATTCCAGATCTTCTGGACTTCCTTGAGATATTGGTTGATCTGCATGAAAAAGAAAATCATGACTTTATTCATGATTTATTGACAAGATGGCAAATCCTCCTTATAAAAAGTAATTCGAATGAAAAAAATTCTCTAAATAAAAGCTATTAATCAATATATAAATTGTCACCATAAATATAATTTTACTTTTGCTTTAAATAAATCATGAAGAAGGATAAGGTGAAGATCTATTGCGAAGAAGATTATTTTTATTTAAAATTTAATGTTAGGCTGCGTCATGATAATTTAAACAAAATAAATATCAGAAGAGTATTCTATTTTCATTCATCAGGCATGAAGTCTATAAAGCAAGTATTAAAAAAAAAAAAATGGGAGATTTACTATTCGCAAAAAGCTAATCTTACTATTTTTCTCGAATCTCTTTTTGAGAGCTTCGCTATAGCGAAGTGCTTTAAAGTGAACGAGAACTTGAGGAGCACGATAATCAATAAACAACGTAGACACTTTGGAACGTAATGTCATATTAATTGGAAAGAAACAAGACAGCTCATTTATCAGTATCTTAGCCTTCGTAAGTAAGCAAACTGAAAAAGAAAATAAAAAGAACACTTATTTAAATGTTTTTAATGTAGTACATTATTTAAATAATTTAATTACGATTTAAGATTGTATTATCTTAAGCGTACTAATCTGGTTTTGTAATGTAATATAATTTTCGAGCTCGAATTAATATTTTATATTTTATATATATAAAACAAATGGCAATAATTTTATACCTTTCTTTCTATTATAAATTCCCTCGTCTCGGTAACATTGAAATTCACTCGTAAGCAGGAGCATCAAGAGCATTACATTATAATTACACATTACAATACAGTATGCAAACCTACCTATAACAGTAAAATTTTATTATCTAATATTTGACTCTTCCGTTATAACTAACTATATTTATTTATTACATTATTTATTAAGGAATAATCAGGAATGAATAATTGAATAATCAGGATGAATAATCAGGATTATTAATAATCGGAAAAGAATGACTTATAGAAGTAAACAAAAATATTCAAAATCATGCATGTAAACATTTGGGAAATGCATTTTTCTTTTCATGTACGTTTTTTTTCTTAATAATTCATACCGTTATATTTGTTCACTAAAATTTTTCCGATGTCATGCAAAATCCTAAGTCTGTCTGTCATAAAAGGAATACAAGAGCCATCGTCACCTCGGAAAATTTGTTCCATGTCACTTACGCTTATATTCATGTAATAATCAGGATTCCATAAAGGCTTTCCTTCCTATTGCGAGAATTAAACAAGGAAATAGAATTATAAATTGTTTGGGAAACAGAAATCATTAAAGAAGAAAAATTACTGTAAATTGATAAAATAAATTAATCAATAAAATTTTAAGAATTGTGCAAACAAAATCTATCAAAGTATTTATTATTAGTAATAGCTGCGTTGAATGATTATAAAATAAAGAATTAAAAGAAGAAATATATTAATATTTAAAAAAAATAAAGCTATTTATATAAATTATGCTAATAGTGTATCTCAAGGCATATTGAAACTTCCATAAATTAGATGAATGTGATTATTTTTATAAGTGCGATTTAAAGATGAAAAAAATGAAGAATTAATTTCATGCTTACATCGATAATTGCTCTTCTCATAGCCGAGCACAATGCCCAGTATCCTGTAAATCCATTAACTGTCCACTGTTTAACAGACTTTGGAAGAAAGAGTGAAAAGTTCAATGTATTTAATACGAATAGCCAATCCGCACATCTATAGTCGTCATTATCAGGATAAAAACGAAGTAAATGCCGTAAATAATTATTTCCCACTTTAGAAAGCATGTCATGATTGTAATTCCATAACATAAAACGTATTACCTTCGAAAAGAATATCGTTTAATAGTATTTGTTATAAAATAAAACAAACTGCAAAATTGTATTCAATTTGTTAAATAAACATTGATTTCGTTCTACGTTTTCTTAGTGATTCTATTTTTTTACGATTTTCAGCCATTTTCCGAATGGAATTGAACAAAATCAAAATTCCAAGATTAAGCATTTTATTGAATATTAAATTTTCTTTCTTTTTTCTTATCTTTTCTCTCTCTCTCTCTCTCTCTCTCTCTCTCTCTCTCTCTCTCTGCTTCTTTCTTTTTATTTCTGTCCTTAAAATTTTCTATAGAGAAAAAAAGAAAACAAACCTCCCTGGCTAAATTCTTCACTCCATCATAATCGATAAACACATTTCGTGATGTTTTAGCAATAATTTCCTCTTCCACGCACAACATCGGAAGTTCAGTAAATGTACCCATATCGTTACGATATGTTAAACCGATTATTTCAAACTGTCGACTGTGATTACTCTGACCGCGTTTGTCTCTCCTGTTTGTAATAGAAAATAAAAATAAACACAATCTAATGATATAAAGTTCTTGTCTTGCAGGAGTTTTAAAGAAATGAAATGTCTTGCATATTATCTATTGAGAAGAATAATAATTTTTCTATTATGATTTAATGAGAAAGTGTTTTATAATTAAGTGGAAAGTATAATTAAGAAGAACACAAAATGCTTTATTGTAAAATATTTAAAATATTAATCACTCATACAAATGTAATAAGATAAGAAAAATTTTCTTGAATTCGACAATCGTTGAGTTGCGTCACGTGGTAAATGCAGGAACAATGTCCAATTTTTTCCCGTCAAAGTTTAATAGATAACAAAATTCTAAAAAATTAGAGTGCTATTAATTGCTATTTTTTAATTTCATATTTATTAAGCACTTGTGTAATAAAAAATTTGGTTCATATCATATTGTTAAAAGAAAAAAAATCGTTACATTTCCTTTTAATTATTTTAAAAATACGTCATAAAATACATTATATAAAAATATAGAGATATAAAAAAGTCAAGAAATCATTCGGAACGCGATCATTTGTAATAATAATGTCCAGTAGAAACATCGCATAATTCGACTTTCTTCAATTGCGCGTCGTTTACTTGCTGATAATCCCAGAAGAAATTGTCAATTATACACGAATAATCAAAAGTTGAATCGCAATATTGTCCTTTTTCTTTATCAAATTTTCCATGTCGAGATTGTAGCCTTTTATTTAGCAAATTTGCTAGGAAAAGTGAGGAACTGCGTATTTCTATTTCCTCTTTACTTCCGCGCAAAGTATCCAAAGAAAAGTCTTCGTCTGCAGAAGAAAACAATGCATTTTGATACGATGCAACAAAAATACGATAAATCATATATATTTATTTCTTCAAAATTATAAACTAGGAGAAAGACTTAAAAATATCTTCCACAGAAATTTTTCTGTAATATATCGAGAGAAATAAATGAAGTAATTATAATAACGAAAATTATAAAAATAAATTAAATAGAATGTTAGATAGAGGAATTATAACAATCCAAATAAATCTTTTTATTATAAAAAAATTAACAAAACAGATAAAAAAGATGACATACTTTTGTAAAAAATAATTACTTTATATAGCCTAAACCTGTTAATTATAGCATTTTTTGAATAAAAATAATAGAAATGTGTCTATCAAAAAGATATTACTTTTATATTTATTAAATACAATATTTAGAGAAATTCATGGCGAAATAAAAATATATTGTTGACAAGCAAGCAAATAACAACTTACCGGTTTCTTTGATTTTATCTATAAGCCTTTTACTATATCGAAGAACCTTAAAATAAATAAAAATTCGGGAAACACGATAATCAACATATATCGTAGGTATTTTTTGTATCTTCATATCAAGACCCAACTGATGATTCTTAAAAAAAGCCCATACATCATTTACCATTATCCAAGCCTTAGTATACAGAAAAACTAGAAGAAAATTTTGAAAAATGCATTATATTAGTAAACTGTAATAACTGTGCCATAAATATGACATATTGTTATTAAAGAAATTTATCAATTGTATAAAGTTTATACAAAATATTTTGGCTCAAAATCTTTTCAAATTGCGCTCGAAATTATAGATTCGTGTAATTTTATATTTTAATTTCATGATCTCTCTACTGTGATATATCTTTTATCATGAAAATTAAGAATACATACCGTTTTTTTCATTATATATTTCTTTTTCATGATACGGTTCAAAGTCATTGAAAAGTGTGATAACCAATTGCAATGGATTACGTTGACACGATCTAATACAATTTATAAAAGTACCTATGACATAACGGAATCTCATCATTATTGTCAATTAATTCACATATTATATTTTCTTTTTTTTAATAACATCTATTCAGAGTTACTGATTTATTTTAAGTCATCCAGTAATAAAATTTGAAAAATATTGATTTTCTTTATAAGTCAATTTATAAATCATTTATTTCTTTTCTTTTGAAAAAAAACTTCAACAATAGAAAGCCTAAATTTTAACTCATCTTTCTATTATTTTTGTTTTAACATTTTATACTTATTATACATCTTATTTACATATGTTAAATATACACACACATACACACAGAATTTTTTGTCCTCTCTGTAGAAAGAAGAGAAAAATCGATCCTGCATGAATTACATGCATAAATAAATTCAATATATAAATAAAAACGTTAATTCTTATATGTGAAAATACAAAAGAATAAAAATTTTTTGCATTTATAAAATTTTGTCATATGATATTTTTATACCTTTATATTTGTCTAATAAAATTGTTCCAATATCGTGCAAAATCGTCATCTTTTCAACTAAATATGGAATAGTAATTCCTTTGTCACCTCGAAAAATTTCTTCCATGGCTCTTTCGTTTAATGCTGTATAAAACTTAGGATTCCACATTGGCACTCCTTTCTATTAATGTATATTACACCATTGTATATTACACCATAAAAAATATCATAATAAACACATAAAAATACATTAAAAAGTTATAGCCATATTTAGAGAAAAGTTGAAAAAATTAATAATCATCAATAAAAATAAGATTTACCATGGATTATTTATATTTACTTATTAACAACTGCAACATTATTTTAATTTTATTTATTTTTTTCCATTATAATCGATTAATTATATTAATTCACGATATCTATTAAATAAATAATAATATAATAAGATCTTTTTTACGAAAAAAATTGTAAGTTAAAAACTAATATAACATCTAATATAAATTTTATAAATATTTCAAGTTATAGGCAAATAATACTAATAAACTGATATAAATAATAATATAAAATATATTGTCATTTTTGATAATTTATTTTATCGAACAAGTGAATGAAGACAGCATACAGCAAATGCAGTTACATGTATGCAATATTTCCATAGAATTCGTGTTCATTATGAATTCAAATATGCTGTGAGAAAATAAAACTAACGTGTTCTAAATTTGCGATGTGAATAATTCATCTCGTATAAATTACATTATATTAAACATTATGATTAATGTTAAAAGAATTACGTAAGTGTACTGTCCCATATACATATATGTATATATATATATATATATATATATATATATATATATATATACACACACACACACACACACACACACATATATATATATATATGTATATAATTTAACCTATAATTAAACATTTTTATTTGCAATACTCGGTATTATATAGCGTAAATTTCAGCAATATATTGTCAAATTAAATAAACATTTAATACTAATATATATTCTCAATATACTAATATATATTCTCAATTTGACAAAATCAATAGAAATATTTATATATTAGTAGATCAATTCGCATTTCAAGAAAAACCGCACAAATATGATTAAAAAATCTAATGCAGTATAAAGATAAAAGTTAAAAACGTTAAATCTACACTATTTATCTATAAGATTTGGTTATTTCTTATTTTATTATTTCTCTCGACTTGTTTTCATATGACAATGTACATGGATTATCAAATTTTCCATAAGAAATATATATATATTTGTATATTATATTCATATTGCGTGTATGTAAAATATATATACAAATACAAATGATAATAGATTTATGTTCCAAGTTAAGGATTACTCATTGGAACAGGAACTTAGAACGATTCGCCGAGACGATTCCCAAACCGAAGGGCGCCGTGCCCGAGTTCGGTCTACCAGGATGGAAGATGATGCCTCTGGAGCACAAGATACCCATGATACCTGGACCGAAGAATGTTTACAGCTTCACTCGGCGCAAGATAGGAAGGAAACTGTGGACGATGGAGAGGCCGAGATTGCCGTTCGATTTGAGCGATCCTTATTGCCACGAGACCAGATTCTCTTACGAACCTCTGCACGACGAGCATTTGCTCGAGTTCTTCTCCAAGCCGATAAATCTCAAGTGTCTATTGAAGGCCGATCTAATCACGGATGGCATGGACGTCAAGTGTTCGTTGCGTGATTACAACGCGTACAGGAAATATCTGAGAAAGGTACACGCCGACCGTATCAAGAGGGAGATGAGAAAAGAAGATCGTCTCTTCGACGAGAGGAGAGATCTACGTTTCGCCGAAGAGCAAGCGCGCAAGGAAGTGGAAAGGTATAATTTCGCGATACCCAGAAAAAAATAATTTCGCTGAAGTATTTCAAAATTAAATCAGATACAGATCTGAAAATAATTTGGACCATCAAAATTGTTATGCAGAATGCTCAAGTATGATGTTACATTGTCAAAATGTTTGACAATGTTAGTAATTTGAACGTTCTATATAATTATTATTCTGATAACAACAAAATTATCTTCAGATCTATATCTGGCCAAATTTTTGGATTTGTCAGCAAAATGTTCTACCGTGTATTTCCGTGTATTTCTGTATATATGAATATATTAACGGAGTATTTTCTTTCTTATAAATAACAGATTGAAGGGAAGAGAGAAATTTGTCAACTGTAGACAGCGTCGAATGCAGCAGCGATTGCTGAAGGAGGAACTAAAAATGCAGAAACAAAAGAAACGGGCGCAAAGATTGAAACTGTTAAAATGCATTAAGCAGGAAGAACGAAGACTGATAAATATTAAGCGTGAGAAGCGGGCTGAGCAAATTCGGCAAAAATGTAAAATTGCAACGGAGATTGTCCGACGAAAAATGATTGATGTTGTAATAGATTGGAAAAAAAAGGATAAAGCACGACAAAAAGCCAAGGAGAAGCGATTGATGGATGTCGAACAACAAAAGCAAAAGGACGTGGAAGAAAGGTATATTATTTAGAGAATGGCCCGTTACGGTATTTTCAATGTGCGTGATTTAATTTAGTAATTCCTGTACACTGTAAGCAAGAATAATCTGAAAGAATTACTATTATTGGCGGATTCCTCAGATGGCGAAGAAAGCAGGAGTTCCAAGAGAAGGATATTGCAAAACAAAAAATATTGTTGCAGCGGATAGAAGCTCGCCGTAAAAAATTCATAGAGGAATATAATACTAAAATAGATAAAGAAACGGCAAAAATGCAAAGTAATACCATGAAAATAGATTAAAGAAATAATATCACGTTTTCAATTATAGAATTATCAATTAAATAAATGTATAATTGTTTGAATGAATCGAAAGATCAAATTTTATTATCTATAATGAAATTCTCTCTATGTAGAACTTTTGGATAATGCTAAGCTGTTTACCAGTTGTTATATAAAGAGACGTCTCCCGGACGGAAGGGAACTTATTTGCTGCAAGAAATGCCTTAAAGCATTTAGTAGCATTAAGGTAATGAAATCTCTTGAATAAGAACAATTGTCTTTTATACTAAATATTTTCCTTTAATTACATTATAGGATGGAGAAGAAAGTGAAATAAAAAGTAACTTGCAAAATTCAATTAATTTTTCGTCGAAATTCATGAAGCAGAAGAAACACAAGGTATGAAAAGTTTTCAATTTACATTGACTTTAAATTTTAATAAAGTTTTCAATTTACATTGGCTTTAAATTTTAATAAAAATTATTTCGAACAATAGATGGATATAAGTGATGATAAACATCAGAATAAAACACAGAAATCAAAGCATATTACACAAGAAGTCACAATAAGAAAATAAAATGTGGTCATGGACATTGTTAGCAGAGATTCATTAGTAAACAAAATTTTTTATAATATGAAGACATAAGACATTATAGACATAATTGAAAATTATACCAACAAAGACAAAAGTAATCCTCATATTATCAAAATCAACATTAAAAGACCAGTGGTATATAAAGAACAATAAATAATCAACATTAATACATTAAATTATATTCAAAAATATATTGCTATGTATCGATAAAGAGATAAAAAATATATAATATTTAGTGATGTTAACATAACATCAAATGTGTGTATACTCACGTCAATGGCTCTTTTAATAGCAGCGCACAATGCCATATAGCCAGTTAATCCATGAACTGTCCATGTTTCATTGTTTGGTAACCAGAATGAACCAGAATTCAATGTGTTTAATACAAACAGCCAGTCTGCCGCTCTGACATCATTTTTGTCAGGATGAAATGGAGATAACAAGCGCATATAAGTATGTCCGATCTCATGATAATTTTCATCTTTGACATTTCGATAAAGATAACGTAGCACCTACAAATTAGAGTTTAATGATCTCACTTAGAGATAAAGAAAATACTTCTATAAAATTCTAACAGAGAGTTAGATTTTATTTAATAAGATGATTTATATTTTGAAATGTTACATATTTACTCAGCAGTAAAAAATTAGGTCCAACCTGTAAATATATTTCTTACAATATTCTCGAAACATTAATTTAAAAAAAAAAAAGAATACAAATTTTTGCAAATCTTAAAAACATCTTGAAACACAGTATGTTCCACAATTGAAAAGTCAATGGTTTTTATATATTTTATTTTATAAAAAGAATGATTTTGCGCACATTTTTTTTCTAATTTTTT
Organism: Pogonomyrmex barbatus; assembly: GCF_055798465.1. Classification (NCBI taxonomy): domain Eukaryota; kingdom Metazoa; phylum Arthropoda; class Insecta; order Hymenoptera; family Formicidae; genus Pogonomyrmex; species Pogonomyrmex barbatus. The sequence continues at coordinate 4,598,184 of NW_028297107.1, forward strand.
TCTAATTTAAATCTTTAGATCCTTTCCTTTTCTCATAAGATTCGCGAATAAGTTGTCAAAATATTGCAGATTAGCAAAATGAAATTTTTAAAAATAAAGAAAGAAACCTCTAATTCTAAATTCTTCATGCTACAGAGATCAATCGACACATCCTCCTTTGCCTTGATGATGTCTGCTAATGCATTCATTGTTTGGCACTGTGGCTGCATAATGTTACGCTATATTTTCGTCGATTGTTTCCAACTGCCGATTATAATTGCGGTCACCTGAACAAGAATCTCACGATCACGATAGAAAATAAATGTAAACAAAGTTTGTAGAAATCTGTAATCATATTATTGCATGTTATTGCGTGTGTCTTTGAAAAGGTGACACGGTCACGGTGACAATGTCTAGAGCCGATTAATAATCGATGGAAGAAAATTCAGATCTAGACTCAACGTATTTGAGATATACTCTCATAATTTTTTAATAAAAAAAAAAAATTAAAAAGCATAAATATTCGGTTAAAAGTGAAGAAGTGAACCTGTATCATATAACCTAAATGGACAGATTTTTTGAAAGCACACTAAAAGTTACCACTTGATGATGCTCGGCAAAAAAAGATCTTACTTCAAAGTTTGGTGCTGCAGTATTTGATTTTATTCTGTTTAGTTGAATTATATATTAAATTTGTAATGTTTATCTAAATCTTGTGTAATTTATTTAAGATTCTTACTACTTTATCGTACGTTACCGCTTAAATTATGATGTCACAAGCGAGAAAACGTAATAAAAATTCTTGCACAATACATTAAAATAGAAATATTTATCGATATATCGATGTTTATCGAAAATAATGTTTTTATCCGATAGAAATGAACCAGCAGAAGCTTTAAAAGGATCTTGGAATTAATTTAAACAGGATTAGGTTCAAATTTTTATTACAAATATTGCATACACAAGGCCGATCGTGGCGCTGCGGACAAATTGTAGAAATCATAGTTTTGATGAAAGCTAAATTCCAAATATCGCAGTTACTTCCGATCCAGAATAGGATCTATCGTTTGTCCGCCACAAATCTGTCCCCAACCAATCAAGCGCCAGTGTTTCTCCACTCGCCTAGATAATGCAATTTTCTCTTCAATCTCCGTACATACTGGATTTGTCAAGCTGATCTTTGCCAAATCAGCACGAGTAGCCAGTACTCTACCACCGGTACTCAATGATCCGATATTTACTAACAATACTTCTCCTCTTGATAACTTTGGTACCTGCCATCGAGATATTCATATGAGTAATAAGAAAATTGAAATTTAATTACGGAGTAAAAATAACTTCGAGAAAAAGAATAAAGTAAACTTAATTATGAACTATACATAAATTTACATAATTAATACATCATACAGAAAATAAAGTGATAAAGTATTCTTTAGTTTCAAATTTTTTGCTACTACAATGTATATCTTTAAGATTATGTAAAATGCTGCAAACGAACTTACCCTCGCGCCCTTTTTGTCGCCCTCGGTTCTGACGCCTAATAAACGTTTCAATAAATAATACGAGATTTCCAGCTCGATAAATATCTGTGGCAGTGCACCAACACTTCCAAGAATCTGTCCGACTAGACGATCAGCACGGCACAGAGTAGGCTCAATCTTGGTACCGACACCTAAAAATCATAATCTTAAGTCAATTTGGTCACTATAATCTATTAAAATTCTTCATAATCTATAAAAATTATGAAGTTCTTGTCTACATGTTAAAACCATAAGAAATATCCACAACTAATATTATTTACCAATTAGACCACCAGGTACAGCAAATTGCAATTCATTCTGTTCGGCGAATAGAGACACGATGCGCGAGAATATCGGACGACAAGTCAATTTGCCTTCGCTATCCTTGGACACTAATCCTGGTCGAACTTCAATTTCCATGCCGACCTATGAGAGATAAAAATAATATTTATAATATAGTATTTATAATACGCTTTAATCTGATTTGTGAACTAGCTCATACTTTCAGTACTCCTCGAAGAATACTACCACCAGCGACACCGCCTTTCAAATCATCCACTTCGCAACCCGGTTTATTTACGTCGAAAGATCGGATAACGATCAATCGAGGCTCCGATGTAAAATCTCTCATTGGCACGGGAATTTTCTTGGTGATGTACTCACACAATACCTCGATGTTGTATTTCAATTGCGCCGAAATCGGAATTATTGGGGCGCCTTCCGCAACCGTACCTTTAAAAGAAATTATATAAATAAATACGCGTATATGTATACGTATGTCATTTTATGTTGAAATAATACCAATAAAGTCAAATAATAATCTAATACCTTGAATGAACTTCAAGATTTGCTCATACTGCTCCTTAGCTTGCGCTTCTTTAACCAAGTCGATCTTGTTTTGCAAGATGACTATGTGCTTCAATTTCATAATTTCGATAGCTGCCAAGTGCTCCGATGTCTGAGGTTGCGGGCATGATTCGTTACCAGCTACAATTCAGTAAAATTCAGCTTTTTATTTTGGAAAAAGATGAACGAGAGCGCGTTGTGGCTCTACGAGTTAGCGCGAGGCTTGTAAGTCAAAAATCCCGGGTTCGACGACTCTCTTGTATGAAGGTCTGACAAACCGCCTAGTAACTTTGCCGAAAAAAATCTCTGACCATTCGGAACCGTAACACTGTAGATTCCATATATCCATGTTAATAACACGCGCATATACAGATATATGCAAGAATATCCGGAAAGCAACGCAAAGATGTCAAAACAACCGGATATATATAAAAGATGAATGATAGATGACACATGAGAGTCAACTACGATTGTAAATCAATCGATTCCTTATTCTTATATCTATTTCTAGCAACGTAATCTCGTTTTCTAATTCCTATAATAAAAAAAATAAAAATAAAAAAAGAAAGATAAAACAATTAAAATTAATCCATATTAGGAGAATAGATATTCGATTTTTATGAGAGATTGATTGGAAGATTAATGATTAAAATATGAGAGATGATGGAATATGAGAGAGGATTAGTCCTGAAAGTCCACTTCGGGAATCCATGTGATATTAACAGTATACTTTGGAAAAAGAAAATAAATTCGGTACGATGTAAAAATATATATCGTATATTTACCAATTAAAAGCAAGGCGGCATCCATAACGGCGGCTCCGTTAAGCATAGTCGCCATAAGAATATCGTGTCCAGGGCAATCAACGAAGGAGACATGTCGAACCAATTGGAATCTACCTGGACACACCGGACGCAAGCAGGGGAAGGAATCGTCCTTACTGGATCCACCAGATATGTACCGTCCAGGTCGAGGACATTTCGGATTTTCGCATTCGTAAATCTTCGCGTTGGCGTATCCTGAAATAAGAGCAATCAGACAATTCATCCTTGTAATCTTTGCCTTTCTTTTCTGGCTTATAAAGATTTCTTTTTTTACAGAAAGGAATTAAACGTCGAATGTTCGACTCGTCAACTTCTAAAATAAATCTCAGAGTAAATTTGTAGGAATTTTAATTCCAAAAGTGCATATATATATATATATATATATATATATATATATGTATATATAACTTTTTTTATATTTTTCCGCGTCTCTCACAATCTCGTTATTTACTAGATTCATCAAAGAGTTTATTTGATTCGTCATAAAAGTTCTGTCTTATAAAAGTTATACGTATTACATCGTAATCAAATTATAGAGATAATCTTGTAGATTATTTCATGCCAGTAAATGTATAAACTTATAGAAAATAGGGCTATTCTATTTAGCCGAATTTCTTGCACCATTTAACTTTTCTCTTTTTCTTTCTAACATGGAATAAAAAAAAAATAAAAAAACCAACACCACCATCAAAACAAAGCACACAACAGATCTAATGTCTAATAAATTCTCCCTACGATAATTAATTAATTAATAATTAATTTTATCAAAAAAATAAATGCGATATTGTAATTCGCCTCGTGCATAACTTTATTTTAGATTCATTTATTGACAAGCAACGTGTGCAATCCTTACGGGAAACGTTTTTTTAACTATTAAGTTTAATCTTTTGTAATACAAAATTGTACTATAAATCATCGACGTATATCTTTATATGTATTTACATACATATATATATATATATATATATATATATGTGTAATGTATAAATATATAAAATGCATATATATATATATATATATACACATATACACACATATATATAACATACATACATATATTATACATAATATATATGTATAAATAGTGCAATTTCATAGTGCCTTTCCATAGTGCAAATGATATAAAAAAATAATCATTAATTGCAATTTTCTATAAAAAGATTACGACGATAGAGTGGCACGTGTATATCAAAGTTTTTTAAGGTATATGTCTATACAGCTTAAAGTTACTAATTTATTTATAACTAACGCGCGTACAAATTCGTGTCGACCCTTTACGTTCCGATGTAATCAAACAGAAAATATAATAATGTTTGTATGAAACAAATTCTTGTGTTTTATAGTAATCTAATACTGTAACGATAACGACCATGTAACACTGTTTGAGATATTACAAGAAAACATGTATAAGTAATAAGCATAGTGTAAATTAATTCGGTGCCTTTAAATTTACGTGTTCCGATTAAAATTGTTGTCTCTTTTTCGTTAGAATATAATAGCTGATTGGAAAATAAACTAAAATTATAGAAAATAATAGGGAATATTTTTCTAATTAAATTTATACCAGATCATCTACAAATTTAAATTTTTTAAAAGAAAGCACTTAATTATTATTTATTAATTAATTTATGCATTTAATAACTTTTCTTCGATAATTCTTTCTCTTGGAAAATTCTATCAAGGGCTATTTATAAGAGTGTTAGATTTCTTTGGCATATCTTTTAATGTAATTAAATTTTTAAGTGGAGAAAGATTTATGTCGAATAATGCATACATCGTATGAATGTGATATATACCTAATTGTTTGCACTAATCAGGATGCAAAAAAGTCGAATCCCGCTGTTACGCTAATCTTCAAAGATCCTTACGAAAATTTTCTAGTGACTATTTTTAGTATCAATTACAATTTATATATTATAGTAATAATTGGAAACGCGGTTCCTTGTAATAAAAATAGAACACTTCTTCGCTTGTAGCGTTGACTCGCATTTCCCGAGGAATTCACTTATCTAATTGGATACAGTGTTGAATACACATTCGAAAGATGCAGTATCAACGATCTCTCTCTCTCTTTCTCTTATGATTCGCTTGACTCGTACTCACGGATAAAATATAAAATAGATCCGATATGCGTGAATATAGTAAAATAAATATATTGATAAATTCTATTTACGCGGATAACATACAAAATTAAGATAATATTACAATTAACGTGTTGATGAACATTGAAAGTACATGTTAGTACGCACTCATGGTTGTTCTTAGCATAGAAGTGTCATAAAATATGAATTATGTTCAATGAATGATTCTTATTTGCAACATCTCTTGTCTTTCCGAAAAAATTTTTGTTTTTTAGTCTCCAAATATTTCGAATAAACATGAATTATTAATATTTAGAAGTTGTTGGAACAAACAAGATTTTTGATTTTTTAAGATCTCTAACCAGAAGCCACTGCAAACTTAACACATTTAAGATATGATATGTACGTATACATGTATACATGTAAATGTGTATTGTGTATATGTGTGTGTGTGTGTGCGCGCGCGCACACACACACACACATACAGATGCGAATACAAAAATATACTTGTGTACTTCTCCAAGAGGAAGGGAAAAGAAAGACTATATAAAGTAAGAGCAACAAAATCGATACTATTCTGCATTATCATGCAAATTGAAAAACGTGAATTTTTATGCTTGTGCCCTTCGCGTTTAACTTTTATACAATTAAATGAGTATAAAAATGAGCATAGACTGTAAAATTAAAACAAAACCACACAACAAATAGCTTTGTCACACTCATAACTTTCAGTATATTCAAGAAACTTAACATTAATAATTATTAATTGATGATCAATATTCATATACAAAGTTTATAAGAAGTCTCATCAAGCAATTCTAATTAATTCTTTAACTTTCTTCTTTAACTTTCTTCTGTGCGATAATAAGTTATTCTTCGCTGCAATTTAAAATTTGCAATTTATATCTTAAAATCCCATTCGTCCGATAGGCAAAATGAAGAAAAAAATTATAATTTGTTATTGTATCAGTTGCATATCATGGGAAAAGTATATAACTTAGTAAGATATAATTTTAGCTAATTGTCAAATTTTTTTTCTCTGTAAAAAGAGATTGGAAATATTCTATTCTTATAATATTAGATTATTAGCGTATTCAGTATTCAAAAAATATAGATAATTTTTTAAAACTTAAAAAACTGTTACATACGATAACTAAATCATTTACAAGTTAAATAATTAAATAATTAATCAGAATTTTGTTGACATTTATAAACATAAGGATAAGTTTAGAAACGTGATTGCAACAAAATACTGAATAATTATAAAAGTATTTGGTCGAGTTTACTATCTCAATCTGGATTAACAAATCCTGAGTGCAGTGTCTTTTTTTTCAAATTGTCACCAATTTGATAATATACTCGTCAACAAAATTATCGCAAGACATAAATTCATATCGAAATTTCTACACAGAAGAAAAAGATTATCAGTTAAATCAGAGCCAACATTAACGGACGTTGACGCTCGCGAAAGTCATGCGGCAGAGCGGAATATTTTTTTAAAACAGATACCGCCGACACGTTGAAGCACCACACTTGCAAAGTATCCTGTTTTTTGAGACTGCATTTTCGTTCTTCGGTTCATTGTCCAGTAGCTGCTGTCTCTTCAAGTTGTCCCGCGGCGTTTGACACATATAATCGAAAGTGAGTTCTTCGTTCTGTCGGATGTCTTTAATAGCAAACAACGCGAGATTCGGCAGGTTCGGGTCTAGGCAGTTGATCCAAATCGCGTAAACCGCGAGATTAGGTTCGCATGAATGATTGATAAAGTGTGAAATATTGCCGTACATAGCGGCGTCCACGGTGTACGGACATTGGCCATCAGTCTCGTTATAGTCGAGGTCAAAGAGATACGTACGACCGGTCACATTGTACTGTCTGCCGCGCTTATCCGCCTCTTCGTTACTAATTACCTCGCCCACGTACTGGGTGACGAAGGTGCCCTTCTTAATCGCGCGTCGGGTGCGCACACCCCAACCGCGTCCATTGTCCGTGCGGAATATGCACAGTTGAGTACCGCTGCCTTGCTGTACAACTCGATTCGGGCAGGTCGACGGACAGGCGCAACGTTTGTTACACTCGTAGATGGGCGTACCCAGTGGCACGCGTATCCGACGCGCCGACGTGTACGGCAACGATGTAGCACCGTTTTGCCCGAAACAGCAGCTAGATCTATTGCCAGATTCACAGTCGCCGACGCACTCGCAACCGATCGGCGGATCGTCTGGTATTATAATACCCGCGCCCGGCAAATAACTGTCGATATAGTAAAAGTCCTGCGGCGCGCTCTCGAGATCCACCAGGTTCTCCACTTGGATCGTCGGCTTGCCCTTTGTAATACTATTCATCTCGTTCTGCCAGTCCTGCAGCGACTCGAGTTGATCATAACGCAGCTCAATTAGCAGCGTGCGCATTATTTGCCGCTTGATCTTCGCCTCGAGTTTGGTACCGTGCGACGAATTCTTTAGGAAACGTCGAATCTCTATGTACATAGTATCCTCGAAGAGGGCGGCGGCGGCATTGGACACGGCGTCATCAATCGATACGCTTTTACTACGCCGCAGTTGATCCAGAAAATGCTCGATGTCGCGCGCGTCCGGGTAGAAATTCGCCGCTGCCTTGAATTGATCGATTAATTTTTGCCGTTCGTTCTCAAACTCGTCTAGCAAATCTTTGCAGTTGACGAGATTACGCATCGGTTCCCACGTGTTGTACTCGGTGTCCCAGTCCTTCCACTTGATCAAATAAAATGATTCGCCATTCTGCCTGCGCTTCTGCAGAATCTTTTCTACTTCCCAAAGCTTCGACTTCTTATCGGAAGCCGAAGAGGGTTTATCGGACATTATCGTTAACTCACGATATTTCTCGCTATGCATGATATCATACAACAACACCCGTGCTTCCTTTAGTTCGAAACCAAAGTGCTGAGTCATGATGTCCTCTCGCGCAGACAATCTACCGTCCGACGACGATTCCTCATAGTCAGATCGCCGACCATCACTACCTCGATCCCTTATGCTTGCATTCCCGCTGTACGTGAGAGAAGTGTTCTCGAACGCTTGGAGCATTTGCTGCGTGAATGCTTTGCGCGCTCGCAAGCACCTCGTTGTTGTTGACGATGATGATGATGATGATGATGACGATGATGATGACAATATCGACAGTGAGGAAGAGGAAGAGGAGGAAGAGAGCATCTTTTTGCTGTCCAATCGATGAGACATGTCGTTACAACCCTTTTTGTTGAGAAGTTTAGGCATCTTAGCGCACGATGGTGCGTCAAAACCTCCAGGAGGGGAGAGGTGTCGTTTTTGACTAACAGCTGGCGTTTTAGTTATGCTGCCAGGTATATCTGCCGATTCACCGCTGCTACCGCAATCCGCCGTGTCTGCAATGCCAAACATTTAAAGAGCGTCATTTCCCGTTTCATCGTTTCTCTTTCCTTTTTTTTTTTAAATTTGTACGACCGCTCTCCCCTTTCCGCCCATTTTTCCTTATGTTTCCTTATGTCTTGTTTTGTTTTGCTTTCTTCTCCTCACTATTCCTTTTTCTGCTCTCATTTCGGCTTGTCGGATAAATAATAGCAACGAATAGCACCGGGATGCTTTGTGCCATGATTAAATGGTACATAATGATAACAACAGTGTGTGAGTCTAATATCTTCTTAAGGGATATCCGGTTTTTCATCCTACTCGCAGCTTCAAGGATTAAGAGAAAATTGATTTTCCTTTTCTTTTTGCCACTTTTATATATTTTTCTACTAAAGCATACGATGTATCGTTTCGATTTGCATTTTTACGAAAGATATAAAACGGTAACGCAAATAACACGGCATGTGTAGATATAAAATCATCGGATATTTTATACATAATAATATATAACATAAATACAGAACGTATATAAAATTATTAGTAGACATTAAAGAAATGTTAATACATTCCCATATACCATAATTTTAATATTAAACACCGAGGACATTGTAATTTTGAACAAAAATAGAATCATGAAATTTCTGTTACAGAGCAAATATCTCAAATACTTACCTCTCATCTCAATTTTTTCAAATCATAATTTAAAATTTAATTAAGCAAAATTTATATCAAATATTACTATATTTATATCAAATATACTATAATTTAAATAATTGTTAATAACTATTATTATTATTATTCTAATAGTAATCAATATATGATTACTTTTTACCACATTTTATCTTTATGACATTACAAAATGATTGAATTGCTCAATCTTTTCAACAACTATTAATATTGAAAGTATTTTTTACAGTACAGTACACTGACATAAAAAGAATAAATTATTGTAAAAATATTCCACTGTAGCATTCCAAAAAATAAATTTGTCATAGTCAAAAAGTCAATTTTCAAAATAGATGTGCGATAGGCAATGTGAAGAAAAGTTAATAAACTTGAATGTACTCACCGAGTTTAATAGTGATATTCCTTTCTAATTCATTTTTAAAACGAACAGTCTGCACTCCTGAAATAGCTTTTACAATTGTCGATTTTCCATGTGCTACATGCCCAATAGTACCTGTAATAAATTTATACATTCATATAACATATCTTAACAAACATGTTTACATGTCCCTATATAAATCTGTTGGAAATTGCTGGCTGAGTTATTTGTTTCTACGAGTGTTACAATCTCATTTTGAAATAAGAGCTATCGATATATTGTTAAACACATAATATTATGAATATGTTTTTACTGATTTCACTTATAAGTAAAATCGATAAAAATAAATCAATAAAAAAACAGATTATGCAAATCAAATGGTTTTAATAGATTTATTTCGCTTAAGGTTCGGCTCTCTCGCTGCAACCATATTGAATTATAATGTCGAGGCGAGAAATGACATGTAAACTTTCTTGCGTCGCTTTATTTTATACTTTTCCCTTAAAAACATAATATTTTTGTATTTTTAAAACTTGTAAAAAACTTGTAAAAAAGATTAGAAAGTAAGACATCTGTACAATAAATCACGTAAAAGTGTAAAAATAATTCTTAAAATAATGGTACATTGCTTACCTATTAGAAATTACTAGTAATACCAGATTACTAGATCTAGTTGTTCTTGGTAGCTGAGTAGTGACCATTATTTCAAAAATTATTTTACATCATTTATTGGACAGATATTTTATTTTCTAGTATTTTTTACAAGTTATAGGAATATGAAAATATCATATCATTTTTAAGGGAAAAATACAAAATAAAGCTATACGACGCAAAAAACTTTTTACGTTATTTCTCGCCTCTGACGTCACACAACCCATGTCGCGTCGCAAGAGAATCAAGCCTTAAATACATCATTTCGTTGTTCGTTAATTGGCTTTCTTTATTTGTTTATATATTCAATTATATATTTTGTGATATAAATAAAATCAAAAAAATCCTGTGTACTCACCAATATTAATTGTGGCCTGTCTGCTAATTACTTCTCGTGATAATGCAGTTAATTTACTAACATCCTGTATAAAAATAAAAAACAAAATATAAATATAATTCTCAATATAACAATTATAGAATTCATAAAATTAAATTCAAAACATCACAACATTTATGATTATAGAGCTTTAAATATTCAGATACATGCTATTGACGTTCAACAATATTTTAAAGTACTTTAAGATAATGTGAAACCTTTCAAACGTCTCAGACTAACGATGGAAGCAAAAAATAACGTAATTAAGAAAATAATTACATGAAATGTTTGTTATTGATAAATAAAATACTGGAAATAAATGTAAGTTATATAAATTGTAAAAAAGAAATTTCTTTGCATGTCAGAATTTATTTGCTACTTTCATGCAATTAAAAATCCTATAATCAAAAATTAATATAGAGTAAAACAATTCAAAGTTTCTACATAGATTTATAAAAAAAAAATTTATCATTCATAGGATAAATTCAATTTTTATATTAAATTTTTATTTCAAACAATAATAAAAAAGAAAAACAGAATTAATAAAAGTCATAAGATATGAATAAATAGACTGTCGTCACCATATGTCAACTATTTTGTCTATAAATCTACTTTAACAATTTACATCAATTTAAAACATGGTTCTATATTCCATTTAGTTAATAATAACAAATGTTTTCAATAATTTCCCTCTCCCTTCCTTTTTCTCTCTCTCCATTCATTACGTTCTCTCCTATTATAATCGATTCACGCGACGATCGAGGAAAATGAAAATTAAGCCATTAACGAATGTCAAAAACCACATGGAAGAGTTGTAACAGCCAACTCGGCCGTCTGAATCGTGAGACGGAGCAAGAAATTTGATTCTTATCCTTGATCACTTATCCCAATTCACGAGTGGTCACCGAGTGGTCCCTGGACTCGTGTCCTATGAGACGAGTGACATCCCGTGTGGTGAGGCGTTTCGAATTCTCTCTTTTTTTCCTCTCACTCCCTCGTAAGGTTAGGAGACCAGGGTTACTGTGCGAACGTGTACACGTCGCCTGGCACGCCGATCATGCGAGGACGCGAGAGGTTAAGTGACGGCGAGCGTCGGGCGAATGGCGCGAAGACGGCCACGCCGTCGCGACTTACGAGTTTCGACAGGTCCTGCTTGTAGAGATTCGGCTGACCGGTGGTTACACCTAGTCCTTCTTCGCCGCCCATCTTCCACGAGTCCGAGTGAATAACGATACGGGTCTCTCACGGCACCCTCAGCCGAACGAAACTGTTTCCCTCTACGAATCTTCGAGCCAGACCGAATCCCTCGTCCACCTCGTTCCTATGTCTACGCCACGATGCGTTGCAGTAGTGTGGCGTATGGTGCACGTTGCAGTTAACCGTCGTTTCCGTACCTCACGGAGGGCGCTCAGAAAGACGTAAGTAACGAGCGAGACTGAGACCATTGCACGTGAAAAAAATTTTAATCATAATTATAAAGTCGTACGCAAATTGACCAATCAGAGTTAGCCTGTTGTCTGCACGGTCCAAAAATAATCGACTGTGATTGGTAAATTTGCTTAAGGCTATTGCACATAAAAAAATTTTAGTCATTAGAGAGAAGCCTGAAAACGGCTTTTTCGTAGGACCGTCGAAACTCCTGTACATTAACGCCCCCAAATTCTATTTTAGCATATTAAATAGCTACTTCCATTTTTTAACATGCCGATGAAATATTATTCTGACGTGTGTCTATGCTATTTTGCGGAATATTATGAAAAGATTCTTTAGAGAGAAATTATTGCGATCAAAAATTGACGTTCATATATCTCTGAAATTATTATATTAACTTATTATATTATTATATTAACTTATAATGTTCTTACAAATTATCATACTCGCGAAATTTAACATTTTATCTAATATTTTTGATGTTATATATCCATAACATTCTTATTCTTATGTCACGCAACTAAATGTACAGCTATTATTTTTTGTAATTTAAATCGTTTTATTGGATAACTTGGACATATAAATAACAGATTTATAATATTCTTGATGTTTACAGTGCAACTTCACACAGTTAATTGAACATCGTCCAAGTCAATAAAGATTTTCATTTTTTGACATCATATAGGTGTCTTCTCGTTCTTTTTTTTCAGCAACGCATTTCTCTATTTGCCGGCACTATAAATTGAGAAACTAAAATATCCTTCAGAGACATTTTTAATCCAGAGCAGCAGCACCAGAGATAATTTCAATCAATTCCCTGGTGATCACAGCTTGTCGAGTGCGGTTGAAGGTGAGGGTGAGTTTATCGATCATTTCTCCAGCATTTTTGCTGGCGTTGTCCATGGCAGTCATACGGCTAGATTGTTCGCTGCAGGCGCCTTCTTTCATTGAGTAAAATAACAGTGAAGCAAGTGAAAATTCCAAATAGCTCTGTATTACCTCGTCATCAAGCGAATCGTATATCGACAATTTTGGAGCAGTAACTACTGCATTCTTATCGAACAATGGCAAGTCGTCAATCGCGTAGGACACCACGGATTTGAATCTGTTATATACTATACGTCCAGAGCCAAAAGCGTAACTACGAAAAAATACATTATATGTATATCTTTAAAAAAATCCGGTAAAACATATATAATTCAAATATCTAAAAGATCCAGAAACTACATTCAAATTATAAAAATTTAGGAGAACTTATAATTAATGCCAATTAATATAGACATAGATATAGATTAACTATAACTTGATTATACTCTCTATCCAATCTGAGTTTATATTTTTAATAGCCAACTTACCCACTATTTATTATCTGTATAGCTATCTTAGCTGCATCATTGAATGTTGGTGGTTTGCGACCGACCTCGGATACAACAAAAAGTATGTTATTCGCAAACTGCCGCTGGAGGATCGCCCGAGACTTTTCGCCGATACATATAATCTTTGTATTCTCGCGTTCTTTGGGATCAGCCAATAATCGATCACGAATGTTACGGGATACACCAGTGTGCACAGCACCGCAAAGACCGCGATCACTGGTTACAGCAATGACAAGTTTTTTTGGCTCCTCTTCTGGCGCTTGGATTTCAGCCTGCTCATAAAACACCTTTGTGCCAACGCCAAGAGGACGAGCCTGCTTCAAATCGCGCTCCGCACGATTGTACTTAGCTGCTGACACCATCTTCATGGATTGTGTGATCTTCTGGATATTCTTAATAGATTTCAAACGTATGGAGATGGTCTTGAGGGTAGCCATCCCTCTTTGCTGCTGCCATTGCTGCTCCTGTACAGCCATCCGCAGGATGGGTGATATACGATTGCTGAACATTGTAGTCAGCTGACAAGTTTCTGCAAGTTTGAGTTCTCAGGAAACCATTTTATACCTTAGTTAAACGATTATTATAATTCCTTAGCAAAATTAACTAAATATATTTAACATTGTATAATTATTTATATAAGACAGGTTTCATTTCCAAACTTCTTGACAAATCTGTAATCATTTAGTATATTAAATATTGTTTATAAATAATTAAAATGTACAGAGTGATATTTCTTTATTCTAAATATACTGAAATTTCTTCGTGTATCAGAAGATATTTGTCATTTTGTATAAAGTCCAATATTTTATAGAATATTAATACAGAGACTAAAAATAATATTTAGAAATAAATGACAGAAGTCGTAAATATCTGACAGTCAATTTCAAAGAAGTAACCTTATTATAATAATAGGTAATGCAATTAACATTGCAAGTTTTTAGTGAAAATAATAAATATAATGCAGAAATCAGAGAATGTTGCGAAGGAAGATTTCTGACACTTTGCACATTTGACAGTCTCCGATTTCTAAAAATCTTTCTCGCGTGCATCATAAAACAAGTCGTAAAATATACGGTGCAATCAAGTCGAATTCACGGTGATGAATGTCAAGTCTGACGGAACCCCAAATGCGCGGCGCGATATCAACCCGTTTACATAATCGCAAGGAGGATTGGTTCCAAACGTATGCACGAGTGATCTTTGATTCGATACTTTCGATCGGAACGAAGTACGAAAAATCGGTACGTTGCTTAGTGATGCTGCAGAAGTATCGACTCACCCTGGCCAATTCCGAAAATAAAGTCTACGATTTAATCCTCAATCGAATAGCACGAACGGTCCCCTTCGTGCACGGAACCATGAAGGAGGTCCGCGTACACGTAACGCAAGGCGAATTTTCAATCGTCGTGGAAAACCCACGCGTCATCTGTAGGCACTGAATTTCACTATAATAAATGGAACGAACTTGACGCGATTTAGAGATAAAGATGACGTTTACATTTGCATTAATATCGGTAACAAAGAAATTTATACTATTACTGTTTATTACATTTATTATTAAAAACATATCGACGAAGAGTTTAATATTAACTGACATTATATCTCAAAAATCTAAATTTGTTGCGAAAAACATCATCTGTGAAAAATATAAATGGGATGTTCTGAATTACACGAGATATTATTATTACATTTATATATTGTTACATACCAATATTTTTTTACAGATTAGATATTACAGTTGTCGCAATTTTTTCTACATAAATTGACGAGCGAAAAACGGAAATAATAATACAGATTATGTCTTCGAATGTATTTTATTGACAAAACATTTCTAGAGATATTTTTAAGTAACGAACCGATGTGGCAAATTTCCTGTCAGATCATTACTTATAAAATACTTTTGTCGTCTATCAAATTCTTTTACATGTGATAATTTTATATGTAAACTATGGTTTATTCTGGCGAGGAAGGATAAATGATTCAATATAGATCAAGTGGCGGAGTCTCTTCGTAGAGATTCTTCCTCTCACCGCTCAAAAACTGACGCTCTTGCTCTGCCTTCATTGCTTGGATGCGCCGCCTTCTCTTTACTTTAAATATACATTCGCACATGTCCTCATATATCAATCTGCATTTTTCTCGACCTTTGTGATAACCATATGCCTCCATGCAGTCCATAAAATGTAATTCGTATTTTGCACATCTTTCCATGGCCTGCAAGTTACGTAGATTAAGAAAGATATCTGTAGGAGGTCCCTTAAAGAGGGGTGCGGCTCCTTTTATCCATGACGCATTTTCCCAATCTAACATGATGTTCCTACACAAAAATATAATATTAAGAAATCATACATGTTACATACTATTTGACACTTCGGATAATATAGTCTTATTATAGATATTCTTTGAGACTGTGAAGAATTCAATATATCTAGACAATATAAAGTTCTAATATGCTCTTTCATTAGATTTTAAAGACAGCTTCCACCAAATTTCAATAACTTAATTGGTAATTAATTCAAGCAGCAGAATTATTTAAATCAATTGCTATTCAATAGATTTTAGATATTAACTTTATATATTTCATATCAAAGATAAATCAAGATAAATTAATAAAATAACTTCTAAATTTTTAAATATAATTACGCGCTGAATACACATAAATGTGTGTGTGTGTAAGTCATTTTAAAATAATTAATAATAATAATAAATAATCTCAAAGAAAATCTCAATTCTGATGGATAATCATTATTTACACATTTATTTATGTGATTGTCAGTTGATAAACTCTTTGCTTTGTAATTCGATGAAAAAAATACGAATTTGATTAAAACTGTGATTTTTTTTTTATGAAAAGATATAACCTAAAGAATACATATGCACAATAATACAACTTTTCATTGCACATATAAACAATATTCTTCTTATAAACAATATCCATATTATTTTACGTACTGATAAAATAAACGACACTCTTCTGTAATTATTATTTCCGTTTACGTTCACTCAGGAAAAATCTTAGCGCACAGAAAATAATTTCTTCACATCCGTGCCTTTTACGTAATCACGAATGAAAGTTAGGTTAACTTTTTGCAACGACGGGAATATTCAAATTATCCCGTTAGATATATAAACATTATTCAAAAATTTTATAGAAAAATATAAAAATTGAGAACTTCGTCTATGTTTTGTCACTTAATTTCTTGCTTTTTTAAATAACTTGATTCAAATACAGACTAACGAAATGACAAATTTTTAATTTAATCTTATCATGATAGATAATGAGGCAATATAAATGCAATACATAAAAATTTTATATATATATATATATATATATATATATATATATGTGTTATATTTATATGAAAAAAATTTTTTATATATTTCCATCATATTAATGTATGATATATATATGTAATGTACAAATGCTTCTCATTTCATCACTTTATGCACCAGGAAGTAAAAACATTTTCTACTTATTCATAATAGAAAGTCATTTATTTCCTCTCTCATATTTTTTAAAGCTACTCTTTGTTGGACGGCAAACAATAACGATGATGGCAAGGTACTTGAAAGCTCCGAGTTTCGAAATATTAATCTACAGCTATAACAAAGATATCTCCAAACATCTTTCATGGTCACTTGTTTCTTTTTGCTATCCCTACATTCACACTTGGTATTGCCATCGCAGCATTCATTGTTTGGTCGCGAATCGAAGCAATTTGATTTTCCGTTTTCTTCATTACCAAGAGGAGCCTTTGCATCAATATGTTTGGAGGATACTAGCCTAGAAACTTCAATTGCCCTTATGGCAGTCACTTTATCGTCAGAGGATGTAAAATCCAATCTTGTGTCGCACAGAACACAATTATCTTCTATATTTTGCTGCATGTCACCTTTTGAACTTATTTTATCAGCTGTACGAAACACAGTAGATACTGTACCAGAAAATTGAGATTCCAATCCCATCGTGAAATTGTGTGCTAATGCCTGTATAGAAGTTACCATACTCATATTAGGTTCATTTAACTTAACAAAATTTATCTTATGATACTCCGAATAATATATCAATTCCTGTTGTGTGAAGTCTCTCATTGGCTTGAGTATCTTAATATCTTCACATCTAGCGTCACAGAAGTTTGCTTGAGTAGAAAGCTGTGCACCACGTCCCAAACAAATATCTCCAAGTACCTTTGTAGCAATATCTATAGCGGAATCAGCTACAAATATCTTATTACAATTAAGTATTCGAGCTGCTGACAGAAGTAATTTTCGACGCAATTGATCGACTAAATCCATTCTTGATGTATCATCCAATAAATTGGTCAATATCAATTGTAACTGACTATCATTCTCATTGTTTATTTCTTGATCTATTGGTCTTACATCCAAAGCATCTTCCTTATTTAAAACTTGACTGATTGAGACAGCATAACCATTAAATCCAAGATCTTTTACTTCCTTAGCAATTTTACATTCAAGTAAAACTCTTTCTTCATGCGTTTTCTTCGTCATAATATCATCTGTTTAAATATTAAAATTTTTCCCAATATCAAAACTTGACGTAATGAAAAATTAATAACTTTTGCAACTCACCATGTATATATAGAACTGTTGTTTTAAAGATGAGTTTCTTGTGAGTAGATTCACTCATGCCAGCTTTAATGAGATGTAAAAGCACTGTAGAATTTAATTCCCCTGAGTGATCGACCAATATTGAATCACCATGACGGATAATCTTAGATTTGCCAAGCGCGGCTCGAAACTTGTGATTTATAACATTCAAGAAACAGACATTGCAATAACCACTTTGACCGACTAATAAAACATCAACATTTTTACACTTGCATTTTCTGCATATTATTGCATCTCTGTTGAAAGAAAATATAAACATAATATCAATCAATAATATCTTTTTATCAATCATTATATCTTTCTTATTTATTTATTATAATTATACTTACGTTGATAAATCTTTCGTGTTTTTAAGTACTTTATCATCGTTGCCGTCAAAATTGCAATCGTTTATCGAACACATCTTTCTTTTATAATTGTCAAACAAAATGTATCACAGCTTGCGAATATACATTTTTAATCATTCATTAAAAAAATGTATAATTACTAGATACTGTATAAAACTAGATACTGTGAATCTGATGATTTTCGTGTAACTAATGCTAGGTTAGAATCAACATGTGAAATCACATGGTAAGTCTGATTACGTCATCACTGCATTTTATTTTATTTTTTTAAATTATTGAATTTTAAATCAATGTCAAATCGATCAAAGAGCCAAAATATAATTATGAAAATATATTATATGGTTATTTGTTAAATATCGATGCAAAATATGAATTTTTGCATATTTTACAAAAATCTGTTTTATAGCTTTTAATAATTATTTTATTTTGGAAAATACTTCCATTATAATTTCAAGAACTTTTATCATGTTTTCTCTGATGTTATTATGGTGTTATCCAGATAGCCATAGTACGTCAGCAAAACTCGCATAATAATATTTTATTTTATTTAAAAAATTTATTTAAGATTAAAATTTACGCAATAAATTCTTTCTTTTTTTTCAAAATTCTAATAAATCTAAACTGGATGTTTTAAAATACAATAAAATACAATTTATTATATATTAATGCATAAATGTATTTAATAAATAAAAAAGAACTTAATTTAAAAAAAAATTGTTTTTTTTAAATTAAAGAATTTGTTTCCATGATGGATCGTTGGAAGATTTGGTTTTTAAATAAATAAATGTAAGGCAAGAGGGGAGGTGTATATACATGTTATTTATATCACGATTAATTTATAAAGCTGTAATATTAATGCTAATAAAATCGAGAATATTTAATTGGATTTTACGCCAAAAAAGAATTTATCAAATTTATCAGATTCTCAATTCTTATATGCTTATTTATTTTTAGTTTCTTCGTAATGATTTTAAATTGTACTGGCTTTTTTTAGATTTAAGTGTGTGTGTGTGTGTGTGTGTGTGTGTGTGTGTGTGTGTGTGTGTGTGTGTGTGTGTGTGTGTGTGTGTGTGTGGTGTGTGCATAATAATTGTTCAAATATCGGCAGATAAATAAATAACAGTATTCATTAACATAGAAACATATTAATTTATCATCAATAAAAATATAAGTATATAAAACCAAATTCTATTTTACATTAATTGCATAATTGAATAATTTAATAAATACAATATATAAATTTGAAAATACCAAGTCAATAGTAATTACGAGGTAAAAAGTTCCATCAAAGTTCTTTGAAGATTTTATTATGTCATCAGTTAAACAGAATTTTTTAATAATAAAAAATGTTGAATCAAAATATTGATTAATATTTTCTAAACTCATACTATGTTTGCCATAGAAAAATTGAAAATGATGCTACGTCATAAATTTGATTCAATTCTTTCGGGAGTTACAAGTTTTATCAAAATTTTGATATTGGAAAAAATTTCAATTCTGAAGATAAATGCCAAAAATAAAAAAAATTTATTGTAAAATTATGTCATGTCGCAAATTAATTCGTCTGGTTCACGCCAACCACCAAATGTTCTTTCAATCTCTTGCGCAACAGCAATCGTTAGATGGTCACAACCCGGATTCGCGACGATCTGCAAAAATAAAATTAAAACTGATTAAAAATGATAATTCCATTCTTAAGAACATGAATAAATTCGGCGATTATAAATTCATAACTAGTTCAATAGGCAATAGTTTGAATGTAACATAGTAATATTAATGAGAAAGAAAAAAATTTCTTATGCCTATGCATCCATTTTCGTTCGTTGCCTTATAGTTATAGTTATAATTATAGTTATTCAATCAGTCCGTTTTTCTTATAATTTAAAGCGGAGTTATTCATTAAATTGTATATCCTACAAAATCAAATCCTACAGAGTAACAGTGTGTTTTTACCTGAAGTCCAATTGGCAGTTGGTTTTTGTCAAAGCCAATTGGACATTGCGTAACTGGAAATCCCAGCACATTGAAGATCATCAAATAAGAATAATTGGGTACATTATACAAGGTGTCATGGGGATAATGCGCCGATGAGATAAAAGATGGACAAATTAATACTCCATTATCGCCCAAAAGTTTCTAATAAAATAATTAATAAATATCAGTGAACTTTAATAATAAATAAATTAATACAAATAAAATTTAAAAACTAAATAAATAATTAATATTAATAATTAATAAATTGATATATTAATATGTCAAATGAAAAATTAGAAAAATGATATATTTAAAATTCTACCTTAAATTGTTTTTTTAATTGTGTCCTTATATCCATCATTTTTGTATAACTAGATTCTGATATTTTTTCACCAATGCATGTAAGTATTCCGTAACATATAGCGGGAAAAGTATGTGACGACATAAAGAAAATATATTTTAATGTTTCCATAAATACACTTTTTGACTTCTGAAAAATTTGTATGAAATTGTATGTATTTTTTCATTACATGTAACATGTTTTAAAAAATATCATTTAGTTATACCTCGGGATCGTCCAGACGATTATACATTGAATAAACATCTTTTATCTTAAGAAGAATGATTATGCTTAATTCAAAAGACATTTTCATATCTTCCAAGTTTGCCTATGAATAACAAAGAATAAATATTTATCAATATCTAGAAATATATTTTCAGTAAACATATTATATAATTGTTATATATAACGATACATTACATAAGTAGTAATATTGTATTGTTTTATATAATTTGTATTATTGATGTGTATATATATATATATATATATATTTTTTTTTTTTTATTTTATAAATTATTTTATTAATTAACTATTAAAAAAAGGATTAAATGACGGTATATTTTGGCGCAATAATTTAATTTTCTTTCTATATAGTAATGATTAATAGCAATAAATCTTTTTAATATTTAATCTTTTTTTAGTGATATATTAGAAGAAAGTTTTACCTTTTGTACTTTGACATTGTCTATTGTCTCGAGATGCCTTATCAGTTTATAAATCGCATTTTTTACATCGCTTGTTATGGGACTTGTGATCGTGCCATCATCCATATAAAAGAATTTCATATCCTTCAAATTTAACTACACGAATATGCATCTTTGATCAAAATTTGCATAAATAAACATAATATATGTTATGCAAATTTTGTACTATGTATATTAATTTTATAAATTTCTACCGTTAGCTTCTCTAATTATATTTTTCTAATTATATTTATTTACAATTTATAACTACTCTTTAAGTTATAAATCGTAAGTTTAAGTTATAAATCACTATTTACAATTTTAATTTGTTTCATATTAATATATTACATATTATTACAATATTCAATCAAATTATATATTATTCAATCAAATATTTTTGAAAAAGCGGTAAAGGAGTAACTAAAATTTAAAAGAATAATTAAAATTTAAAATTTCTGACCTTTTTATTAAATATAGTCTTAGCTTCATTTGACTGTGATAATACTGTCAATATGAGAGGCAGATCCTTGGCATATCTAACCATTGAACCGATCGAAAAGAATGATGACCAATTTTCATCATTTGAGCCAGGTTTATGACCATCTATTGATATATAATCTAAAAAAAAAAATACAAAATTTCTATTTACATTTCTATTAGTTATTTCTAATTTATTCTGTTTTATAAACGAGTACAAGAGATTCTTATTGTTTGAGAATATTTTCTCTTTTTTAATTTTTTTCTTCTTTTCTTTATTTCCTCTGATTGGAAACTTACTAGGCGTGGGTTTATGACCAAAAACACCACAAAACATTGCCGGAAGTCTGCCTGAACCAGCAATGTCTGAAACCAAGCTCAGAATCGAAGCACCAGAGCCGAGAAGAGCAGCCTGATTATATACAATTGTTAAAAAAATTTATGAAATTTCATTATAAGTTTTGTTTAAGTAAAGTTTGTTTATTTTTTCAGAGAGTTTTTTTATTTTTTCATTTTTTTTATTTTTTGCTGAGAAAATCCCTTTGTTCATCTGGAAAAAGATGTACGAACCTCGCCACCGGAGGAACCACCAGCGGATCTTCGTGTATCATAAGGATTGTTAGTGGTGCCAGTTACTTTGTTGAATGTATGCCACCACAAACACAATTCCGGAGTGTTGCTAACGAGAAGAGGAATCCCGCCGGCCTTGCGAATTTTGGCCACAACGTCAGCGTCCTTCGTCGCTCTCGAGAGGATGTTCTCTTTCACTCCCACGGAATAACTCATCCCTAAAATAATTTTTTTTTCATTTTGCGCATTGCTGAATTACATATAAAATTATTTTATGGACATTCCATTTAGATTATATATTTTTATTATATTTGTAAAAAGGAGATTAAAAAAAATGATCGTGTTGTTTCTTGAAAATAAAAATATGAAACTCATTGTACCCTGGGGAATTTTACATCGATTTTTGTTAGATAAAAATTCTCATATTCGATAAATAGCAGTTAAAATTGAAATTACTTTACTGTGTCATCATCTTTAGGTAATATATGCAAAATACTTTATTATGATTTTCCTAGACTTGAATCTCTATGATATTTTAAGATTTTTAATTTATTTAAAAAAATTTGCCGTTAAGATGCATAGTAATCTGTTGGTTGAGTAACAAACCAACGACGTCGACGTCTAGCATAATACTTCTAAGAAACACTCTTAGCGAGTTCTAAGAAAAACTCTTCTGTCATGGACCGCTGGGAAACAATTTTATTAAACCGTGCAAATTACCCAAATAAAGTAATATGTGCAAATAAGTTGTTCAAAGTCATTCAAATAGAGAAAAAAAAAGGTATATTAACAGCGAGGACATTAACAGTGAAGACACGAACAGAAGAAGACAATATATATAAATAGCTGACGACATGACAAAAAATTGCGAACGTCATTAATCTGATAACATGACACTAACAAGAAAATCAAAATTAATTCGACAAATTTGCGGAAATGTGTATAGTAACGCTATAAAATATTTATTTTTTTTTATTGCGCGGTAATTAATTGCACGTGATAAATTGATATTTAAAAACTGGCTTCTCCGTTGTGAATTCATTTAGATGTGAATGCGAATGTCAAACATGATATATGTCAACGAACAATTAAGAGAACGATTCTAAAAACGTATGACTGTAACGACAGTTCCACTAAACATTCAACGGAATTTCGCGGGTGATCAACATAAATGTGAGTTAATAGTTTAAATGTCAATACGAGAAATCATATTCCTGTTATTCAAGAACAACTCCATTGCAATTAACGCCCCACAGACGATATACGCATATATACATATCTGTGAAAGTATATCGACTAGCTTCAGGATACACATACGTTCTTGTATTTATTACACGGAGGGATGGAAGTATGCTACTCACCTTGAACAGCGATACTTTCTTTAATCGTAACAGGCAGGCCTAGCAGTGGTTTCTCGCTGGCGATTTTCGCCTCGTCCATAGCTGTGGACTGTAAAAAGGCATCGATCTCACGTGCTTCTTGAATCGCCTCCTCGAAACGATCCTCCACGATAGCGTTGATCAACGGATTCACTCTCTTGCATCGCTTCACATACGCGATGATCACTTCCTCGGAGCTGATCTACCGAAAATTAAGAAGTATTGATTTAATTGAACGTCAAAAAAACCTCCACGTTTATAAACAATTTTAATTATAAATAATTGTAAGAAGCAGCAAGACCTCGCATGGGCATGTTCAGGAAAAGGGAGGGATTT
Organism: Pogonomyrmex barbatus; assembly: GCF_055798465.1. Taxonomy (NCBI): domain Eukaryota; kingdom Metazoa; phylum Arthropoda; class Insecta; order Hymenoptera; family Formicidae; genus Pogonomyrmex; species Pogonomyrmex barbatus. The sequence goes on from NW_028297107.1 coordinate 4,622,416, forward strand.
AAGGGATTCAATCTTTTCCCGAAACTTAAAAAAAGAAAGTTAAGATCAGAAATCAAAATCAAGAGGAGATATTCTAAACTCTAAAAAGAAAGCAATTCCAAGAAAGCAATTTATTAACGCAAAAAATTGCTGTTTATGTGATAACAGAATTGATAAATCTTCCTCCTGAAAAAAAATCTTAGATACGTCGATGAAATCTCTTGAAATTGGGAGACTTAGATTTACCTCTTTTCTACGAATTTTCTGCGCGATCTCTGTCGCTGATTGCAGCAAGATTTGATCCTCGATCGATGGACATCGTCGTCTCTTCTTTAAACCTCGCAATTTGAAGAACGGACCGAGCAAACAATAAAGAAGAAATAAGCTGTATTTGACTATTCTCTTCATTCTCATCTTTTGAATCTTCTACATGTAACAATACAAAGTGTTTTCACAATTTCTTGTTGAATAGCTGTTATTTAAAAAAATAAAATCTGGCATAAATTTATATATATTTCTATCATTATATCAGTGGTTCTTATCGCATAAATTTTGGCCATATTTTTCTTTTAGAAAGCGTATTTCTCAGCTTCGAGAAGATTAGTCACATATAATACGTAATTTATGTAGCTTAAAAATTTCGGATGTCCCAGATAAGTGAAAAGTTTTAATGTCGAATCAATGTATTGTCACGTCTTACATTATCAACTTGAACTCACCGAAACGTAGTAAAAACGATGATTAGAGGACATTTAATAACAATGGAAGCTCCATAATGCGTTCAGTCACGTCTATGATTTATCCCGGTTGATCGTTTCTAATTAAAGCATCAATCTCATCGACTGTCAAAGCATGCTTGATTAGTTACAGAAGACGTATGTCGTGTCGAAAATCTAAATTACGAAAGCATGTTCAATTTAACTTAATATACTTAAATATTTCCAAGTAATCAATCGAGGGATTATATTACTTAAGAAAACGTTTCGACCATCGATCGAGAAGAAAAGAAGACCAAAAATTGTCTCGGCGTGTTAAGTTAAAATATATTTAATTTTAACATTAATTAAAAAAAATGATTTTGAATTTAATTTTCTCGGTAAAACTCTTTCCGATTCCGAAGCAAGAAGAAAGAAAGATCGATCGGCTTCGTAACATTTTAACAAATACTTTATATTTAATTAAATATGAAGATATAATTTGATATAAAAAATAAATGTTTCTAGATCGATTTTTCAGATCGCGAGAAAATCGGACGATCTTTGTGTACGGAATGTCGTCGTTGAATGCTAAACGTCTCATCATTTGTTCACAAAACTTTTTTTTTTAAAGCATAGGCAGTGAAAGTGGTTGTTGAATGTGAATTGTATTGCTAAACTTAACATCGACGTGAAATACCGTGAAATAACGTCACTGAAGAAAACGTCACTGTGCTCATCACACAGAGCCGACTTTACGATTTCAACGAAGGCAGCCGCTGTCATTTAATGGTAATCCTGCGGATGTTTTAACGCAATACTTTGTGGACACTTCCCTGGAGTTTTAGGCGTATCCCGCGCACAGTTTATAAATCAAAACAGCAAGAGGTACAAGACAAGAATTTTAAGAGACCCACTTAATCTCCTTCTCTCGTCTAACGTAAAATAAAATAAATCAAGTATATCGGTTATCTCGAACCGGTCGCATTGCAAATTTTCGATGTTTCGAAAGAGAGAAATAAGAGAGAAATTAAAAATAAATAATTTCATAAATAAAAAAATTAATTAATGTAATTTTCATCAAAGACTTTCTTTATTTTCAAAGACGATGAAATTCAGTGATTATGAGAAGTCAGTTCACATTCGTATTTAACGTATACTAACGGGAATTGATTTGCGTAAAATGGAAATTTGAATTTAAATAATAATTTGGAAACAATATAAAAGCTTTAGTAAAACGCTTTATCATCGTACAAGAAAAAGGTTATGTGAATCTATTATGGTTATGTAATTCTATGAAGTAATTTATTGAACATTGTAATAAATATTGCAAGCTCTTTTTGTACTAATAGATTTTATGACAGAGAAAATTAATCTAATTATACAGCGTTTCCAATTCTGAAAAATTCATCAATTTTACAAATTAATTCAAATTCCTTAATTTAGATAAATCTTATTGTTAGAAATAATTTTTATACAATTTGTTCATTGACAAATTGTATTATACTCTAGATTTCTTTTTTTTGAAAAAAGATTTTAAAGTGGGTTATATTTTATTTTTTATGTACACATTTTTTATTTACAAATTTTATTCATTAATTATATTAATTATTTGATTTTGAATTATTTTAATGAATTATAAAAATTCGGTTTCTATCACGTTCCTTAAAATCATACAAACTGATTGTATTTGCTTCATATTTATTGTCATTATTACACATTTGTATATATGAAATAAGAATGATAATGATAAAAAAAACATTTTTATTTGCATACACGAAAGAAGAATGATAATGATAAGAAAAGCATTTTTATTTGGAAATTACGCCAAAATTAGGTATATGTCTAACATAAATTAAACTCGCATTTCTTACCTCATTATTTCGTAATTGCATTATTATATCACAACGCACTCTATCATATTATCGTATTATTACAACACATTCTGTTTATAAAATATCAAAGTTTAAACTATAAAAAATATACATTTTGAACAAGGCATGTCAAGAGATATAATTTAGATGCACATATGTATGCACATTATATGACGATGACATACAAAAAAATACTCTTGATTAGTTCACATATTTATCACAGTTTATACTTTTTATGTGTATCATATAAATTTATATAACAGGGATGAACGCGATAGCTTATTTAAATATATAGCTTATTTATATATTAAAAAAGAAATAAAATCATTTGGAGAACCAATTGAAAAAGTTAGTACACTATTCCTATATTGACATTGTCTCTTTATTTATCTTAATAATTTGATAAAAATTTAAATTAAATTTAAAATAAAATTTAATTCTTTTTATAGACATAATACAATGAGATATAAAACACTTTTATGTGCATCTCTTACCTTTTTCGTGCGAAGAATGAACATTCGTATATTAATGAATACAAATGAGAAAATAAAAATAAATTTAGATTTAATTATCTCACCTAATTAATTTTTACAAGTCCTTAGAGAAGCGCATTTTTCTTGGACTACACAACGAAGTATTTCTTTAAGGCGATCTTGATTAGCCACTCAGAATCGAATCAAGCGAGTAACGTCCAGTTACATCCGTCACAGCTCACGACTATTCATAACTGATTCGCACCGATACGCATGAAAGGAAGTAACCGGCTTCGAGTTTGAAGAAGCGACAAGTGGGGCGAACAAATTTGTCGAAGTACATTTCGTACCGTTTTATCCTTTATAGTGCTAGTATGTTATCTTAATAAATTTTTTTTAGTATTTCATTTTTTTGATCAGTTTATTATTAAGCTTCTATTCTTACATATAACTATTTAAAGGATTAAAAATTTATATATCCTATATAAATTTATATATCCTATGATTTGAATTTTTTAGTAGATGGTTTTGGCTATGCTTAAAAAAGCCATTTACATGCAAATCAAATATATTTTTGATAAATTCATACCAATCGTTAGCATATTGAATTATTAAATGTTGAAAAAACATTTTGCTTATGCAGAATGTCTTTTTGTTGTTGATCGATTCGACATATGTATATATATATATATATATATATATAATTACATATATATTGTATATATATATATATATATATAATTTGGGACACTGGTGAATTTAGAAAAGAGAAATTTATAAAATGAAAAGTGGTACATGAATATAGAACGCTCAAAAATCGCCAACAATGCAAAAAAAAAAGTATGCGTGAGAAAATACTTTAATTTTTCTACTTTCTCCGATTTGCTAAAACAAAAATCTATTTTAATAGAATAATTATGCAGGATACTTTTAAAACAAATGAAAAACTGACGAATAAAACTTATAAAATAGAGTGTTTCGATAACTACAAACTCGCAGATTCAACGTTTTTATTTTTTTCTTATGCAAATCATTTTTTGACCAATCACATATACTGTGGAATAAATATTTCAGAGTTTAATATCAATATTTTCTAAAATTTAAAAATTCACAGAATAAAAAGCTGAATATCTCAAAACATTTAATTTAATATTTTAATATTTTAATATTTTATAAACGTTAATATTTTTTTTGTTTGCGGATTTTAATTTTCACTTTTAACTGAACATTGTATATATAAAAAGTTTCTTGAAATTATAATAAAAGGACGAAGGATTTTTTAATAGAAACGAAATATTACTCAAAAGTTCTCGAAATTTATTTATTAAAAATCAAACACAAAATAAATTAATTAACTTTATCTCTTTCTAATCGCTTGCTGCATCGATGCATTGATCCTAGAATGATTTTAATGTTTGGAAACACAATCTGTTGAAGGAGATGAAGTTTTAATTAATTTATTTTGTAAGTGTATGATTTCTAATAAATAAATTTCGGGAACGTCTGGGTAGTATCCTAAAAAAACATTTATAGATATAAATTTTCTGTTAGTTGACATCGGAAACAAAAATATAATTTGATAAATTAATTTTTTTATAACAGTTTTCCACAGAAATGTATGTATCAAGAAGAAAAAATTAAGCGAATACAATCGGAACGATATTTATTACAGAAAGATTACAAGATTATATTCAGGACTATAAACATTTTAGACGCGACCCACGTGTCGTAATTAGGACGCGGGAATTCTTCCCGTAAATCGTGAAAAATATTATTTACATTGCACATATATCACTAGCGTTTACTATCAGACGAACGGACAGTTGGTCGCTGAGACTCTCCGCGAAAGGCCGTTCCGAACGAAGAGATACAACCTCATCTTAGCACAATCGTTTTCCCCGACGCGTAAAGAAATGATTTTGAGGATTTCTAGCGCAAAAATGGTCCCTTCGTCCGAGTTTTCATTTGTGTTCATCACTCGATTGATCAGATTATCGGGACCGTCAAATCAATTTTTATAAATCTCACGCTGAATTTCACCCTGCGTTTGTTCAATCTTAATAGATCATGGATTACTTAACGCACGCAACTTTTTAACGATAAAAGAACCGAAGGTGAGATACGATCTTATAAATAGGTGCCATTCTCTCTCGAAACATCTAGCTAAGAATTTGAAAATTTCCTCAAAAACTCACTTACTTTATTTATATCTAACAGAGATCTATAAAAGTTATAGGATTTGCTCGAGGAGAATTTAACCCGCTAGTTCGGTTCTTCTAATCTTCCGTGTGAATATTTTCAGGATAATTTCGAGACGTATTGTTCGCAGACAATTCGTCGCGCTTCTGTCGCACGACAGTCGCATTTGAGGCACTCGCGCCGCGGAAAGTCGCTCAAGAGAAAAAGGTGGAAAGAAAATTCGAATAAAGGAATCATCGCTAAGGTAAGCGTCTAAACGTCATGAATGAATAGCAATAGCGATGAAGAGCGTCGAGACATCGTTAATACTCGTATAAATATAAAATGTATAAGACAAAAAATAGCCATTTGTTGTGTCTCGATTGGTCATCGAGAAATAGTTTTTCTAGTTTTATAGGCGACAATCGTCTATCGCGATCATACACGAACGGGCGCTTTATATTATAACCATCTTCGACGAACGTAAAAACTCGCAAATGTTTCTTTTCGCGAGTTTCTTTTTTCTTCGCTCTCTCCGCTTCCTGTCGTCTTTCCTTAAGTACCGAGTATAATATTAATAATTATGTCTACATTCAGCATATATATATATATATATATAATGTATGCGCCGTCTTTCTCGTTTCTCGGCGCTATCACCTTATGTCGCTGCTTACATTAATCACTATTTTCGTGTCGTTATAATAAAATACGTCAATATTTATATATGCTATATGCATATTTATATACGAGGTTCACGCGATCAAACTCTTAACGCCTACTGCAATGAAAAAAATATGTTTTACCTTTTAAAACACTTTTTTTTTCTCAGCACTTTGGAGTCATCCTAAAGATTTATCGTTATTATATGCGCAATTTTGCTGAAAGAAACAACGAATTACTTAACACGATGTATCAAGTTATCTTATGTAAATGACTAATACTCAGCGATATTGATCAATTATTAATGAAATTTATGATCAATTATTAATTCATAACGTGTAGCCAGCCCAAGAGTTATATAATAGCTATTTTTTTTATTAATACCTTTTATTTATTTATTTAAATACCGACTGAAAGAAAAGCAATCGAAGTCGGACGTTGCGAATTCGAACTTTGTGGACGATTAAAGTGCTGCTTAATAGAAATTCCTTGTTCTCGATGCAGTATAGAATCAATTAGGCGATGAAAAAGACGAAGACAAATATGAATCATAAAGTACCGTATTACATTAATGGACGTTTACGAAACAAACACAACGATAATATAACCTTTCGTTAATAATTGTAACATCAATTCCTTAAGATCAGAGAAAATTAATGAGAATTATACAGAAAATTGCAGTAAGACGATGTAAACGGTCTGACTATCGGTATCTGTAAAGCATCTGAAGCAGGAGATATATCACTCTCTACAGGGATAAAACGCGTACAAAAATTCTAGTCATATAAATAAGTCTATAAGCGCTTAACAGGACGATATCTTAAAATAGTTGTTATATAGTAATATAATAGAGCGCTGCGCGTTAACCCTTTTCTTTCCTTTAACGCGACATTATATAATACGTATTATCAACAATGTGCAGTTCTTCAATAAAAAAAAAAAAAAAAAAAAAAATACACGAGATAATGCTAGTCTGAGAAATGATAGGAAATTATCAGTTTACAAAGTTATTTCTAAACATAAGAATAATCATACGAAACTCATGATATGCATTCGTACATGGCTGTACGAAATAATTTCTACATTCAAGTAGCGACGATTTTTACATTCGATAATAACGACAGACAGTAATAAAATTGCAAAACTCGCGAGTATTACGATCGGTTTTGTTTGCTTGTGAGAAAGAGACGTATCTATTCGAAACTTTCAAAATGGCTTTTTTCGAGACGCACGAACACTTTGCGCTGAAAATCGCGCTCCCGATCGACTCTCTTCGCATATAGCAATGATAAAACGCAATAAATTACAATTGAAACATATTTGGAGAATGTCCGGAGAAAACTCAGTCGCAAAGTCGAACGCGCTGTTTCAACTACCATCTTCTTATCCTTATCCACTCGATAATAGTTTTCTCTCTCTTTCTCTCCATGTGTGTCTATATGTATGCAGTGAGTATACAGAATACATCTATGCACCGTCAGAGAAGAAGAGATTTCAGGGCGAATACTATAGGTATTTGTTCGCATTATCAGTCGCTTGTTTCCGGAACGGCAGCGTGTTTTCGCCACTAATTCTTCGAGACGGGGACAAATCGTGGGGTTTTTAGCGATTATTAGATCAGTTTAAATAATGCAATTATATGTGCGGGTTAGAGAAGATAATGTGATTGAGAGATTCTTTGGAAAAGTTTCGAGAGGACGAGTGGCTCGTAAACAGTAGACGGACTCATCGCGCTTCCTTCGCTGTCAGTTTCTCTATTAGCTCCTGAAGAGGAGCCAATTCCCTTCTCTCGATTAAATTAAATTCCTATGATGCAAAATTAAGCATTAAATATCAAAAATCAAATAATTAAAATTGATATCAATGATAATTTTTTTAAACTCATATTAAATAATTATTTTATATTTTAAAATTCCTTAGTATCTATATATCTAGCAATCATCATAAAATTTTATCATTATTTTTATCATAATTTTATCTTTTCTTGATATGTTGGTAAAATGATTACGTACCTGAACAAAGAATATGAAATGCTTGAACGACGTATTTAAATGCGCCTCTTCGCCGAGCTGCACGACCTCGCTAAAATGCTGATGATAGATATGAGCGTATACTCTAAATAACCGCTTCAGGATAGTCTTCGCAATCGATAAGAAATTTTTAGGGAAAGGAACTCCTGCGAAAAAAGTAGGAATTATTTTTCGGTTTGAAATAACAACGAAGTGACAACGAGACGTCATAAAGAAAATATAATCACCGATTTTGGACGGAAATAAAGTCTCGTCGTCCAATTGATCTTGCACCCAAGTCATTAGGTAGTCTATGTACTTGGGCGCCGAACATTTGATAGGCTTCTTCACCGTGTGACCGTCTGCCCAGTGATACTCATATTTTGGTCCCGCCGACATAATAGGACAGCTCTCCTCCGTGCAGAATTCCGTGATAGTGCCATACAGCATATTGATTTGATTAAAGAAATCAACAGCTGTGAAAAAAAGATGGAGTCAAGTTTAAATCTAGTTGAATAATTTAAATATAAAACGGACTTACTGTTAACAGCCACCCATTCGTTCAGATCCTCTCCTTCAGGAAGCATAACGGCCAATCGCAAATTACCGGAGCCTAGTGTGGCAGCGGCATGTTTCATCAAATCGTACTGATGAGTACCCTCTGGAATATTCTTCTTTGGTTTAAAGGTCTTGGAGGACCTGCTCCCACTTAAGAGATAAAAAATAAGAGAATAGATTAGAAGATTGTTATATATGTGACTTCCGTTTGCTATTATTGCAGATTTGAAATTATTTCCTTAACATCTTGAATCAATATTTATACTATTATATGTATAAAATAACATTTAATCACATATCTATACTTCAAAATCTCGAGTATGAAACAAAAAAAAAGATAGAAATATAAGCTGTTTGTTTCATAGATAAATCAATGGCAATCAGTTATGAATCGACTTATTTGTATTATCGATAAGATTGAAATATGGCAAATATCGAGAGTTCAATAAAAATTTAAAGATGAATAAATATAAATAATTCTAATTTACTTTGATTTATCAAAAATATTGTCTTAATAATTTCAATTTACTAGAAATTACATTTTGTTAATAATAATAGTAATAAATACAAGTTTTATTTAGCCATATTTCTCTCCTGAAATTTTTCCTTGAGAAATCTAAACTAAAAGTAGTAACAGAAAAAGGAAACTTAACTATGTATGGATGAAGAAAATTATTAAAATAAGAAAACTAAAGAAACATGAAGAATTTTTACTAATAATAGTAATAATAAATAATAATAGTAATAATAAAATAATAGTAATAATAAAAATAATAATAGTAGAATAATTACATGTAAAAATGAATAAGTTATTAAAATATTAAAGAGTAAAACTGAATCTAATTATTAGACAAATTAAGTGGGTTAAAGCTTATATAATTTTAAACAGGAGTGTTATATTTTTAATAAGATCTCGAATATTGTATTATATTATTGAAATTGTAATTCTATCACAAAATAAATATCTATATAAATTAAAAAGATATTTCTTCAAGACATTAAAATCCAAATATAACAAATGTTCATTTAATGTTCATTTAAATTTTTTGTATTAAAACATTCAGTCTTTAAATGTTTTATTCTTTACATTAAATTTCTTATGCCTGTTTATTGTGTCTAAATCCATATTTTCATACATTCAATTTTGCAAATTTTTCCTCTCTTCTTTCTACTCCAAAACTTACATTGTATTACAAACAACAATATCAAATGAAAAACATTCATTTATATACAAATCTCTCTCTCCCTCTCTCTCTTTCTTATGCCTTTTCTGTTTAGTTACATCTTTCTATATTTCCTGTCTCGAATCGCCTTTTTTCTCCGCGGAGAAGCCTAAATATACTCTTGGTTTCACACGTGAAAAGCTAAGTAAAGGAAAGCGAAGCTGAGGGGAGAAAAAAAGGAAAAAAACAGAAACACGCTCGACCGCGAGGCGCGACGCTCAGCTGATCGCGCGCACGCAGAAAGCGAGCGTTATTTGTCGTGAATGTCAAAAGTGGACGGCGAGCACCGGCGCGAGGTCGAGGCTCTCGATGACGAGCGACCAAGGCGCGGCCGTCGGGCCGGATGATTCATAGATTATGCGCCGCGTCGAGCGATAATCCTGACGTTCGATGAACATGGTGGTCCCGCGGGAAGACTTGCACAAAAGGAAGATAGCCTCCCGCACGATAGGCGCGCTATTTTTACCCTCGATCGATCCACCGGCGGATGGCGTCGACTCACCCTCGTCGAACTCATCGTGGAGAACGATAAATTTAATCCTTAGATTAGATATAAACAACGGGAAGAAAGAGAGAGAGAGAAAGAAAGAGAGAGAAAGAGCGCGCGAGAAAAAAAACATATCCTGAAAATGAAGCCGAGAAATGAATATTTAAATTGAAAAAGAAAGGAGAGAGAGGAAAAAACATGTCGAGTCACATCAGCTGTCGTGATCTTGGTCTTGTCCTCGCGCTTTCTGCAAGGACGTATCGATCGGACGAGGGCGATGATTCCATTTTATTCTACTCGACTTGACGCCGACGACGATTGGGGAGAAAGTCGCGGTGGCGAAGAGGAGGACTCACAATAGGAAGCTCATCGTGGCTGTGGCTGGGTCACTCCGCTCGTTGTGGGCCCGCTCTCGCCCGTTCCGCTCGGTCGCGTGGTCCGCTGCGTGCGTCCTCGCTCGACCAGAAGCACAGTGGTAGTCGAGAGACGCGACAAACAACGACGACACACCGAGAACGTGTCAACCTGTCGGCCGCCGCACTCCCGCGCGCGGTCGCGATCGCCTCCTCGCGGTGCTACGCGCTCTCTCTGTCCCTTGAACGCAGATGTACCGGGGAGACGAGTCGCCGTCGCGCAACCCAAACCATCCGCTGCGTCGTCGTCCGTCCACTAAAAGTCCAATTTCTCTCGTACTCCTTTATCTCCCTCTCTGTCTCTCTCGAGCTGCGGGACGGCGCTTTGTCCGTTTGACAAGAGTCACGGCGGCACGGTTCAGGATTCTCAATGATCGACTACTACTGCAACGACGAATCGGACATTAGGTGCGTTTCAGCAGACTCAACTGTTGTACGACTGTCGAGTAATTAGCCAATGTAATTGGTCTAAATTTAGAGATCTAATGGAAATGACCGTAATCATTGACCACTCACTGGTCGCTCGTTTTGCTGAAAATGCACATAAAGCCAGCGGCACACGATACTTTTTTCCTGCTGGACTGGGATTCTGTACATGTCCACCGACAACTGTCGGTGTCATTAACTAATGACAGCCAATGACAGCCGTGCTTTTTTCCAAGATCGTCCTTGCTATTGGCTATCGTTAGTTAACGATACCGATAGTTGTCGGTAAGCGAGTACAGAATTCCGACCCTGGTTTGCTAGCTGGATTTGCGTGCTTGCTGACTTCTTGTCTTTGATTTTTAGATCTAAAAAATATACCAATCGAAGACATGAGCTCAGCAAGCACGCAAATCCAGCTAGCAAACCAGCAGGAAAAAAAGCATCGTATGCCGCTGGCTTTAGAATGCAGTTATCTTAATGCTACAAAATATTTCATAACTGATTGATAAAATTCATTGTTCTGATTGATCAATTAAACGTTTCATTTGCAATAAGACTTTGATCGCATCTTAAAGGCCATCAGACTACGAGTTGCCGGTTGGCGATTCTATTTCAGCCAATTATAATGTAACAGGTCCTAGTTACGGTCAATGATTGGCTGAAATATAATCTTCAACCGGCAACCCGTAATCTGATACAGCCTTAAATAAATCGTAAATTTTTAACCGTCCGATACGGGTGAGACGCAATCGGACACATTGATGATTAGTGATTAAATAACAGATCTTTTGATAAATGGCTCACTAGAAAATTTCTAGACGTCGGCCGATATGAGTGGTGTGTCCGATTGAAAATATGCGCATCTGGAACATTCCCTTTGAAACAGGCTTGAATCTATGAAAACGTAGCCTGCGTATTGACTGTCTCGCAGTATCAAACGCGCCATCGCCGCGAGCCATTTTGTTCACGAATCTGCGAGGGTGTTCGTTTCTCGCGCGTAGGACGTAGGACGTAGGACGTAGGACTCGAATTCCGAGACCGAATCGTGAATATTTCCGGCACGTTAACGACTGACTGGGTTTCTTTCAACTGTTTGAGAACAGAAACAGTGGATGTTTCAACGTTACGATAGTGGTAAGTCAAAGGACACGAGGCTCGGAATCGCGAACTTACGATGCTGTCGCGTCCCATGACGGCGTGCCCCGCCAGCGATTCTCCCCCATAAAAAAAAAAGAATTTTCCTCTCCGCCTTAATTTTCATTATCTATCTCGTTCATTGCTTATCTGCGATCTTCGCCAACGCGATTTCACAAAATCGGTTAAATGATTGAGATTGTGTCGATTAAATAACTGACGTGATGATTATCCGCCAATCAACCAAATGATGACCATGCGACCGAGAATTTTTGCTCTATTTTCTTAAATTTCGTCTCGTTTTTTTTCATCTATATTCATTATATAAACAAAAACTCAAGATCGTCAGAGATGGTTCTCTCGACGACGATATCCGAGCTTTTGTTTTTATCTTCTTTTTTTTTTTATTGTATTTGTTTACATGCGATCGGTGTATGTTTATTGCGAGGGACACAATTTCCAAAATATCGACGTGAACGCGTTATTTCGATAATATTACAGAAATTCAACCGTTATTTGCTGATATCTAATATTTCTGACTTTTATTTTTGTTGTATGGTTATCACGTTGCTTTTTGTCATATTATATCGAACTGGTTGCTAGGTGTTTCATCCTTGTAAATATTGTCTGGAACAAGATTGCATCAGACTAGAACCATGTCGAGCGGCAGTGGAGATCATGAAGAGGAAGGATATGTTGTCAAAGTGCGTGGACTGCCATGGTCTACGACTGTTGATGAGATCATGAAGTTTTTTGGTGACTGTTCGATCTCTAATGGCAAAAATGGAGTTCATATGACTACGTCCCGGGAGGGCCGGCCTAGTGGCGAGGCCTATGTAGAAATGGATACTCCAGAAGATATCGAGAAAGCTTGTAAGAGAGACAGGGATCACATGGGACACCGCTATATTGAAGGTTGATCTTTATATCAATTTCTTTATATTTTTAGTAATTTTGTATGGTTCTTTTTCTATCACTTTTTTATCTTTTTATGGATGTTCCTAAGATATTAAAATTAGATATAATTATAAAGTAGATTTTTATTTCCATTTATTTTTTTTACTTCTATATTTTTAATTCTATAATTTTTTTTTTAAATGTTACATATTAATAAAATATATATTACATGTTTCTAAAGTTTGTTAGAATTATGTATTATTTTAGTTTTTAAAGCAAAGCGTGGAGAGATGGAATGGGTTGTGAAGAGGAGTGGTCTTAACTTGGAAAATGCAATGGATGACGGTTGTGTCAGATTGCGCGGTCTGCCATTTGGCTGTTCAAAAGAAGAGATTGCGCAATTCTTCTCAGGTACTTAGCATAGGACAGTATTCAATATCAATGATTTTTAATTGATATTGAAATTTTATTTGATCCTTAAAAAACAGACACCCGTTCATCTTTTTGAGATATGTAGCTTTCTTTCTATTTTTGTATTTCCTTTTTCATGAGATTAAAGTAAATAGACAAAATTCTATAATTATCTCAGGAACACAGCGACGAAATACTTTTGATGGCTTTAATACAGAATTGCTAAAATTACTATTTTGATATCTTGATGAATTACAATTGCTTGAACAATGTTATATGCTTATTCTAAAATAGTGTACTAACAAAATAATTGATCATGCGCGTGTATCTCGAATAGTCAAATTCAAGTCCCATCTAGAGCGATGTCTCTGTGTTCTAGCATCGACGATTAACCTCAGTTAAGATTTAAGATCTTGCTAAGATCCGAGTTGTGTCGTACAATGTGAGCATGGTTGTGAATTTATGATTTTATGATTTATACAAACAGAACGAAAAATACTTTCATAGCGCGACTCGGTGATCGAGCTTAATTCTTAACTTTGGTTTTCGGACGTGGCAATTTAACGTTCTATGTCTATATAAGGAGATCACGAAGAGAAAGAGGAAAGAAAAAAAATAAAGAGCGCACGTCTATGCGCAATCATTTTAGAGTCTTAACAGTTGCTTCTCTTGTAAGGGTTTTAATAAATTTGACCACATAACTTCTTTTTCCTAATGGGTGTCTTTAAGCTACAATGTCGATGTTTGATTATGTGTGGGTCAGGGTTGGAGATATTGCCGAACGGGATTTCACTACCTACAGACTACACGGGCCGCAGTACTGGGGAGGCTTACGTTCAATTTGTTAACAAAGATGTTGCGGAGCGCGCTCTGCAGAAACACAAGGAAAAGATAGGACACAGGTGGGGCACTGAGCCGCTATAGCTGGGTTTGGGTATACTTATGACTTTTCCATATCATTTATATTAATGATCGTAGTACATGTAGGTATATACATTTCGTTTAGTAAATAGTGGGAACGAATTTTACGATTTTTATGGATGCAGCTTCTTTATCTGAATTTTCACCGAAGAGGATTTTTCGCGGAAAAAGGAAATGGAGAAAATTATTGTCATTAAACTATACAACGTGTGTTTCCTCATTTTGAAAGTTTTTAATATAAACTTCGAGTTTCCGCATTTTATTGTGTTGAGATAATTCTTTAATAAGTCGCGGATTTTTAAAGCCAAAAGACGTTTTTTGGAAGAACATTGCCTCTAAAGGATTTTTTTTTATTCTAACATAAAGAAACTGCCTCTCTCAAAACACAATTACAACCAGATAGTCGTACGTAAGCGAAAGTACTGTGGACCCAACTACTTATATCCGTGGGTGGGTGCTGGGGGGCGGGAGGTAGCCCCTTACCATCATCACCAAATCCCATGGGAGGTGGGTAGGGCAAGCCAAAGCTCGGTGGGCGCTACAGAGAGAGAAAGAGAGAGGGAGACAGATAGTAACCATCGATCCAATACAGCACGTCTATGCAATGCACATAATTGCATTTTTTTTGCAGATGAACATTAAGTGATCTTATGATCAAAGCGTCTTGTAAATATCTTATTGCTATAGACAATTTTTATATATATATACTAAATTGATAATTTACAAATTTTCATAGTCGATAGAAATGTTCATTTGCAAAAGGTGCAATTATGAGCCTACTCGAAGATCGTCGGCATCAACTCGGGGGCTACTGTGGGGTACGTGTGACGTAGGTACGTCGGAAAGCAATTTCGCCGTAGGAGGGTCTCTTCTCAGGTTTAATAAAAAAATTCGGAGGTTTAGTATGAACACATTGTTCTGTTCACACTTGTAAACTCAACTTCAATGCCAGATTCACGAGTTCCTCTTATTTTTTTTTTTTATTGTAAACGTCAGATAGTAAATAATTAATCTTTAGCCTACTGTTATGTAAGAATGGTTCCTTTTCTCCAGTTTTCTGTTTCTAGAGTCTCCGTGTATCACTGTTTTCGTTTTTTCTTTTTTTGTCTCACCATTTGTGATTTCTTGAATTAAGTATTTATCGTTAAGTATTGTGTCGAGTTTTTGATTTGGTGACAATGTATGGTGAGAGTAATGATAATAATAATAATAATAATGATGATGATGATGACAGTATTTATTTGCTAGACACATCACTCTGCGGACGCCTTTAACGCATATATCTTCAATCATTAACAGATATATCGAGATCTTCCGAAGCAGCTTATCCGAGGTACGTGCTAGCATCGGGCCTAAAATGCGCGGCGGTCCCATGGGCGGCTTCAATCAGAGGCCCGCGCCGTACACTCGTGGTGATCGCTTCGGTGGGATGAATCGATTTAGCAACAACGGCAGAGGATCCAGAAATAGAGGTGATTCCTTTCATCTATCGAAGTACGAAGGCTATCGTGCAGGAGAATACCGTAATAGAGACTTATTATACAATTCACGTACTAATTCAATACGTATGTATTTATATGACTACAATCTACCTTCTTAGATCTCGTTAATCTACTCTCGGTTTTATTGGAGATTTTGTAATATACTTTAGACTTCGATAACGGTCCATGGGGAAGCGGAAATAACTACGGATCACGGGGCGGCAATATGGGAATGCGTGGCAGTATGGACATGAAGGGTGGCAATTATAGAGGCAACAATGACTCCTGGGGTGGTAATTCTGGCGTATATAGCATCCACATGCGAGGACTGCCGTTCAAGGCAACGGAACAAGACATAGCTGATGTAATTCTTATGACTAATAATAACGATAAATTTGTGAACTTTGAGAAATTTTTTGATGTTCGATTTGTAATATTTCGAATCTTATTTTATAGTTCTTTAGACCAATTGAACCAGTGAATGTCCGTATTATCCTTGAGAATGGCGGTCGTCCATCGGGAGAAGCTGACGTAGAGTTTGCGACTCATGAAGAAGCTCTAAAGGCCATGTGCAAAGTTCGTATTTCTTTTATTTTGTTTTTTAAATTAAGATTTGACTTTAGAAACTAAAAATGATTTTTAACTTCCATTTTAGGATAAGAGTCATATGTCGCACAGATACATTGAGCTGTTTATGAACTCATCTGGTGGATCGAGTAGCATGTCATTAAGTGGCATTGGTAATTTCTGTGGAGGTAAAATTGTTGGATTATAATACAAAAACTTTTGGAAAAACACGAAAGCGTTTCAAAAATGTCAAATGAAATAATCTTATAAACTATATTGTAAAAATATTATTTTCGTTACATTACGTAATTCGCAAAACAAATTTAATTTATGATTTGATCACAATATTGAACATTATAATAAGGCAATTATTCAACGATTTACATTAATTTATATCAAAATTTATATATAATCATATATAATTATATATATATATATATATATATATATATATATATATATATAAAATACACTTATACATAATTGTATATAAATTTCATAATATATATATAATTATATAATTTATATCATATATAAAATCACATATTTGATATATTGATATGATACATGCATATGTTTCTTTGTATACAGGTTTAGGTAACAATTTTAGGCCAGGATATTCACCGAACAACAGAGGTTTTAATTCACAGTTAGGTGGCAGCAATTACAATAGTTTTTGAGATCGGGCGATGCGTTTCTAACGCTAAACAATGATTTATAAATGTCCGAAGAATCAAAGTAATCGGTGATAAAGAAAACACATTTCTAAATCGCACTGATGCAATATGAATAGTTTATTTTTTTTTTCTTTTTTCTTTATATAGTCATGAATTATATATTAAATATTAATCATAAACCAAATCGATAGCGTGTAAGAACTTGATTATTCTTTTCTTTTATAATTTATAAAATATGTGATCTACATAGAATATGTAATTTAATTATCATGAGTCTAAAGATAGAAAGATGATAATTTCCTCTTTGTTATCTTAAACTTGTAATGATAATTCCTTTTTTTTTTCTTTGAACTGAGCGCAATGTCAGACAATCGTACGTCCTTGCGATAAAAAAGCAAATTTCTTAGAGTATTAACAATAAAAGTATCAAGCAGTCATTTTGAACCGTTTCTATCTTTTTTAAATTAATAATTTTTTTTTATATCAAAAATAAGATTTAAAAATTTTCTAATTTTAATCAAAATAAATATAATTGATGAAAAAAATTCTAAAATTTTGTTTAATTTGGAATATTCTAAAAGTTCTTAGAAATCAGAATTGACTGCTCAGTACTTTTAATGTTAAAGGACTAAGTTAGGTAATATTAAATTAACATCCCATTTAAATTATTAAAGATAAAGAAGTTAGTTTTAGTTGAATGCTATTAGATTAAATACTAACGAAGATGTTTCTTGTTTTCCATGGTGACATACACGATATCTTCTGATCTAATATCAAATGATTAGAATTATAATTTTGTATATGATACACAAGTGTATTACATGTTCTAATGGCTTTGATGCGAGCTTAGACATGATAATTGTCAATATGCGTCGAAATGTAATGACGAGTTGTAAAGCGCAAAATACACGATTGTAATATATACGAACTGACTGGCTCACAATCGCACCGCAACGCAAGCACAGATTAATTATACTGTCTTATTATTGTAATATGCAGGATCCTAAGTCAGAAAGCCATTCACATTCATCTTCTCATCATAATGTACTATATGACGTATCGTATAATCTTGGAATAAGAATTCTAGTTTTCATCGATATAGGTGTTACGAACCATATAAGCAGACGCCATAGCTGGCAAGTGTCAATGTTGTGTATATCTTAACACATAAGCCTAGTTTCGGTTTATATTCTGAGATATTTGAATAAAAAAATGGAATACGAGGAAGAAGTATGTAAGATCACATGCAATTCCTTAGACCGAAACAATACGAACGTGAATAAGTTAGATCTATCATCTATGTTAATATACAGTTATGAGCGAAATTGTGCTAATTCTGTGAATCTAACTTGCTTATATTTGTATTGTTGCATACTCTTGGTCTGTGTAATATATTCTTAAAATAAAACTCTCGTCCAAGATCCTGTAGATTGAAAATCCGGAGGAAAATCCAATTATTGAAACCAATTGAAAATCCAATCAACGCTTCACATATATAGTATATATCGAAGAATCAATATTTTGCTCATGAAAGAAATTATTTAATGCTTCATGTCATTCAATCTTACATCCTTGAAAAGAATTGTTTACAATCAATTTTTTAAGAATTTACGTACAAATATCAAAAATATTAAAGTAACTGGAATTTTCTATTCTATGTATATATAAGTTATACAAGGACATCAAATGATTAAAAAGACATAGATTAAAGACGACATAGATTAAACTATCTTTTTCTGTCAGTTAAACTCTATCTTTCTCTAATTTTTCTATAAGATAGAAAAAGTAATGTCAAGAGATCAAAATTAATCTATATTGGTACAATAGAAATGTGATAAAGAAATAATTAACATCTTTTTAGACACCCTATATACAGCAACTCAGCACATTCGCATACAGATTTCTCATCACGCCCAGTTATTTCATTGAATAAACAACGCACGCAGGGTTCATCCGTATTTGCAAACGGTAGCTCTGGAAAGGAAACTGACAGAGAACCAAACTAGAATTCCAAATATGACGATGTCCGCCCACGCTTTTCCAAGAGACAAAGGCAAACAGTAACATCGATAGAGGCATTCCGTATGTGAAGTGCTCCTCAAGCAGATTGACCTCGATTCACGCTGTCAACTGCGAAAAAAGAAACCGGTAAGAAATTTCAGTAGTTTTTACTTTTGGTACTATAAACACAAGGCGAGAGTACCTGCTTCGATCTACCAAAGAGAAGAAGAGACAGGCAGGGTAAGGTTTATTTTTCGGCTTGAATTTCAGCATCATATGAATAATACCATTGTATCGTTGCTTTCAACAGGTGTCAAATCTCT
This sequence comes from Pogonomyrmex barbatus, assembly GCF_055798465.1. Taxonomy (NCBI): domain Eukaryota; kingdom Metazoa; phylum Arthropoda; class Insecta; order Hymenoptera; family Formicidae; genus Pogonomyrmex; species Pogonomyrmex barbatus. Next base: position 4,641,803 of record NW_028297107.1, read on the forward strand.
CTCGATACAAGAAGGTGCATCGGTGTGCATGCCATGTGCATGGCACGTCAGCGTGTGCTCCCTTCCTTCATTCCTATCCTGGCCGCACACGTGAACGGAAATTCAAAAAATACGCACCTCATTAATGATGTTGAAAGATTAGGCCTCGCTCTTATCAGTATCACGCCGATATAACCGATTACGATCTCGAGTGCGAATGTTGGTGCTGTATCTCCTGACTGCAAGGTAAGTAAAAAAAGTATAAAAAAAAGCAGTATAACAGACGGAACAACGTAGGATGTTGTTTATTTATCACATCATTGAAGATATTTGTGCGAATTGTGTAGAGATTGGAATGTCGTTTCCGGGCGTTTCATATTGGGTGTTTCTCAATGTGTATTAGTTTTAGCGTTTTGATATCTATGCTTTAAGTTTCTTACCGATCGTATCTGTGTGTATTTATGTGTAATATTTCCTACTCTGTATTTGCATTTCATTGCAAGTTGCGACGCAAATCTTTATCTCTTTCTCGTTCCTGGAGCTGTAATTGTGATGTGAAATATAAATTCCAGGCTCTTCAAGTGATATTGATGCGTTTGCTGGAACGTGAGCAATCGAAAAACAGTAAAGGATGGGTCAGACCACAGAGGGGAACAATAGTAATAATGACAAACGAATTGAAAGTAATATACAGCACAGGCCTGATGAAGGGTATTATTCGATATAAATTATCTTTCCTTGAGAAAAATAATGTCAACAAAGTAATTAGATTTAATTATCTGAATTAATTTAAGAGATATCATAATTGTTTCATTCTTTGTTTGTCAGAGCTTTGGAGCTTGATAAGCAACAGCAATCTCTCTTGCCAAAACCAAGTAGCAGTACGATAAGACACGTTAGAGAATATATTCCAAAATCTGGAGTGAAGAAGTATAATCATGCCTTGAGTAATTTGATACCAATACGTTACCAAAAGCAGTATGTATCATGTCTCAAAACATTTTTTATAGTAGTTTAATATATATTTAGTAAACTGTGTTGTTATATGAAGTATATTTTATATATAATGATATATGAGCATCTTAGTGATAAAAATATATTTATATACAGAAAAAAAGAAAATTCACCAGCAGATAATGCTGGGTTATTTTCTTATGTATATATAACATGGATGACGCCATATTTATGGAAAGCATATAAAAAAGGTCTTACAATCAAAGATCTGCCAGACATTTCAGTATATGATACTTGTGAATACAATGCGCTCAGGTAAACTTAATACATTGCATCTCTTATGAATATAGTTAAAAAATATAAATAAGAATTGTCTGTTTAGGCTCGATGTACTCTGGCAACAGGAATTAAGCAAAAATGGTCCCAATGCAGCATCATTCTCTTCGGTTGCATGGAGATTTGTTCGCACTCGAGTCTGCGTATCGTGTTTTTTACTGAGCTGTTCTCTTATCTTTGGATTTATAAGTCCTGTAAGATTATCTTGATTGACGGTAAAGTGTGTTATTAAGTTAAATTAGTATCTTTGCATTATAATACAGTTTTCTTTTACACAGACAATATTAATGAGGAAGATACTGGAGCATATAGAGTCTCCAGAAGAAAGTTTTTGGGATGGCTTTAAATGGGTTTTTCTACTGACGATGTGTGATTCTTTGCGAGCTTTTTTTTTCACTTGGACGTGGAATATGAATTATAAGACTGGATTGCGACTGAAGTCAGCTTGTACAGCTCTATTGTATAAAAAAATTATAAGACTAAACAGTCTTGGCAATAGAAGTACAGGAGAAGTGAGATATTTTCAATTTGCTTAAACGTAAAGAAAATTCAATTATCGTATGACATGTAATTTTTATTTTTAGATAATCAATTTATTTTGCAACGATAGTCAAAGACTCTTTGATGTGATTATTTATGGACCGATGATCATCAGCGGACCAATAGTTATAAGTTGCGGTATCATTTACATATTATGGTTATTCACTCCTGTTGCTCTGATAGGAATGATAGCTTTCCTCTCATTTTATCCATGTCAGGTAAATAACTAATTGTATTTTATATGTACGTTTGTATATTTTGATAACCAAGACAGCATTTATGTTTTAGTACTTCATCTCTCGTGCGACTGGCTATTTTCGATCGAAATCTGTAAACATTACGGATACTCGGGTGCGACTCATGACTGAAATTCTGGAATGCATAAAGTTGATCAAGATGTATTCTTGGGAAAAATATTTTGGTCAAAAACTTCTCGGTGAGAATAATAAAAAATTAAATAATTTTGTATAAATAGAAGAATGATCAAAAATAATATCATTAATGATATCATTTTTAATCGTTTTCATTCCAATATATACATTTTTTTTAATTGAACATATTTTTTGTGAAATTGATATGTTTGTAGCCATACGAAAGAAGGAGGAACGTTGGCTTCATAAGACTGCATACTTTCAAAGCCTTAGCATTTCTTTAACACCTGCAATACCTGTGATATCCGCGATTATTACTTTTTTAGCACATGTTGCTTCGGGCAGTGGATTAACTGCTGCACAGGTATGAAATACAATCTATCAATATTTCTGATTTTTAAATATATATATTTTATACATATAACAATATATATTATAAATATATACATTTTATCCTAATTTTATGCGTATCAGGAGAAATCGAATAACATTCAATAGGTAAGCAGATGATAAATCTTATTTTTATGAATAATTTTAGCAACTTTCATCATTTGTGATCCTAGTTACGAGATAATTCTTTTCTGGATTTCACAAGCAATGGATTATATATTACAGGCTTTTCCAATGACCACATTATTTGGAAATTTGCTTAGACTGGCGCTCACGTCACTTAAGGATACCACGCGATATTTTATCAGCGCTCTCATAGCTCTTAGAAGATTCAAGGTCTCCGGTGTTTTTTGAGCGATTTCATGTACAGCTTAATGGGTCGGATATCTGTATCTATTATTGGGAAGCCAGTACTCGTGATCAATCATTTTCAACATTATCTTTGAAATTTATTCAAATCGATTAAAAATATTTGATCATTGTAATAAAATTTTGATAGAATAATTTTTATAAAAAAAAAGATTAATTTGAGAAAAAAATAGCACGGGCACTATTTCTATAATAATACGTACATGAGATCAATGTAAAAAGCTTTCTAGTAAAACGAGAGTGTGATGGGCGGACATTGCATGCCTTGTAAAGCACCCTGTTACATTTGAACAGCTGTCGTTAGCAATTCCTTTGGTACACTGAATACTCGAATTGCCAGCTGTAAATATCGAGTTGGGGGCATGATGTTCCCACGCTTATGCGTAGTACGATTGTACTAACAATGTCGTTTTAATTCTACACTTTCAGGTATTTCCCTTCGTATCGGTGCTCAATGCTCAAATTCGCACTTCTTTCATGTTTTTACAAGTGGCCTTAATTAATATCGCCGCAGTAAAGATAACTTTTGGCAGAATAAAGGTGTTTATTCTTATTTATATCTAATAGGAATGCACAATCGACCGCATCATGTGCTGTATCATAAAAGTTTCTGAACAATTTAACATATTCATTTTTTTTCGATATATAACCGAATAATAGTCGATTTTACATTTCGCTAACAAATTCTTGTCCATCCAACTTGTGTATTCAGCATTTGTGTGTTGAAATTATAATTTCGCACTGTTGCTTCGCTTATATTTGTATCATGTGAAAATTATGCGAATTTATGAGCTCAAAAAACAAATATACTGCTACATAAATTTGTATTTGTAGTTTAAGAGACTCATTTTTCCGGGTATTTTACATTAATATCACCGACATACTACATATCTTTATCTTATTTCTTTATTAAGCTACATTTTTATTCATTAATATTTGTTATTTTAATGCGCTTTTAACAACAGCTTTATATTTCTTCCAAAATCTAATAATATCCATTAACATAACGATATCTACACAGAATATACTACTGTTGGATGAGGATAGTTGCCAGGCATCAAAACCGATTGTAAGATCGGAAGCAGTTGCCATCGCTAACGGTACCTTTGTCTGTGACAGTATGAGGCTTCAAATGGACGCATCGATCAATATAAAAAAAAAGTAACTATTTCTTTTATAATAACAATTTCTTTTGTGGATCACAATGACCTTTCTGTCTTTTACGTAGAAAGAAATCTCCACCAGTTATGGACAATCCAGCAGAACTGGAAAATCTGAATCAACCGACACAGGAGGCTAAATATGTTGAAGTTATTAGCGACATACATTTCGGAGCACCCAAAGGAAAACTAGTTGGCATCTGCGGTCATGTAGGTAGCGGCAAATCCAGCCTGCTGCTTGCAGCTCTGGGACAGCTGAAAATAACGAAGGGGCATATTTCGAGAGAAGGTACTTGTGCCTACGTCAGTCAACAAGCGTGGGTCGTAAATGGCACTTTCAAAGAAAACATTCTGTTCGGCGAGGATTTCGATGCAAAACGTTACTATCATACGATTATGATCTGCAATTTGAAGGAAGATTTGAACATGCTGCCAGGAGGAGATGACACTGAGATCGGTGAGAGAGGCATCAATCTATCCGGAGGACAGAAACAAAGGATTGCACTCGCGCGAGCATATTATGCCAATCGGTGCGTTAGGTCTTTCTGTTTGTAGCTGTTGTAACTATTTCTTATTTAACAAGCGTGTTACTGAATATTGTAATTATATTTATCGTTTCAGGGACATTTACTTCCTCGATGATCCCTTAAGTGCAGTTGACGCATACGTCGGCGAGTATATATTTGAGAAATTGATCCTCGAAGCTCTTAGAGACAAATCTGTTCTTTTCGTGACACATAACATTCAAGTGAGTATTTACAAAATTGAAATTAATCTCGAGATATTTATTATAGTGTCTTACAAAATCTATAGAAATCTTTTTCGTATATTTTTTAGAAAGTAAGAAAGATTTAACAAAAATGGAAAAAATTAACAACGTGACTTTGGAAAACTGATTCGAATTTTGAAATACTTTAAATTTGTTTGTTACAGTTCTTAAAACGATGCCATGAAATTTACATGATGAATGCTGGTAAGATCGTAGAGCATGGAACTCACGAAGATCTCATGCGACTCGATCGAGAATACGCCTCGATGGTGAAGAATAGTATAATTGTAGCGGAGGACAATAATTTGTCAGCGTATGTTTAATATGTCACATATATTTATGGAATTATTCGAAAACAATTTAGTAAATGTTTACTTTTTTACAGTGTTAAATCTACGGGAGTGACACAGAAAAGTATGAATGCTGACGATTTACAGAAGGAAATTACACACAAAAAAAATGAGAAGGAGAAATTATACAAAGGTGCGATTTGATTACATAATATTAATTTATAATTTAGAGATTTCTAACACTTTTACTTTGAAATTTAGGGACAATTTTAACAATAGCAGAAAAATCTGAAACCGGATCCGTGAAATCTTATACTTATCACACTTACATACAAGCCACAGGTGGTTATTTAGTTGCTGTTCTCGTATTTTTCACGTTCTTTTTGAACGTAGGTAGTTCAGCCTTTAGTACTTGGTGGCTCGCTATATGGATTAAAGCTGGCGGAGGCGTAAGTAACCAAGTGTATTGGTTGTAATCATTCACTATTTAAAATACACATTTTATTATATATTTAAATGTTTTTATTTCTTATTTTTTAGCTTATTTATTAATATTGGGGATTATTATTGTAAACATATCAATTTCTGATTTCATTTTTAGAACGTGACTGTGCCAGAAAGTAACGGGACTGTGTACTCAGAAAACATAAATGCTAATCCTCACTTCTTATTTTATCGAGATATATATGGAGCTTGTATCGCCGGTATACTATTGACAAGTTTTATTCGTGGTTTAGTCATTATGTTTACTACGATAAAAGCTTCAACTACGTTGCACAATTCGTTCTTTCGCAAAATTATTAGTTCTCCGTTACAGTTTTTTGATACTACTCCAAGTGGTAGAATACAGAACATTTTCAGCCGAGACATAGATGAAAGTGAGTGAATTCTTAAATTTCTAAACACACAGTCTCGCGCATCATCTAATTTGATTAATGCTTCCTGATTTACAGTTGATAATTACTTGCCAATTTCAATAGAAAACATGGTGCAAAATATTTTTACTTGTAGTTTTGCTATTTTCTTTATTTGCGGCGTATTACCATGGTTTTCAATACCGTTGGTTCTATTTGGTGCGCTATTCTTCTTTGTTAGTAAATTATTTAGGTAAATTATTCTCAATTATTTGCATACTTTATTTATAATTCATGTCAATTTTACTTTATATTTCTCCTATTTCAGAATAGGAATGAGGGATTTGAAGAGAATGGAGAACGTCTCACGATCTCCGGTTTTGAGTTTCGTTACAACAACGATCCAAGGTTTGAGCACGATTCACGCATTTCAAAAGGAGAAGAATTTTTTATATAAGTAATTATTGGAGCGAAATGTTAAATCATATATCAAAATACAAGAGAACAATATGACAACTGAATTGTTTCTCACTGACAGATTCGAGGAGTTATTTAATACGAATAATGTGTGTCAGTATTTATGCCAAGCCGCGATGAGATGGTCTGCTGTACGATTGGACAGTTTGGTAATCGCCTCGTCTTGCATAACCGCATTACTTGTGATTTCATTTAAAAATGAAATATCGCCGGCCTTTGCCGGTTTGGCTATGGCGTATGCCACACAGATGACTGGCGTTTTCCAATACACAGTTAGACTAATGTCTGAGACGGAGGTACGCTTTATAAGCGTAGAGAGAATCGGTTACTATCTAAAGGTAATTTATTTCTTTTAATTATTAATTTTGTAAATGTATAATTGTTAATTTTTGTGATTTTTATCGCAGAACTATTGTTTCTACTACAGTCTCTTATTATTTATATTTTATTTAGACCTTGCAGAAGGAAGGCGCGAGCAAACCAGTTGCTTTTAAACCAGCCGATGATTGGCCTTCTCGTGGCAAAATAGAATTTAAGGGTGTTCAAATGAGATACAGAAAAGAACTGCCGCTCATACTAATCGATATCTCTTTTACCATAAAGCCCGGAGAGAAAATTGGTAATGGCTAAAGTTTCCCTAACGCGTTTGTCACGTTTTTTCACGAAGAAGTCAACTATGAATTATTTTAGGCATTGTGGGTCGCACGGCATCCGGCAAAAGTTCCTTAATTGTAGCTTTATTCCGGTTAGTTGAAATTTGCGAAGGTGTTATTAAGATCGATGATATCGATATTTCAAAATTGGAATTGAATGTATTAAGAAGTAAATTATCGATTATTCCTCAGGATCCGGTCTTATTCAGCGGAACTATAAGGTAATAAGGTAATTGATGATTTTTTTCTGCTATTCTGTTCAACCAATTTGCTTTTCTAGATCTAATTTGGATCCCTTCCAATGTCATGTCGATGACGATATTTGGCGTGCCCTTGAAAAAACTCAGATGAAAAAAAAAGTGTCTCTTATGTCGGGATGTCTTGACGCTTCCGTTGGTTTTGGTGGAAATAATTTGAGTGTCGGTGAGAGACAGCTTCTTTGTCTTTCAAGAGCTTTATTACACAGTACAAAGGTAATGTATTAACTATCCATAATTTTTGCAACATTACATGTATTGAGATTGGTTTTCAAATTTTTAGAATATTACTTTTAAGATTTTTAATAGCTATCTTGAAACGCCTTTATAGATTTTGATTTTGGACGAAGCCACGGCTGCAGTCGACCCAGAAACTGAAGCAACAGTACAGAATACATTGCAGAAAGAATTCGCGGATTGCACTGTACTTACAATTGCTCATCGATTACAAACGGTTCTCAATTGTGATCGTATTCTTGTCATGAGTGAGGGCAAAGTTATCGAATTTGACGCGCCCGATACACTTCTGTCTCGTCCAGACTCTGAATTTTCAAAATTAATGGCCGCTGTGGACAAAAACGTTTAAAATAATCTTTGTAGAGATCTGAACCGATTGCATTAATCACATTTTAACAATAAATAATGAAACTAAACAAACAACTCTCACAATCATGTGAGTAAATAAAAAAAAAAACAAATGCAAAGTATATATTATCAAAATACAAAATAAAATATGAATCAAGATATAAACTATAAATTTTTATAATTAAGCGAATTAATAAATTATTAGTTAAGACTATTACTTTGTAAGTTCATATCTTGTACAAATAAAAACGAGAAACAAAATCTTCCCATCTTCATCATATTTACTTTATCCTTTGATGAAGCAATTAATCTTATCTAATAACTTAATTATTGTTGTAGATTGTATTAGTTAGATTGTATATAATTTTTATGTGTGCTAAAAATTAATAGGAATTTTACATCAACAAATCAACATGCAAGCCATCAGGATATTGTTGATAATATCTATTCTATAGCCCATAACGATGCAATAACTTATTTAATCAAACATAAATATTTTTGAGGAGACAAATTACTAATTATATTAAAATTGTATTAAAAATCACAATTTGTGGAAATTTGTGGAAACTCGCGCGCTTTGGAATAGTGAAATATTGATTTTCTCAAGAGGTGGAGAACGTACACTGCTCATGCCCGTTCGCTCAGACTTTCGGCCGTGCTGGCGACACGGCCGAAACATGTTTGCCTCGACATTGCCAGCTTGTTATTACTTCTGAGATGTTTATTACATGTTGAGCTTTACTGTTGCTTTATACCGAGATGTAGTCTATAGAAATTGCCGTAAAGGCAGCGTCTGTCTTTCCGTAAACAGTTAAAAGAAAGGTAAATTTTTTTAGCAATGCACGAACAACATGCCGATTTTCGTAAACATAAATTTCAATAAATTAGATTTCTTTTTTTATCATAATTCCTTTATATTATTTTATATAATTCTTCAAAGACATTGATAATTTAAAAAAATAAATTATTTTTTTATATATATTGTAATATCCATCTCATTCTTTATGTAAAAATATTACTAAAAATTTAATATTTATTAAATTATTGTGTAAAACTTGAAATTTGATGTATATAGAATATGTATTAATTTACTAATACATATTTTAATACATATTTTAAGAAATTGATGGAATGTGATAGATAATATGTGTCATCGACACATATTATAAATAGCGAGAACAAACTGATAATTATCCAGTCAATAATTTAATTCTTAATAATTGTTTTTATAAATGACATGTCTAATTTTAATAAAAATATTCGCTACTTTCAGGCCTCACAATTGCGAATATAATCCCTATTATGATGTTGGGGCGGAAGCAGAGCCTCAAGGGGGAACCCGTCCTGGCCGATTACGGTCCGGAAGAGTCCCTCAATGAGAGCGCTGACATAGAATGGGTCAACAAGGTGAGCGGAAATACGAATCAATTGAGAGAAGAATGAAAAAATTGATTGCAAATCCTAAAGGTCTTTTTCTCGGATCTTTTCTTTGAAGACTGCTTTATATGATTTCAGTTATGGGTGAGGAGATTGATGCGATTTTGTGCCCTGGTCTCGTTGGCTTCCGTTTGCTTGAACACTCCGAAAACCTTTGAGAAAGTACCAGCCCTTCAATATGTTACCTTTATTTGCGATTTGATAGTCACGTTTCTGTTTACCGCGGAAATGATCGCCAAAATGCACATACGAGGAATATTGAAGGTAAAGTTTCATCAAAGAAGATTTAATCGTGAATGCCTGGAAGAACAATTAAGATTTTTTATTATGATACTAAGAATAAAAAATAAAATTTCTATGCAATTGTATGCTCTTTAACACGAAACAAATTATTATTGCAGAGAGATAAGTCTTACTTGAAGGATCATTGGTGCCAATTCGACGCGAGTATGGTGATCTTCCTGTGGCTGTCTGTGATTTTGCAAATGTTCGAGATGCTGGGTTTTCTCGTAAAATTTAGTTACGCTTCGATTATGCGTGCACCACGCCCACTAATCATGATACGCTTCCTCCGAGTCTTCCTCAAGTTTTCAATGCCCAAAGCTAGAATCAATCAAATTTTCAAGTAAGAAAATAACATAAGAGATTTGTGTCGTTTAAAAATCAAAATAAAAAAATTACAGCAGTTATTTAATCTATTTAATTTGATCGATTATTAATCATATAATTTATATTTAGACGTTCGAGTCAGCAGATCTACAACGTGACGCTTTTCTTCCTTTTCTTCATGTCCCTTTACGGTCTCTTGGGCGTGCAATTCTTCGGCGAATTGAAAAATCATTGCGTTCTGAATACAACTCAGCCCGATCACATTACGATCAACAGCCTGGCTATTCCCGACACATTCTGCTCTACCGATCCAGAATCCGGGTATCAATGTCCCGAAGGAATGATCTGCATGAAGTTGGAGTTGACCAAATATATTATAGGCTTCAATGGATTTGATGAGTTCGGTAGTAGTTAATTATATTTCTGTCATCCCTTTATATATATGTTATTTCAAATTTATTCTATATCATCTTTGTAAAAATATTGTAAAAGTAATTTTATCTATCATCTTACGAAACACATTCTTCTACATCTTGTACTGTGAGTTTAACTCTTATAGATATTCTTAAACAATATGATTATTATAATAGTTTTAAAAATATAATAAAATGATTATTATAATAGTTTTAAAAATATAATAAAATTACAAATTAATTTGTTTATTTGCATTGCAATTTTCTCAAAATAAGATTTTTGTATAAATATTTTATTTAAACCTTGTTGGGAATTTTAATAATTATTTAATAATTAAAATATTAAAATCTGCAAGTAATGTTTGAAATATTTGATTTTGAATTGGGATTGTTTAGCCACAAGTATCTTCACTGTATATCAAGCGGCTTCTCAGGAAGGATGGGTTTTCATTATGTATCGTGCGATTGATAGTCTACCAGCGTGGCGTGCAGTTCTTTACTTCAGCACAATGATATTCTTTCTGGCGTGGTTAGTAAAAAACGTCTTCATTGCCGTAATCACGGAAACTTTCAACGAAATTCGAGTGCAATTCCAACAAATGTGGGGCGTCAGGGGTCACATCAGCAACAGTTCTGCATCGCAGGTCAGTATAAAAAAAATCTTTAAAGAAATATGCTTTATTTTATTAAAGTATTTTCAAGAATATGTAAATATTATTTAAAATTAATTAAATTTAAAATTAATTATAGACGATCATTGATTTGATTGAATATTTATAATTAGTACATATATTATTTTTATTAATTATTTTATTATTGCAGATATTGACCGGAGACGACAATGGTTGGAAATTAGTGACATTAGATGAGAATAAGCATGGCGGTCTAGCTTCTCCGGTTTGTCACTCCATCCTTAGATCACCGTATTTTCGCACGGTGGTAATGTGCGCGATTCTGGCGAATGGTGTCACTACAGCAACGATGAGCTTCAAGCATGATGAAAAACCGAGGCACACGTACTACAACAATTATTACTGGGCCGAGATCGTCTTCACGATATTGTTGGATCTAGAGACTCTCTTCAAGATATGGTGCCTGGGCTTCCGAAGTTATTATAAGCATTCGATTCACAAGTTCGAACTGCTACTTGCCATTGGCACGACTATACACATTATTCCGTTCTTCTATCTCTCTGGATTCACTTACTTTCAGGTTTCTACCTTTGTCTGACTCCTCGTCTTTCACATTATTTTATTTCTACATTTCTTTTTTCTACAAACCTATGCTTTTTTTATTTATTGTTTGCGCGTTTAAACTCTCAGCTTGTTTTTTTATATTTCTAAAGATTTAAACATTTAAACAATAAAAGACTTAATTTGCTGTATTTTTATTCGAAAAGGTTCTCAGAGTAGTCCGGCTCATTAAAGCGTCACCGATGTTGGAAGATTTTGTCTATAAAATTTTCGGTCCTGGCAAGAAGCTCGGCAGTCTTATTATTTTTACCATGTGCCTGCTGGTAATATCGTCCAGTATTTCCATGCAACTCTTTTGTTTCCTTTGCGATTTCACCAAATTTGAAACCTTTCCCGAGGTGAGTCATTTATATTTTAATAAATCGTTACACAATTGTTTCGACTCGGATTGTAAAAGCATATGTTTTGCAGGCGTTTATGTCAATGTTCCAAATTCTCACGCAAGAGGCTTGGGTGGATGTAATGGATGAAACTATGTTACGAACCCACGAGACAGTAGCACCGTTGGTTGCAGTATATTTTATTTTGTATCATCTTTTTGTTACGCTGGTAATCATCGCATAACATTACTTTTACAAATTATGATAATAATTAATTAATGTTTAATTATTTTTTCAGATTGTGTTGAGTCTTTTCGTCGCAGTGATTCTTGACAATCTTGAGCTGGATGAAGACATCAAGAAATTAAAACAATTGAAATTTCGCGAACAAAGTGCCGAGATAAAAGAAAGCTTGCCATTCAGACTAAGAATTTTCGAAAAATTTCCAGATAGTCCGCAAATGACGTGTCTTCATAAAGTACCGTCAGATTTCAATTTGCCGAAGGTTAATATTCGTAAATAACTATTTTTAATTTATTACTACTTTAATAAATCGTAATTAACATTGTATCATTTTATTTAAATATAAATATTTAATGTATTTATATTTAAATATAAATATTTTGACAGTTATAATTTTCTTGAAAATTTCCGATATCTTACATCTTCGAGATTGTAAAAAAATCTGCTTTATTATTCAACAGATTGAATTAATATTCGATGTTTTTTTTTAAGGTGCGCGAAAGCTTTATGCGACAATTCGTGCTCGAGGTGGAAGACGAGGAAAATGAAGGTGCAAAGAGAACGAACGAAACTTTTGATTCGAAAATGGTATATAGGAAACAACGCCCAGTGAAGATCTTGAACAATCCACCGAAAGTGAGAAGCGTTGTTACTAATCTGAAGAAAGCAGCTGTTATTTATATTATAAAGTAAGTAAAGAATTATTCGCTTTTATTTCTTAAAGCTTCCAACTTGGATTTAAATCTGTGTGTTTATAGCGACTCCAATAATCAGAGGCTTCTCTTGGGAGATTCCGCTATGATTCCAGTGCCGGGAAAAGGACTTTTGAAACCGCAGGGTACTGTCAGCAGCACCAAGCAGCTTCGCATTGATCCGAAAAAGTAAGACTAGGATTTAGAAGAAAAAGATTTACTAATAAAAGAATATAGAGAGAATTTGAATGTATAAGTTTGAACAACATTTTAAAGATTCAATAGTATTACGCGATTCTTTTTTCAAGCATTATTAAATTTCCCTATTTTTAAGATCATAAAGATATCGATTATTTTATGTGTTTACATTTATTTATCTTATATTTCCATTTATTTGCGAAAACAGATCAATCAGAAGAAGCGTCCGAAGTGGATCGATTAAACTTAAACAGACGTACGAACATCTCATGGAAAACGGTGACATAGGTGGAATAAATAGAGTTAGTTCATCGCGCAGCAGACCACACGATTTAGATATCAAGTTGTTACAAGCTAAGAGACAACAGGCGGAGATGCGAAGGTAAGAGTGTGTCACGCTACGATTTCTAGAATTTTCTCTATAATTTTACACAATTCTCTTTCTACTTTCATCCTAGAAACCAACGCGAAGATGATCTGCGAGAAAATCATCCATTCTTCGACACGCCGTTATTTGCAGTACCTCGGGAAAGCAAATTCCGAAAGTATTGTCAGCTGTTTGTCTACGCAAGATATGATGCGAGACTGAAAGATCCTTTGACAGGCAAGGAAAGAAAAGTGCAATATAAGAGTCTGCAGTAAGCATCGTGCGATTAAAACATATCGTCTTATTGACGTAAAGCAAAGTGATCAACTTGATTTTCTGTTTTTTCTTTCAGCAACTTCCTCGGTTTAGTGACCTATCTCGATTGGGTGATGATATTCATTACGACGTTATCGTGCATCTCGATGATGTTTGAGACTCCGCGATATCGCGTGATGGAGACGCCGGCATTGCAGATCACTGAATACTGCTTTGTTATTTGTATGAGTATTGAACTGGCGTTGAAAATTCTGGCGGATGGTCTGTTCTTCACACCCAAGGCTTATATCAAGGACGTTGCCTCTGTGCTGGATGTCTTCATTTATATTGTATGACTAAAATATTAAAACAAATCAAATTTTATCAAATTTTGCTTTTGTTATAAAATATTTCGTTTAATTAATAAATTAATAAGTTAAATAACAAGAGTTTTAACAATTATATGATATTGGAACATTATATGAATTACAATGGTAAATCATAATAAATAATTATAGTATTTTAATAATTCTATTCATGTAATAAAACAATATATATGTTGTTGTAGGTAAGTCTTGTGTTTTTATGTTGGATGCCGAAGAGCGTGCCGCCGAATTCTGGAGCGCAATTGCTGATGATATTACGATGCGTCAGGCCGTTAAGAATCTTCACCCTTGTGCCGCACATGAGGAAGGTCGTTTATGAACTATGCAGAGGATTCAAGGAAATTTTACTGGTATTCTTCTTTCTTTTTAAATAGTATATTATTTCTGCAATCAACCCGTAAATGACATGGACGTATGAAATAATTTAACAACAAATAATATTTTATACAGGTATCGACATTATTGATTCTGTTGATGTTCGTGTTTGCGAGTTATGGTGTGCAACTGTACGGCGGTCGATTAGCGAGATGCAACGATCCTACTATCTTGAAACGCGAGGATTGTGTCGGTGTATTTATGAGAAGAGTATTCGTAACAAAGATGAAGCTGCGGCCCGCGAAAAACGAGAGCTATCCGTCCATATTGGTACCACGTGTATGGTAAGCATAAGTCTTTAGCTCTAAGATTTTTTTACGCAATTTATTATATTTTATTATGAATATTTTTTAAGGAAGCAATGCTTATATTTGTTGCATTAATTTTATAATACTTTTTAGGGCTAATCCTAAAAGATTCAATTTTGATAATATTGGCGACGCTATGATGGCTCTGTTCGAAGTGCTTTCTTTTAAAGGTTGGCTTGATGTACGGGATGTTCTTATCAAGGCTCTTGGTCCGGTGAGTCATCATCTTTTCAATAGCGTGTAAAAAATTACAAAATTCAAGATTTTTAAATAAAATTTCAAAATTTTTAAAATATTATTTTTTTAAATATTATTTCCATTTTATTTCCTTTAATATCATATTATATTTTTCTTTTCAGCTTCACGCAATCTATATACACATTTATATTTTCCTCGGTTGCATGATTGGCTTGACATTGTTTGTGGGTGTTGTAATCGCGAATTATTCTGAAAACAAAGGCACTGCTTTGCTCACGGTTGATCAACGACGATGGTGAGATATTGTGTATTTCAATTGCGATATCTATCACAATCTATATGTTGAATATTATTGCGTATTGGGATTATTATTGCAGGTGCGATTTGAAGAAACGTTTGAAGATCGCTCAGCCACTACACTTACCGCCTAGACCGGACGGCAAGAAGTTTCGGGCTTTCATCTATGACATCACGCAGAATATTTATTTCAAAAGATTCATTGCCGTCATGGTGCTCGTAAACAGCGCTCTACTATGTGTTTCTGTGAGTTGAATAAAATAATCTTTAGATATAAATATGTGAAGCTTAATATAATAATATTTAATCAAAAATAAAAAATTTAAAGAACTCCTAGAAAAGAAAAGCCGCAACACGACTGAAACTATTATCTTGAATCATTTGTTCCTTGGTATGCGATAAAAGCAAGCGTGACATATTTGTACATATTTAATCTGCTGTCTTTTCTTTGTTTTTCTCTTGCTCATCTGAAGTGGAGAATCGAGGAAGAACACACGGAAGCTTTGGCTACAGTCTCCACAATTCTGACATTGGTTTTCCTCGTAGAAGTAATTATGAAGAATATTGCTTTTACACCACGTGGCTATTGGCAATCCAGAAGAAACAGATATGATTTGCTCGTAACAGTCGTAGGTGTTATTTGGATCGTTATACATTGTACGATGAAAGTAAGTTTATCATCAAGAATTTCTTTTATCATACTTTTCCTATCATTTATCGTTCACCATTATGCTTTACTATGTTGCTTTCAGAACGATCTATCCTACGTGATAGGATTTATGGTCGTAATTCTCAGGTTTTTCACCATCACTGGTAAACACACCACTCTTAAGATGCTAATGCTGACGGTCGGCGTATCCGTCTGTAAAAGTTTCTTCATCATATTCGGCATGTTTCTTCTTGTCTTCTTCTACGCGTTAGCTGGCACCATCATTTTCGGCACGGTGAAGTATGGGGAAGGCATTGGCAGGTGAGGAGAATACAAAATTCTTGAAATTTTAAGACGTAAAAATATATAAAAAACATACGCAATGTGTAATACGGATTTTCTTCAATAGTATTAAATTTTTCTTCCTTTCTACGATATTTATTTATCTTGCTCTATCTCCGCCTGGTATATTAGAAGTAATCTCTTTGTGATTTAGACGCGCTAATTTCGAATCACCGGTTACTGGCGTGGCGATGCTCTTCCGCATAGTGACGGGGGAGGATTGGAACAAAATTATGCACGACTGCATGATACAACCACCTTATTGCACGCCGGCGGATAATTACTGGGAAACTGACTGTGGCAATTTTCACGCTTCTCTCATTTATTTTTGCACCTTTTATGTCATCATCACTTATATCGTCTTAAATCTTTTAGTGGGTATGTATGCGATAATATACTTATCCATCAAAAAAAGCATTAAAATGATATAGATTATATTAAAAATTGCAATTGTTTTTTTCTTTTGCCATTCGATTTTTTGCTTCAATCGATGGCAAATATATATATATATATATATATATATATATGTATATATATATATATTTATTTATTTATTTTTAATTATATTTCTATAATAAATTAAAACATTTAAAAGGAAACAAGGATTGAAAATGTTTTTTTTTCGAATAGCTATTATCATGGAGAACTTTTCTCTATTCTATTCAAATGAAGAGGATGCATTATTATCGTACGCCGACATAAGGAATTTCCAGAATACATGGAATGTCGTTGATAATCATCAGAAAGGTGTTATACCAGTGAAGAGGGTACGGTACAATCTTAAATCATATTCAATATTCTGGTTTATATTGACCGAATGTGTGAACAATCTGTAAAAAATAAATGCTGATATTAATGTATTTTAGGTGAAGTTTATTTTGCGGTTGTTAAAAGGCAGATTAGAAACTGATCCACAGAAAGATCGTCTGCTCTTTAAATACATGTGCTATGAACTCGAACGATTGCACAATGGCGAAGACGTTACTTTCCATGATGTTATCAAGTAAGTTCTATGAAATAGATTGTAAACGAAATATCTAATTTAATTCTCGACATCTTCCTAAGTTAAAGAATTTTTTAGTATGTTATCTTACCGCTCGGTGGATATAAGGAAAGCGCTTCAATTGGAGGAACTTCTTGCACGGGAAGAATTCGAATACATAATCGAAGAAGAAGTGGCTAAGCAGACAATCAGAACTTGGTTACAGGGCTGTTTGAAGAAAATACGAGCGGTAAGGATAATTTGATTTCACATTAAAGAGATAATAATCATTTTATTTTTTCTTGCAGAAGCAACAAAACAGTCTTATCGCCGGGTTACGTGCTACAAATAACGCAGCTGCGCCGCCTCAAGATGTAGAGAAGGGTAAAGAAGAGAAAGGAAAGGAAGTTAGTATCGATCGTGAAGAAGAGATTGAAACAAAGGTGTGTTTTATTACATTTGCGTCTCATTGCAAATTCTCTCAATATTAACATCTATTTTTTATAGATGTTGAGAAATAAGAATAAAAATTAGAAGAAAGATTTTAAGAATAAAAATATTGAAACATTTTTATATCTATTAGTTATTCAAGGATGTAAAACATTATTTTTACTTAAAAAATTTTGTACTTGTAGAATTTATAGTATCATTACAGCTGAAAAATAGTAATAAAAATTATATAATAATTTAATGACAAAATTTAAGTTATTTTTTTGTCTTTTTAACTATTAGGACATCGAAGCTCCAAAATACAGGACCAAGAAACCCATGGTGCTTCCAAGATCGGACAGTATAGGAAGTGCTTCGGGAAGAAAGTATCTAGCACCAACCTTGTCGGATCCTGCATCCGTTCGAACCGAGAAAGAAAAGATCGCGGCATCAAAAAAGAGGAATAGTAGACAGCCATGTAAGTGATTAAGCTATTAATACTCCTTGATATCGAGTTATTTTGGACTATTTTTTGCAGCACTAGTAAAAAATAATTTACACCATCTGACGGATAATACGGAGCAAAGTAGACAGCAGAGAGAGGCGTTGAACAACAAAACAACCGCGCCTAAAGTCTCCAGCGTCATGCTGGAGGTTCGAGAATGGTGGAAGGAGCAATTAGCTTACAGCAGCGAATCCAGCGAGGATGAACTCTGAATTGTTCGAAGTAAACAATTATGATTCAATTTGTAGAGTGCAAAGTGAGGATTCCTATTTTTAACAGACGTAAAAAACGAATTCTCAGCCTAAGGATTTTGCATCCAGCGAGGAAAAAGATCTGACGAATGTGGTATGTGCCTAATAATTTTAATCGCCATCCCTCCCCATCCCTTTCTCCTAAGCTCGAAGAACTTTAACGCGTTGAGCTTCGATCATAATTCGTTGCTTTCACTGCTAAGAATTATATTAATATTTTGCTATGCCAAGGCAGTGTGCACAGAGCGAGCTAAACGTTAAATTTTTCATTATACGTTTATGAAGCTCATCGTGTTAGAAGAATCGATTTTCTACCGGAGAGATTATTATTATTATCGAAATACATACGAACACACATATACGTACACTCGCATTTCGTATAAAACTCGGGACATCACTGCCGTGTATCAAACCGATCGTCCATACGTAAATGCTTAATATCTTTGACCATCAGTTTGTTAAAAGATTTCGATGTATGTGTTGATGGGGAATTTTATGTACGTCTTTCACGTACTGTCATTCTTACATCATCCAGCTATTTTTTAAAACATCTCGAAGTAACTGTAGCAAATTTTGTACGATACGATGTTGATTATCACGCGAGTAATAGCTAGAATTGATTATGGTGTTACTAAGGGCAACTGTGAGTACAATTAGTATAGAACACGATTCGTCGTAGATATTTTTGTCGTGAAGAGAATATTGATTCTGTGTAAAAACAATGTTAGAACGTTGCAGATCATCGATTTTTTTCCTTCTTAACAAGAATATATCCTGAAGACCTGGTATTGTAGATCTACGTGATTGATTTGATATTGACAGTTGTAAAGTTTTAGCGCGCAACCGTTGATGTTATATTATCTTTGTTATTAATTAGCAGTAACGTTGTTACGGGTGTAGCTTCAGTGAGAAGAGATGTCTGTGCAGTTGCATGTTACCTGTCGGATGATGTAACTTATTTTGAAATGCGACTGCATGGATTCTCTATATCGTGTATGTTGAGCATACGAGAGATAAAAAAAAATGAGAATTTATATTAAATATAAACGATTGTCGTATGTTTTTATAACGAGACGACGTGCGAATACGTCAAATAAACTTGTGAGACGATCTTTTTTGGCGGAAACGCGATCGATGTTAGCGCAATAATACGCATACGCACACACGCACGATAAATGTTATGCATATATATATATATATATATATATATATATATATATATTTACAGAGTGGAAAAGCGAATTTAGTGTTGTGAACCGTTTACGTTTACATCATTGTAATGAATGTTGATGATTGTTGTTAGTTTATGTGCCAATATATTGTCTTATCGAATATAGGGCAAATAAATGTTGTTAGATATCATTATTCGTAAACGTGTATATATCCTTATTATTACTTGACGCTTGCTAACGTACACTTTGTTGTCTATAACATAATGAATAGAAAAATATTACAAATCGTATAAAAAATATTTCTTTCGCATAAATTATAAAAAAATTAATCAGCCATCGTAATTACAATGAATGATTTTCTTCTTATAATGTAGTATGGCTACAGCGAATGATCAATTTCATTTTATCTAATAACAGTTAAAAGTCACTCGCTCTAAAATCTAAAATATAATAAGATTGTAATAGCGAGATATTACAAAAATATTTTATATCAAGAAGATGGTGCCTTCCGCAGCCATAATTTGATTTGAATCCATCATGGTATTGATAGCGGCTTTAATCTCATCGGATGTGAAATTCAAAGAAAGCGTTGTGTTCAGATGGTCAACGACTTCTGTCTGTAGAATATGTTGAACTCTTCGTTCTTGGAACAACTTGTTAAGCGACGACTTGAAGACCGCAAGTCTAAAATTAAAAATAAGTTTATTTAAAATATATTTACTTTGCAATTGTCATTATTTATAATTCAGGCACATTAATAACAGAATAAAAATATAAAAATAACACGTTGGAAATATTTCAGATATAAAAAAAAAATCACGCGAGCCATCATTTACTTAACTATTTAATTAATAATTTTGTTCCATAAATGATTTTATTCCATAAAAGTAAAATTCAAGTTTCATCGAGGATTATTCAATTCAAGTGAAATTACCTTTCTTGTGTGATCGTTGGCGTCGCTGTTTCTGGAACAGAGGATTCTTGATCTTCGGTTTCCATATGACTTGACGGCGCAGGTGTACTAACGCTTTGTGATTGTGTCCTGGTTATTCTTCTGGTTACTTGCTCGATATGATCATCATCATTATCATATTCATATGGATCGGCCGATTCTCCCGTCGTCCTTTTGGCGCGTTTGGTCCGTCTGCTCTCATCTTCTTCATCCGTATCCTCTGATGCACTGTCGCGACGTCGTCGCTTTTTCTTTTCTTTCTCTAGCACACGTTTGAAATAGGCAAACTGCACCAGCTCTATTGCGGCGCGGGCATCCTCGCTCTCTACGTTTTTTGAGAGTCGGGCTTTTGCATGCGCCGTAGACAACCGAATCAACGTCTCCAAAGTTCTCGCAGTCACCGGTTGAGTCTACAAGTTATACAAAATGATATTAAACATATATTTATATATATCGTTTCCAAACAAGTTTAAGATTTTCTTCTAACTCACTCTTGCAACGTCAGATTCCACCATATCCTCCGATCGAAGTTTCGAATATTCTTCCGCAATAACAGCACTAGCCTCTTCTGTGAGCTTGGGTTTCATACACCGTGCGATGTGGATATACTTCCTCATAAATTGTATAGTGAGAATTTGATCGCTGAGAAAGAGATTTAAAAAACAAAAATTGAAAAATTATATAAAATTTTTAGGCAATTGTTATTTTTTAAAATCAATCAAATTAAAACATAGAGTTAAAATAAAAAAGATGTCATGGAGTAATGAAAATGGGTGGCAATGTACTTTTTAGAACGTGTTTGTCCATGCAGAAGCGGATCATATTTCTGATAAACTTGCGACTGTGTTTCCTCGGTAACTACATCATCTGGATTTTTCGTGGTCAACATATCTAATTTTGAACCTAAGCTTAATGCCTCTCCGTCCTGCTCCAAAGGACTTCTGTATCGATGCATCCGAACGACATGATCGCTAATTATGTGATCCTGATCCGAATCGATTATGTCCAACATAACAAAAAGCAAATCGAAACGCGATAGCAAAGAATCCTGCAGGCCAATATTTTCCATAGGAGTCTTGTATTGATCATACTGAAAATGGAGAAAACTTTAATTAAATAATGTTCACAAGTTTTTTTTAAATAAGAGAAAGAAAGAATAATTGGTATATATATCATTTTATTTATTAAGTTTTATATAAGCAATTACGACTTCTAATATAGAAATATTTTTGCAAAGAAGCAAATTAAATTCAAGTTTGCTTTTTATAAATCATACATAAATCTATAAATCTGAATTTTTTGTATTGTTAGAGAAAATAAAATATTAATAACTTCTTCAAGATTCAAACTTACTCTTCCATACACAGGATTCGCAGCCGCTAATACGGAACAACGTGCATTCAAGCTGGCATGAATGCCCGCTTTGGCAATTGTGATTCTGCCTTGCTCCATCACCTCGTGTATCGCGGTCCTATCAATGTCCGACATTTTATCGAATTCATCGATACAAATAACACCGCGGTCTGCCAGGACCATCGCGCCTGCTTCTAATCTGCGTTCGCCAGTCTCTTGATCGACTGTAACTGCCGCCGTCAAACCGACGCCGGAAGATCCTCTTCCAGTCGTCGGGATTGCTCGTGGAGCGGTGCACAATACATAACGCAATAGTTGCGACTTGGCCACTGAGGGATCTCCAATTAATAACACATTTATATCTCTGCAATACATTTAAAATATTTTAATTATTATTTCAAAATTACTACCAGACTATTTACTAACTACCAGAATATTTATAACTTTTATCTTCAATCTTTTTCATATATTTTTTATTAATTTAAAAATTATACATAATTGTAAATATTTTTTTAATCAAATCTATAATTGAACTTTAAATTGATTAATCAAATCTATAATTGAGCTTTAAGACTTAAAGCTTATATTATTAAAAAAATCCAATATAATTTTGAATAGTTTTTTTTTTATTGAAAACATGAAAAATCTTACCCTCTCAACCTCGTACCATTTGGCAAGATCTTCTCCACTCCACCCAATAGGAGACACAGAATTGCTTTTTTTATGTATTCATTGCCATGTATGGATGGCGCAAGGGACTTGGCGAGAAGTTCGAAAATATTTTTGCAGGGATTGTGCTTTGCAAGTTTCTTGCACATAGCTACATCATCGTGGGAGATTGCAAGGTTGGCTTCTTTACTCAGTTGCATTATATTGTTGGCAATTAAAACCGTTCTATACAAAAATAATTATTGTGATGGTCTTCGAAGTGATGATATAAGGTGATGTAATTAAATTGGAAAACAACCTGGATTCTTATTTAAAACATACTTGAAAGTTCCGGTGGTGTATCCACCTTGTTTTCCCGGAAGACACCGGTAATTCCCAACAACCTGCACTCGATCACCAGGTTTGCACAAATCCACTAAATCATTATCGCAAATTACGTCCACGCTTCGTGGGAGCTGTCCGGCGGGAGCTTTCTCGGGCATTTCCTGTATAGTGAGCGTCTGATGATCCTTGTAAGTTGACAAACCGAATTCTGTTTCCAATGGATTGCCATCTTCATCCTACAATATGAAAAATAAATCTATAGATTAAACAAGAAATGTTATATATCATTTAACTTGTAGAAATAATTACAGTAGTTGGGTAAATAGCAGAATGGGGAAAGGCTTCTAAGGAAGTTAGATCCGAATAGGCTCTCTCCAGGATAGTTTTAGTTACATCGCAGTAATGGACACTTCGCACAACTTTTGGTCGTACCAGAGAACCTATAGTAGGCATTTTAATTTTATAAATAATGCTATTTTCAAAAGTATAAATTTTTATACAAGATATGATGAATTTTCTATATAAATAACTTAAACAAGCTTTTATAAAATAATATTGAATAAATTCAGACAAGTCTAAATAGGAATTAAGTTTAATATTTAAAGCTTAATTAAGTTTTAAAATTTAATACTTTTTTCTTGGCTACTTACATTTTGTAACAATACCTTCTACGCATACCAAATTACCCAAATAACGAGAAGTGAGCGTCCTCGGTGTAACATGCTTGTTTCCAAAACTGCCCTCGAAAGCCACAAAGAAGTCTTTGTTGCTTTTGGCATAATCAATGTCTATACTCGAAATGTATTGTTTCAAAGCATTCTGAAATGCCAGTTGTTCCTCAAAAGAATTATTCAACAGGCTGCAACATAATCAGTTTTTATAGTTACCTTTCTGTTTTCTCTCTCTCTCTCTCTCTCTCTCTCTATATATATATATATATCTAACTTTAGATATTATAAGGTATATTGGCAAGAGTTAAAGAAATGAACATTATACCTTGTTGTTCGAACAGGGTTTTTCCTTCTCAAATCATTAATGTTCACAACTAATCTATACTTCTCCTCCTGAATCATATTCTTGACCATCGTAGCATAAATACCCTGGTCCTCCTGCGCAATATAAACAAGAATAAAAGTAAATGCAAAATATCCTTACGTGACATTTAATTCTTTGTAATGATTCCATGATTCAAAAGTGGCACATTCGTTTACATCTGCATTTCCTCAAGGATTTTATTAACATTTCTTTTTTATTGAGTTCATATTTATTCATAAATAAAAGAAAATTTGTTTGCAGAGGATTAAAGTACAGTGCATCTCCAAGTATTAACATAGTCAACAACAAAATTTGATGTCTACCGTGTCGTCGAGAAAGTCGACATATTCACGCGTTATCTGTTCTAGATTCTGATCGATTTCCGTGTCCATTTCTGCGATATGAATTAACACTTGTTGCGCTAAAATAAATTAAAATTTTAAAAGATAAGGCACTTTAAAAGTCACGAGCGTGCGACTCGCCTCTGCCGTTTGCGCGGGAAAACAACACGCGAGCTAAACTGTTGCTTTGAAAAAACTCCAGTGGCTCCACGTGCTAATTTCCAGAATTCCTAGGGACTTGGCATTCTCAGATTTCTCACACTGTGACATTTTAAAAATGGCGACGACATGTGTTGACAATGTTTGAGGGGTTAGATAGCAAAATATCTAAAAACAATTCACTGAATTTTGTTTTTAATTGAATAAAAAAAGAAATACAGAATGGCACAAAGCAGATTGGAAAAAATCGGCACGATATACACCAGGTGAGCCTGCGTTTATCATGAGTTTTATCAAACAGAATTTTAGAAATTATTTTATTAAATTATTAAGAAATTGTTTTCAGAAAGTGTTAAAAAATTACAAAAAAATTGACGTTTTTATTAAAAAAAATCTATTTTTCGAGTTAATTAAATATGTCTGATTTTGAAAATTTAAATCGCATTTCTGGCACATCTTTTTTTTTTATTTTAGAATGCTTCTAATTTTAATGTTTTTCAATACATGTTTAAAAAGGATACATCGCTTATAGATTGTCTGCAAATAAATCACTTGTGTATCTTCGGGAAATTGTTGATTCGAATATTTTCAATGACAATTACATTTACAATGGAATAAATTTCAGAGTCGCTTCGCTGTTAAAAGGTAAAGCTATGAAAGTGGAAGACGTACCATTATGGTTTGGGGTGTACGAAGCTTTTCCTCCAAAATATGAACCAAGATTCGACAGACGATTGCCAAAGAAACGTGTCAGACCTATCTTTTACCAAGAGGATGTTATTCGAGCGTAAGATATTTCAATATGTTACATTTAATTAAATATTTGTTATATTTCATGTAATGCCATTAAACGATTATTCCGTTATAGAAGGTTTTATGAGGATCAAAGTTTCATACCTGCTACTAATTTGGCAAATGAAAATGTAAAGTCTGCAACACAAAATTTTTTATCTATATATGAAGCGATAAAGAAGGTACATAATTATTTATTCAATTAATCATAATTAAATTAATTTTTCAATAATACTGAAAATTTATTTAACTTGTAGGAAGGACTATCAAAAGACGCCGTATATGAACAGGCGATGAAACAGTACACTTCTGAAATGGAAACAAGAAAGGAGTTAAGAAAAGAGAATAAATCCTAAATGACTAGAGAAATATATTTTTATCGTAAGTTCTGTTGTAGATAAAGATTTCGTTATTTAAAATCTGTGTTAATTATAATCATATTATTATAGCACTGATAAACGATAATTAATGAGTCTTATTCAACAACAATGTTTATATTTCGTGTGACAATCAATACATTAATTAACAATGAGTTCCTGCAAAGTTATAACTTACATCGATGATTATAAGATGATAACTATAATAATCTTTATGAGTAAACATGAATTTACAAGAATGCTCTCTTAGCATTCTTGTAAATGCTATATGGAGATCAATCGCGTAGAATTTTCAATTGCAATAATTGGATACTTTTTTACATTTTGTTATTCACCATGTTTCAAGGCATACTTGATAATAATTATAATAGGTGGTATATATGTAATTTTTAGTTTAGTTTTTATAATGATCATTTATATTAAAAAAGGGATACAAGCTGCGTATATATCACTGTAATTCGCTTTACGCGCTGCAGGTACAAGTAAAAAAATAAATACAAAAGTTTATATAAATTAAAAATATTGCATCGCAAGATATTAAAAGATATTATCGACCAATCGCATTACATTTTCTAGAAATAATATTTGGCTCTTTAAATCTTGTTTCTTATTTGCATTACGAATTTTGTAAATCGTAGTTACGTTCTATCTTCATTTTATTGTTGTAATTTATGAAAGGGTCGAAAAAAACGAACACTTATTACATCAAAAAGCAATGATCGGACGAGATAAAATCTATAATAAATATTTTGAAGAACTTTTTGGCAAGCGTAATTAAAAATAATATAATTTTGTGACAATATTTTACGTTCTTTTTTTCGCTGAGTATTTCGTATCACATCGATTACGTTTGCGATAAACTGATCGTGTCCCTATAATTAAATCATCAAGTGTCAAAATTTAATAATTTAATTGAGCAAAAATACTTCTAACATGTTTACGTATATATGTGGTTTTTTATCTCCTTAGTATTACAGTAAATTAATGCCAATATACTTTTATATGTTATACAACATGTCCCACAACCTTCGATCTTAGACTTAGTCTCTGCAAATCTTGCAGTACAACTTGTAAGATATTAATTTGGACGTGATCTAACTGAATCGTAGAGAGAGAAAGAGATACATGAGTACAATCTAAAAATTATATTTCTATCGGTTTGAGATTTATGAGATCTCAATATCAGCAATAAAACTTATCGAAATCTTAACATTAACGATATTATAAAAGGTAATTGATGTGCTAAAAATAGCTCTTTAATATCTGAAACAGCTCAGTTAATATCAGTTAAGAAAAATGTTTTCCCTCTTTCATCCCATTTTTTTTCATCTCGCAGTGACGAAACAAATTGTATTAACACGCCAGAATCATTCCTTCTCTTTTATGAGTTATATAAATACACAAATAGCATCACTCTCTCGTAGAGTCCGATTATATTATGCAAGCGAGAAGATACTTTAAAATATCTTAAAGTACTTTAATACTTTAATACTTTAAAATTTAGACTATTCTCTTAGAATTTAATTTTATATAAAATAAGTAATGTTTCTCTTATACTCGGAAATTCTGTGACTTGGACGAACGAAAGAATATTCATTTACAGCCTGTGATGCATTATACAGGACATTCATTAATAAGCGTACTTGCGAGGAAAACTGAGTGATGTGAGATTTGCAATGTTATTCCCTTTTTTAATTTTCTATAATTTCTTTCCCGAGCGTCAAGCACGCTTATTTTCAATCAGCATCCTTTGGGTGTTAAATACTATAATAGTGGACGTATAAGATTCACCGAGCTCAAACGTCGCTCAATTAAATTTCGCACCACTTAAGCGTTTCCAGTATTATACTGGCCAAAGAGGAGGGAGAATCCTGCGATCCTATCACAACGAATTTCATCTTTGAGATTTCATCACATCGGACCATGCAACATTTTGGCACTATATAGATCTCGTTACGAATGAAAATTTCCTCCTACAGGCATTCGCTGGATCGAATCAGGTCCATTTTCTCATCGTACATTCAACGATAATCTCGTTTATGTATCTTCTTGTAAGACGAAGTCATTATATATGCGTCTACAAGATCGCATATAATGCTGAGAAACAGTCATTGAACGTACGTGCGAACTTTAAGATTTTCGCGGGAATCAAGCTGCCGACCAGTTTTCCGACCGCCATAGCAGAGTATACATGCCGTGTCTGAGTTCTTCGTTTTCCAGAGTCTTCAGTGGGAAGTCGGTGTATCGCGCGATCAAACTGCGATATCCCTGGCCGACGGTCGCCAATACTATTTTCTTCTTGTCTGCGGATTTGAGAGATACAATCTGGCAGACCTTGCCCTCGAATGGTCGGAACACGGTGATGGGACGTAAAGTGCCGCATTCGGCGACGACAATACAGCCCCAGGTAGTGCCGATATATAGTTGACCACTGCTGGCCTCGAGCGCGGTGACTTGACACTTTTCTGTCGACAAGTTTTCTTCTATGGCGATGGACTTGAGGCTCTCGGAACACGGCACCAGCTTGGACATGTCGAGCTTGTTGACGATCTGTCGGCTGTCTACGTCCCATTGATATACTACGCAGCCGGGATATGTATACGAAAAGACAAAGCTCTCGGTCGCCGCGCCAATTAGATAGGTGGCGAAGAGATTCTTCATTGCGGCATCGTTGATGATTCCAGTGCAGTGAGACAACTGCGCGGTGTCAGCCAAGTTGCCATCCTTGAGCGTGTAAACGGATATCCGGCCGTAGCTCTGACCGGTCCAGAGCTCCAGCACGCGTCTCTTCCGGCAGACCGCGGCAAGCGAATAGGTCTTGATATCAGTGCCGTTGCGTGTCGTTTCTGTGCCACCGCTGCTGCCGGTGATTTCTGTCTTCTTCATCTGCATGAACGAGTTGGATAACAGAAAGATCCGACCGCTATGCAGGGCCACGGCGAACTGTTTCAGCTGCTCCAGATGGATCAGTCCGACTACTTTGGACTCCCTGCTGTGATCTGCCTCTAGGCTGTAACTGGCCACGCAGCCGAAGTTGCCGCACAGATAAACGTGTATCTGACCGGCATTGTCGCCGATCCAGATGTAACCGTCTATGCCGCACATAGCGTATGGTATCACCGGTGTTTCGATACGCACGTGACGCAGCCAGCCCTTTTGAGTGCCTAGTAGCATGTCCACCTCACCATTGTTGTGGCCAAACCAGATCTCATCGCCGTTCAGGCTCTCTATCGCTTCGTTCTGCCCACTGCTACCGCAATGATTTGTCATCGTGACCGCCGTCACTTGCGTGCGTTCTGTCAATAGAGTGACATCTATCAAATGCGTGAATTCGGGGGCGGAGGCGATTGAGACGATCTGACTAGCGGTTGGCCGATCCTTCGGATTCTGCGCCCAGCATATCACCATCAGATCGAGCGCGTAGCACGGATGGAAAGTCTCGCGATACATGAGTGGTGGTCTACCGCCCTCCAGAATACACTCTTTCACTGCTTCGTGGCCTTCGAACGGCTGGCGCAACGTGATAAGCTCGTAGATAAACATGCCGAACGAGAATGAGTCCACTTTCTCCGTGTACTCCTCTTCGCCGTTGTACCTGATGATCTCGGGCGCCATGAAGCCCTCTGTGCCGCCGAAACCCTTCGCTCCTGTAGGCAACGTCAGCCTCGAGATACCGTAGTCGGCAACCTTGACATGCACCGGGTCCGGATTTTCTTGAAACGGCAACGGCATCTGCCACACCAGCACGTTTTCCGATTTGAGATCGCGGTAAATGACATGCTGCTGATGTAGATACTCCACTGCCTTGGCAACCTGAAGAATTATCGCCTGAAGCGTATAGGGATCCAGTTTGGCCCCAGAGCGACGATAATTCTTCAGAACGCCGTCCAGCGCACCCTGAGGCGCCAGGTCCAACACGAGAGCCAAAGGACTAACGACTATACCGATCAGTGGTACGATATTGGCGTGCCTAAGTGTCAGCAGGATATTGAGTTCCTGACGTGCCATGCAGTACGCCTTACAGGCATACTGTAACGGATCGCGGTCCCATTTGCTCTGCGACGCCTTGTACGCCAAAATCGCCGACTGCGTGGAGTTTGGGCCCGGCGAGACCGGTTGCAGCATTTTAATAGCCACATCGGCGCGGACATGCGTGCCAGGCAATCGGCAGCTGCCACGAAAGACGAAGCCAAAAGCGCCACGGCCCAGCAGTTTGCCCCGCTTCAAGTCATCCGATTTGATCAGATGCTTGACACCTAGATCCATGAAGATGATGTCCGGTGCGACATGCGACAGTGGGATTTCCGAGTGTCTTGGGCAACTGATAGGTTTATTGCTGTATGCTGCCAATATGCACTCTTCTACCATCCAGGAGTATGCTAAGGTACTCTCAGGATGTGTGGAACTCTGTTGCCTTGACATGTCCGGATGTCCTTCGAGCGACGGCATCCTACTGGATGTCAGACTGTCATAACCGACGCCACTGTCGCCATCAGATTTATAGCTGTCCTGACTCTGTCTCTCAGTACGATTCACGGCGCAGTACTTCTGAATGTCCTCAATCAAGCGACCATCGCTATCACTCGACTCACCATCGCCGTTCTCGGTGTTGCCAAGCAAACAGCGTGGACATGGTATTAATCTTGTGACTAGCAATTTACCCTCTGAAGTGTGGACGAAACGTGTGCCCAGCGTCGGATACCAGTCTTCTAATAGGATGTCGATGTGATCAACAATCAGCGCCATTAATTGTGGCATGCTCTCCGGTCGTGGCTCCACCACAATCGCTTGATAGCCCATCGGTTCTTCATCCACGGAATCAGACATGATAGGCTGTTTGATTACTAGAGTATCCACTGGAAACCAGATCTCTAGAATGGCGGAATTCTTCAGGTCCACTGTGCACCAAATACCATCTTGTTTCAGTTTGAAT
Source organism: Pogonomyrmex barbatus (assembly GCF_055798465.1). NCBI lineage: Eukaryota > Metazoa > Arthropoda > Insecta > Hymenoptera > Formicidae > Pogonomyrmex > Pogonomyrmex barbatus. The sequence goes on from NW_028297107.1 coordinate 4,672,403, forward strand.
TTAAACTGTCTGTAATCGTACGGCGAATTCTTCAGATTATAATAAACTTCCTTTAGACGTAACAACGTAATGCCAGAATATCGCAGCTCGATTCCTGTCTGCCAGAGCACCCATTCGGCCTGCAGGTCCAACAGACTAGCGAAAATATTGTCATCAACAAAATCCTTGAATGGCGCCAGGAACGACATGACAATGTCGACGATGGCATCATCTGCGAGAATGCGGGTGATCAGTCGGGACCAGAAGCCACTGGGAAAATACGACATAAGCAACAGTCTGGTAACGGAACAATCGGGCTGTGATCTGGATGTGAGCACACACTCGGCGTTGGTTTTATTGTCGCCGGTCGGCGCACCCAGATACGCAAACATGGGCGATGTGATTTTCTTCGCACGCACGTGCCAACCACGTGTCTTCACCGGTACCTTGATGATTTGATTGTTACGCAGAATATCCTCTTCGGTTGGGAGGAGGGACGGTATCAGCAGCGTGCGGCAGTCCCATGTCAAAGCAACTTCAAACTTATTGAGCAAACTGACAATATAGCCCTGAGTGTCGATTGACGATATCGTGGATGATTTGAATACATGCTGGATATCGTCCAATTTCATTATACCCGATCTAGCAAATGGATTGATTTCCCGTATAGTGACCACGTGAGCCAACATATCACAGAGCCATTGCGGATCCAAGAAATAGAGATCCTTCAACGTAGCGTCATCGTAGTGTAGGATTATGCCGTTCTCGTGAAGGAATAGTGTCGCCTGATGTAACTCGGCCGGATCTCTGAAAGATCTGTGCAGTTTCTGCAGCTCATTGTTTACCGCTGCGTAATACTGGTCGGCTTTCAGAACCGGATCCAAACCGGATAGCTTTCTATCGTGCGCCAGTTGGATTACCACATCCTCCAACGCCAAATAACTCGCCGGAACTTTCTGTTCCAACAACAGTTCCTTGCTGCCGGGGGATCTCAAGCTAAAGACAACATCATAGATGAGGTTGCACAGCATCTTGATGTTGTGGCGCGTTTTGCAACTCACTTCGATCGTCTCCATAACTTTGGGCAGACCACACTTTTCGGCATCGACCACATTAATAAACTTGTCACGTATATACTGTTGCAGACCTTCGCTATGCTCGTAGGAGATGTCGTAATGTGTGCCAACGATGATGACTGGCGAGTTAGGCGCTCTGCTTTGAATGTTTACCAGCCATTGAAAGATCTCGGAAACGCCTTTGAAACCATCCGTGATCCGCCATACGACGAGATACAGGCTGCGCTTCGACAGGAAATATTGATGCGTTGCGTAGTATTCGCGCTGACCACCAAAGTCCCAAGTCCTGAAATAGACCGGTCCATGGGAGGATTGTCCGCGTACTTTTTTCTCATAAATCCAATCGCCGATATCCACACCCACCGTCGAGATCGTCATACCCTTGGCGGTTTTTGCGTTGATATTCTTATTACCCATCCGCTTAGCCCAGTGCTCGGATGCCTTCTTTTTGTTCGGCACCTCACCCTCCTGCCGTAATTGCTCCAGCAGACTCGTCTTGCCGATGCCTTGAATACCAACGATCATCAATTTCATGCGCGCGTACGCCTTTGCGTCCTCCAGGATCGACTTCAGATAACCAATAACGTCCATGGTCTTGTATTTCTTCGATTCAATCATCGATTTAAGCGGCTCTTGCAGTCGACAACCCTGAGTATTTAAATTCCACAAACGGCCTAGCAGACCCATTTGCGGTGGCAACTCGACAATTTCGTTATTACCACTAATGTTTAGCACCGACAGATTATTCAGCTCATAGATATTGTGCGGTATCTCGCGCAGCTGATTATTGCTGATGTCCAACATACTGACGTTAGGAAAGAGCAAGTACGGTTTTGAACTGGAGTGTCCGATCTTCGAATCCCTATCTGGATCTCCGCGTTCTTCTTCCAAACACGGCATCTCGCCATCGTCATACGATGTCAGCTGGATGCGATTTAATAGATTGCTCGCTAGGATCAGAGTACGTAAGTTCTCAAGTCGTAGATGCCGTCTGTGCACGCACACCGATTGCAGTACAATATCACGCATTGACGCGGGCGTCTGCCGATTGCTGGGCACGATACCAGGCGATTGCGCATTCACAGTCGGACAATAACAGGCCGTGTTCGCTTGTTCCATGCTGTCGGAACTGTCGACTTGGGGCAGACTGGGCCACCGCGAAATCTGATTGTTCGACAGATCTAGTTGTTTTAGGCTCGCCGGATACGAAGTAATATGACTCATCGAACGTAGCGAGTTGTACGCCATATTCAGTCGCATCAGGCTTACCGCCAAGCATGGTAACGCTACAGGAATGCTGTTGAAGAGGTTGTGCGCTAGATTCAACGACGCCAGCACCGACTTGTTGCCGTTCTCTGTATCGTCGCTCATTCTCTCTGACACTTGGACGGAGCTGGTCCACACATGCGGCCGTTCCATTTCGATCACCTGCGCGTTTGCGATTTTTGTAAATGAGTCGAATTCCATGGATTCTATTCGCGGCACAGCCGAGAGCCCGCGGAAGTTGATACCGTTTGACTGCGCCTCGTCGCCGCGTTGCGGCTTCCTCAGGATGTTCTGCGATGCCTGGCTGGGCAGATCACGCAGCAGATTGAATGATGCGTTCAGTTCCTTTAGCTTGGGTGCGCGCCATAGATTTTGCGGCAGACATTGCAGCTTGTTATTGGACACGTCCATAATTTCAAGCGCCGGTAAATTCATGATGAATTCCGGTAATTGCTCTAGTCGATTGTCTTGTAGGTACATCTCTTCCAGAACCGGGCACAATTTGTCCTTCGGATTTTTCGAATCGGCCGTGAGGGTGTCGATTTTGTTTTGTGCCATGTTAAGATATCGCAGACTTTGCAAGTAGAACATGGTGGACGGTACGGAGGTGATGGAGTTATGGGAGATGTCAACTCGCGTAATGGCATACAACACCAGGTCATTGTTCTTCGGACTCAGCTTCTTGTTGACGTGCAGTACCGCGTCGATCAACCACTGCAGCCGAATTTGCGAAAGATGACACTGCTGGTTGTGCCAGTTGATCATCGTGGGTGTTTTGGGAAATAGCGCGGAGTAAGTGACATGACCAAAGGACGACAGAGCAGAAAAGTGCGAACTCTGCGTGCACTCGGTCATTGCTTTCTTATTGATCTTATATTCGGAGTCCGGGTGCGCCTTGATCGATAATAGTTTCGCGGTGAGCGCCTCGTCGCGATTCTGCGCGGCGATCTTTAGTGCCTTGCACTCATTGTCAACGGCGCCGTGCTTCAGCAGCAGATCCGCAATCTTCACGTCGCGATTCTGACACGCGATCGTCAGCACACTTGAATAACTGCCGTCGGGATCGTTCTGATCGTATGGAACTTTGACTGGCAGTTCGAGATTGGCGCCTGCTTGCAGGAGAGCATTCACCACATCGGTATGCCTACCCCTGACAGCCGCATGCAATGCCGTTTCGCTGTCGTTATTGCAATAGAGATCCAGATTCACCGGATATATCATTTTATCATCCTTCTTGTCGGTGGGTGTCTTGCTGCGAAAATTCAGCGACGACATCAGTCTCTGAATACCACTAGAGATTTTGCGCTTTGATACTGGGAGCTGCTGCGCACCACCCACGCCATCCTCCTCTTTGGTTGTCCTCGCCTTCACCCGATAACTTAGGAGCAACTCAACGCATTTGACGTTGCCCAGCATGCTGGCTATGTAGAGTGCGTGCTGACCGGTGACGTCTTTCGCGTTTATGTCAAAAGGTAGTTCATATTCGAATTCCCCGGACGGATCCCTATAGCGCTGATAGACGTGCTGCGGATATTCGAATTTGAGTAGCAAGTCGATTACTAGATGATGGCCGTTTATCGTCGCGGCATGAATCGGCAGCCAGCGCTCCACTGTAAGCTGTTGTGCCTGCTTGGGAAAATGCCGAAGCAGCAACTCAACGATTTCCACTTTGCCGTGATAACAAGCTATATAGAGCGGACAGTACTTGGTGACCGGATGGCTTCTACAGTCGGCACCGTGATCCAACAGCAGCCGGACGATATCCTTGTGGCCGCTCTCGCAGGCGACAAAGAGCAATGTATTGGCGCCGTTCGGTGCCATGTTCACCACGCATTCCAGATCGGTCGACAGACCCTGAATGATGTTCCGGGCAGCCACAGTATCGCCTTGAATGCAGGCCGCGCGTAGAGAAGCATGGGTCGCCTGTTTTGCAAGCTCATACTTCTCGGCCGCCGCTTTCAGGAGATGGATGCAAGAGTCATGTCCGCTCTTTTCGGCAATGTCGAGTGGCTTCAGGCCGTCATCATCACGGATCATGAGATCCGCATCGAAGTTCAGCAGCTTCTCCACGTTGCCGGCGTGGCCGTGTTCCGCGCAAACGTGCAGCGGCGTCCGATGGTGACCGCGAGGGCCGCAGGTGACATTCGGATCAGCTCCAGCAATCAGCAAAACATCTAGGCAACGGGAGTTCTCCGTGATCGCGGCTGCATGCATCGGTGTTCTGCCCCATGAGTCCTTGCTGTTGATATATTGCGCGTGCTCGCCGCGCAACAAATCCTCCAGCAGCTCGGCATTGTCCCAAAGCGCTGCTTGGTGCAACAACCGGCCTGGGAAATCCTCGTCAATTGGTGTGTAGTCCTCCATCACAGAGTCTGCAAGACACATCGTCTTGTATCGAACAGCGAAAAGCGTAGCGATTAAAATGTTTACTTTCCTAATATTTTACTAATTTTATTTTACACTTATTGAGGAGATAATATTATTTTCCTTTTCCTTCAAAGAGAAATTTTATCATTTTTAAAAGAATATTATATGAAAACAAGCTCTTCAACTTTCGCTCACAAATTTTCCGCTCTTTGTTAGCTTCATTGAATTATCGCTATATTTTATATTGTTTATACAGCTCACGCTATCATTAACGAAAGTAGATATTTTTTTAATGAAAGAAAATTTATTCCATATGGATTATACTGGAGTAGAAAATAAATACTGGAGGAGAGGTTTATGAGCTCAAGTACACGGCGAGAACAAAAACGGATTTCTCCAATTAAGATCGTGGCGGTTATTAATGTAATTAGAGCTGTACTTACAAATCCTGTTTACGACCCCGTTACATGACTGCCACTGTTAATGCCCCTTCTGTCAGTTTCATCGTCTTCTCCGGAATGCATCCTACAACGCATCGAGATGAATCGAATTACCAGTTTCCAAAAATATTCTTTAGATATTACACAATGCTTACCTCGACATCTAGCGTTTCAATGCACCACAGTCAAATCACAGTCGTGCCTGAGACTCTTAATCCGAATTCACATCGGCTCGATGAGGCTTCGCAAGATCTGTCGCTGTAATCCGAACAAGACGTCCATTTATTTAATCCGCTCGAATTACCACGAGCAATTATCTCGACGCATTTCTCGCGCGATGATAAAGCACATGTAATTTTTCGATGCGCAAAGAGAAAGCGGAAAGTGGCGATTTTCCAGAGAAGGAAGATACTTCGGTTCATCGTTTCGTTAATAACAATAAAGTTCAAGTCGTCGTACGCGTAAAAATTAAATGTCAGAATCGATCTTTCGTAAAAAAAGATATCGTTTAATTAAGAGAGAAATTAAAGAGAAAATATAAATGTCAAAAGCAAATGTCGTGCGAAGAGAGTTTATCGATTCGATCATTAAATTAATATTTCGAAACATTAGGTGATCGAATCTCAAGATCGAACATAAGTCAAATTTTTCGAATTGATGTTTGAACAGCTTGAATTTACTTTAGATTCGAAAGTTTGAAACTATGTACAGTTCGAATCTACATTGAAGAATATACGTGTCATATATCAAAACGCATTGCAAACATTTTGCAAAAATTGCTGTTCGAATTGTTCGAAATATTCGGACTCGATACTCATTTTTTTTTATTTACAGCTATTTGAATAGATCGGACATGCGTATACTTAAAACCTTTTTCTTATCTTAATTCGAATTGATAAATCTGGCAAATAAATAAACAAAAATATTTAATTTAACAAATATTTTCTCTTAAAAGAATAAAACAAAAATAAATAAAATTTTAATAAAAATCATCTAAAAAAAAGACTATAATTTTGAATCGTTCGAATCACGCGACTTTTTTACATAAACGCGAGTCGCCGACAAAAGGACGAAGGGGGTTGAGGAGGGTGGAAGAGCTGTCACGACAGTTTTCTAACCTCCATGTTTAATTGTTCGTGAATCTTAAGGAGGGGAGAGGTAATATGAGGGGGAATTGAAAGTGACAGCGTCGCTTATTAAAACGACGATTATATGAAATCTTTGCGTCGCATCGCGAGAACCGGAGCAGCGAAATTTTCGTGATATTTCGCGAATCTGCTTTAACGGAATCCCGCTCGTGACGAAGCTGCAGGATTTAACTTTCGAGCGAGAGAGAAGCGGACGGTTTGTCATCGTGACGCCGCGAAAAATTCGCGAACGGATTTAATGATTGTTAAATCTGGCATCTCGATTAACTCAATCCATTCAGTCAATTTGGATGAGCTTTCCGAATTTTTTCGCGAATCCTCGTTCGATCTCCCGGCGATCCTTTCCTCGCTCGTCGCGTCTTACCTTTGCCATTTAGCGCGCGAGCCGGTGGAGCGTCGTTCGTTGCGGATCGACGACGGAGCGACGGTCTTTGCACGCGTTTCCCTCGGGGATCGAGAGATCGTAGTCACATCGTGATTGATACGCGATTCGTAGATACGGGCGATGCTCGTAACAGCAAAACATTCCCGTCGCGCGCGATCGCGTGACTGACGTAGTTGACAGGCTACAAAATTATCACGATCAAACAACGCGAATGACGAACGAAACAGTACTGCTGTCGCGCAACGGCGCGTACTGAAGTTTACCGTCAATAACGCATATCGCGTTTTGCACGACATCTATTGGTCCGTCTTTTGTAGCTGATTCAATGATCTTTTTTGCAACTGCATTAATGTATACTCGTGTGCTTAAAATGAGAAAAAGAGAGAGAAAGAGGTACACACACACACACACACACACACACACACACACAATATTTATTTATGAAATATTTTTATAATGAAAAATTATAAATTTATAAAATATTATTCAAATTTGTGTTAACAATCGTAAATTGATATCAATAGTTGATAACATTGATATTCTTTAATTACTTCCAAACTCTCTTTCATGATTACGAAAATTTGTCCAGAATTAACGATCTTTATTATATATATTATATATAAAATATTTTTTTATAAATGAATAAAAATTAAATTAATTTTTTCATATAATTACTGTGTTAAAAAATAATTTCTTTTTCTCTCTTTTTTATAAAAGGAACATTATTAACATATGATAAAAACTGTTTGTCTGATAATACCAGTAAGCGCCAGTAGAGTGAAGATCGGAGTAAATAGAAAATCGGAGAAAGAACGATATGTGTAGCGATCAGCAGTGTGAGCTTCGAGGTTAACATAAGTGGCGTTATTATAACGCTAATTGTCATTATTTCTACGAAGTTCTCCTTAATTGGATGTAATAATGATGCCCGGAAAAACTCCAGTACAAGGTAAAGATCGCGAATTTTTTTTCATTCAAAGCGTAATTGATATTCCCTTGATAACATGATGATTCTTTTGTTTCTTCTTACCTGATAGAAAATCCGTTGGGCCTATCCTGGCATAACAGCGTCATGATTCCCACCCTTAATCCAAGCAATATCATGGATTACTTCTCGGAAAGAAGTAATCCATTTTATGACAGGACTTGCAACAACGAGATAATCAAGATGCAACAATCGAACCCAGAACTACTGACGTAAGTCCCAATCGAATCAAATATATACGGAAACGTTATTAGGATAAGTGTATTTATACTGGTTGCTTCCCAGTAATTTGACCGGCCTGGAGTACATTCTTTTGCATGTGCAAGAGCCGATCCTGTATGTGATTAGGAAACAACATAGGCATTCTGCAACTGTAGTTTCACCAATTGCTGATTATTATATCATAGCTGGTGTGGTATATCAGGCTCCAGATTTAGGATCTGTTGTGAGTTCTAGATTGGTGAGTAGGATAAAAATATATATTTCAAGTTTCGTTGACACATTACTTGACTACTTATAGAATATTTTGTATTTTTAATAAAATATATATACTTACATTAGATTCAGATCGTTATATTTAAAAGATATATTTTATAGTTGTCCACGGTTCATCATCTGCAATCTGCCTTTGACGAGGCAAGCGCCTGTTCACGATATCATCCGAGTAAGGGCTATTCTTGGGATTTCAAAAACGGAAAAGCCTTGGCCGCAAAAAAGGAAACGCCGGTGCGTGAGGAGCCTGGTTCATTATTTCAACGACAGAGGGTGGATATGTTACTTGTAGAACTGACTCGTAAATTTCCGTTACCTGTGCCAAAACCAGTGCAGCAAGCACCGGAAGCTCGTACGTAATGTAGTTTGTATATTCTTCGTTCTATATATTCCTTCGTATATTTTTAATAACGTCATTGATTTATTTTCTGATCATTTTAGCTGTGGAAGTTAAGCAGGAAGTGAAGACAGAGAAAAAAGATATGAAACCACCACCAGAAAAGAAACCTAGAAATCTTACTTAATAATTAATTAAGATATAGATAAAATACAAATAGATCAGATGAGAGAAAACGCAATTTTTCATGTCTGTATTGAAGGAACTTAAATTGATTCGATCCGATTGAATGTATTTCCAAATGTATTACAGAATAAATAGTAACATATTTACTTATGTATATCTATAGAGTATGCAATTTTATTAGGATTTAATTTAATAATTTAATAATAATTATAAAACTTGTAATTGTACTTTTAATAATTCTAAGTATAATTTGTATCTTTTTAAATAAAAATTTTAATTAATGTTATTTTATGCAGAAGATACTTATTTATTATTATTATTAATTTTTGAGAAATACCTCAATTTTATGCGTTTTATACTTTTAAAAATACACACATACACGCGCGTACTATAGAATTTAATACTGACAGTGTATATTCGAACACAATTTATATCGGTAACAGTTAATGTATATTTCCTATTTAAGCTTCTTATTTAATTTTTAATTTTGTTTTTATTTATTAACTATATATCTAATGAAAAAAGCAAAATTAAAAATTAAATAAGGAGCTTAAACAGGAAGAATATATTAGCTGTTGTTTGTATAATCTTTACGAATCAACATTATGCAATTCATGTGTTTAACAATGCATTTGAACTAAAAGCATGGAGATAAATAAGCTAATTAAAAAATACAATTTTTCGCGGTGGACGTCACTGTTAAATTTCTCACTGTCCAGTATACAATTATATTAATTAATTCTTTGCGGAAATATAAATAAATATTGTAATAATTTTCTGATATATCGCTTATGGAGGAATGGATAATAATGAAAGCAGAAAACAATCGTCAATTAAGAACTGTCGATCACGTTATTCAATTCACACGTCGACTCGCTCGTACCTTCAGTCGCTTCCGCGGCGGCTCATTCGAGAAAAAAAATGCTCCTCTTAGATCGTACGGATCTCTTTGTGCGCCACGAGAAATTGATCGCGATATACTGTCGGAAATGATATGCGATACGCGTACGTGCAGCGAGTGCCAGTATCTGGAGCAGGACGAACCGGACGATCGGACGGCGAGCTTCGTGGAGTTCCTGGCGAACTGTCAACATGCGAAATGCAAGGTGGTCCGTCTGGTTCGTCAGCAAATAAGTAAACTGCAGAATGTGCAGGTACGAGGGTCCCTCGCATTTCCCGTAATTGGACGCTATCGATCCTCCAACACGTCCCAGTTGACGGCAGCTGAAATCACCCACCGGCACCGCGCGTTTGGAGAACGTCTCGCTCGCCTCCGTTTTAAGATATACATCTCGCACAAAGCCGGAACGCGCGTTTGCGAACGGGCGCGTGTTGATTTTGCTCTTGCGCGCGATAACTCGAGGCGTTTGTGCAATTTACGACGCGATATTTGGAGAACGTGCCGGAGGAAATTAAAATCATTCGAAAAAAAAATGAAGTATATAAAAAAAATTAAACGCCCCACGTGGATGAGGCTGTCACTTTTGGGGCAGACAAAAACAAGTGTAACAATTTTTTAGAGAGAGAGAGAGAGAGAGAGAGAGAGAGAGAGAGAGAGGGAGAGAGAGAATTGAATTATTCAAATTTGCATTGTAAATTTTTTTTTTATTTATAACTATTATTTTTTCATGGAAAAATGGGGAAACTAAATTATATCATGATGGACGTTATAATCTTGCACGTTATTTGGTTCCGTTCCTTCACCTTTGACCTGTCACTATTATTCCCTTTTTGCATTTTCAGCTCTTGTTTTATTAATAACAATAACAGCGCACTCTCAGCGCTTTAAATAGCTCCGAAAATATGTTCCACAATTCTTCTCGGGGTCGCCGTTTGGAGATATTAATATTATCAAGATTTCGGGGAACGGGATGATCTCGCGCGTGGGAAGCTGAGAGAATTTCTTTTGGCAATTCGCAATTGACGGTGATTTTGCATAAGTGAATCTTTTTGCCGTAGCACGAGCATTTTCTGACCGTAAGCAACGTGCGCGACGGTGCGCGCGAGTGGATGCACGAAACGCCCAGTAAAATAAAGTACGATTTGCCCGACAACAATGAAGTTCACGAGGTCTACGGCGAGGTATACGAAATGGAAGGCAGAGTGGTACAGCGGGCGAGCAACAACGAGTTATACGGCAAGCCGTACGAGACGCAGCAAGTAGCAGCGAGGCGAATCGACGAAGTGACGAACGCGGTAGGAATGGGAAAGAAAAGCAGATTCTCCTAGCAAATCTTATTCAGAGTTTCTCGATTAATCGGCTATTAGTACCCGTTTATCTGCCGCACCTCCGTCGAAAAGATGATCAGTCGTGCGATACGTGCAATTTGCGCGCTTCAAAGATTAACGCGATCGACGCGATCAACGGGTTGTTCGGCACCGAAGGGTGAAATAGTCGGTCGCGAGAATTTCACGTTCTCTCCCTCACCCTTTCCTTCTTCCTCTTCTTCCTTTTGTTTTCATTTTGAAGTGAAATTAATAGGTTGGCTTATGTTCTCCGGACGTTCTCTGATAACCGCGCATGTCTAGAACGCAGCGACCGCATCCTTGCACCGCGCGGCGTCTCCTGAGAGAGCGGTGGACCGCAAGTGGATGCTGCGGATCCTGGATCGCGTTCGTCATCGAGCGCATCTGATACTGGCGGCCGCTGCGGTCGGCGTGATAGTCTGGACCGCTCTGGTGTACGGTGTCTTCCTGGGCGCGACGGCCTGTGGAAGCGGTCGCACCTGCTTCCGGTCGTCTCTTAAATACACGCACGCTAAACGCACGCTGTTTTAGCCCGCACATCTGTCGACCGTTTTCCCGTAAATGGTGGTTAAAGTTAACCGAGATTCAACTCATTTCACTTTCGCCCGCGAGAATGGGAAATAGTTGACTGCCGGTTAGCTTTAATTAAGATTTGTAAGATTTGTAGATGCATCTTTTTTTCTTTCTTCTGCGAAATATCATGAATGTCTGTCTAATTTGTGTAAGATATCTGTCCGTCAAAATCTAAATGAAGATTAAAAAAAGGTGCTTCTTTTATAAGAAACAAAATGCTATTTTACATATATTTCCATACGTATTTATACATACACGCTTCACCTGTGTAAAATTATAAATAAATTTTTCTGTAAATGATATTTCTTTAATTTTGTTCGCGATTCTTTTTGGAAACTAGGCTAAGTTATTTTCTGTGAAATTATACGAAAAATCTAATTAGTATATATTAGTATATCTGTCTGTCAAGATATTTAAATGAAGATTAAAGAATGCTGCTTCCTTCAAGAAACAAAATGCTTCGATCAGTCAAATGCTATTTTAGATATATCTCCATATGTTTTATTCGTGATTCTTCTTGGAAAATAAGCTAAATTATTTTCTGCGAAATTATACAAAGAGTGTCTATCTAGTTCGTGTATATCTCTCTATTGAGATATTAAAATCAAGATTAAAACGGTGCATTCAAGAAAGTATTTTAAACATACTTTCATATGTATTATACACTTATACACATGCACGCACACACACGCACACACACACACACACACACACACACACACACACACACATACACACATGTTCTTCTACATAAAATTCTGGATACGTTTTTCTCTAAATAATACTTTTAATTTCATTAATAATTGTTTCCCTTTAGAACAAAGGCTAAGTTAACTGTATTTCAAATATAAAAATTCTGTGTCCACAAATATCTATTCAAATATCTTTTTTACGTAAAAAAGATATTTGAATAGATATTTGTGGACACAGAATTTTTATTTTCAATACTATATATATATATATATATATATATATATATATATATATATACAATATATATATATATATATATATATATATATATATATATTGTATTGAAAATAAATTTATATTTTAAGAACCATATCTCATATCACTTTTATTTTCGGGATCGCCTCATTTAATTTGATAAAATAAATATATAATTTAAACCGGCATTATTTTAATACATATTATAATATATGAAGAAATATAATTTAGGAAATAAGACTAAATATATTTAAAATATATACATAATTTCGATATATTAATCTGAATATATAGCGTTTATCAAAGATATATATAGATTTTTAATAAAACATGTAAAAGACAGATCGAGGTTACAAGGTAAAATGTAAAGATTTAGAAAATATACGGATACATTATGCATGTAAAATTATAACGAACATCCTCGGATATTTAAAGTAGCTCGATATATGACAAAGGAAGAAGTGTAGAGCAGGGGACGATTGGGACGTGGCGTCAGGTAACGCGGCGCTATGAAATGACGAGACGTTTCAAGACTTGACACAAAATATATTAAACTTGGAATAGTACATCACGTGTAGCGTTCGGTTAAGTTATGCGGCTAAATCGCATCTTGCGAGGACTCGCGACTCGCGACTCCTCGCCCCGGTCTCGCGGCTGGATCGGTGAGCGGCGGGGGTGGGTCTAAGATGATCTCTCGATGATCTCTCCCGGTTGGTGAGATCGTGACGCGCCACGATATTCTACGATACGCTGATATGTCTGCTACGATATCGTCATCGTGATATGTTCGCACCGGCGCGCGTTAACAAGCGAGACACGAGATTCGTTGACTTTGTCTTTGATACTCGCGTGTATCCGTCGTGGCGTCGACCGATGCGCGCGATACAGTTTTCAGGCTTCTGAAATCGATCGCCCTTATGATATGCGGTGTGTGTGTGTGTGTATGTGTGTTTGTGTATACGTGTGTGTGTATGTGTGTACGTGTAGGTGTTGCGCCTCCCGATTCGCTTCCGCGATCAAGTTTACACGCAGCTCTCCGGGCCTGGTATGGAATTGGCGATGATGATCTCCTTCATCAGGTTGCGATCGGCTTTGAAGCTGATGGGCTCCCAGGACTTCGCGGAGAACGGGTTCAGCTGCCAAGTCAAGAGAGAGGAGATATCGAGTCTAAATCTAATTAATACCATCCGCGCGGAGAAACAGAATTGGAAATCGAAAATAGTAACGATCGCGCCACGGTGTCTTTGAGGACGCTTTCGGAAGATCGATATTATTCATAACGATTATGCCGGTCGACAGCAACAGCTAAACTGAGATTGGCTCGATAGCCAGGTTTAATCTAGCTTAATTTATAAGCGATCGATAGAAATTCAATCTACGGCAGATTAAATTTCTAATCTTCTAAATCGGAGCTCGGAATCTCATACACTATTGAAACTTCCTACCTCGCGAAGAGAAAGAAAACAGCAAGGGCACATTATCGTTAGCATTCTAATCCTTCTATAGAGATAATTAGAAATTATTATACGGGACAATTCGTTAAGGATCAAAACAGGTATAGAGCAGACGTGAAGACGAACGTCACAATTATTTTAGTTCGAGAATTATTTTAGTTCGAAATTTTTCTCCTTCGAGCGTGGAGCGGCGGAGATACGAATTGTATTCGATATCAAATTAAATTTACGGATTGCGGAATCTGCCTGATTTTAACTCCGTTACGACTACCGTATAAATTTCTGAATTAACTTACGCTGCATCTGTTCGTCTGCAGTCCCTGCTTGTGAATGTCGTAGGGCGCGAACAGCGTGTCCGGCCTCACCGGCAAAAACAGCTGCGGCTCCCGTTTGATCTTCTCTTGGTCTAGAACATCCACGTTATTCCGCTTTTCATTAACAGAACGATTCAAATAAAGCGCTGAAAGCAAAGGCTGAGAGCGACATTAAAAAAAAAAAAAAAAAAAAAAAACAATTCTATTAAGTACACCGTTGAAAAAAAAAAAGAATATCCTTTGGATAAATTTTATTTTTGTCAAATAGTTCCTGAAAATATCTCTGGTCCTCGGTGTGCTTTGCCATCCAAATAAAAACCTCGCTGTCCGAACATGAATTCGCCGCGGCTCAAAAATAGCACGTGTAACACGATCAATCGGAAAATAACAGGTCGAACAGAAAGCAATTACGCTGTTGTTCGGACCCCTCAGTGTTTTATGAATCTTTAAAGGAAGAACCTAACGCGATTCTCCCCTCGTTTTCGTCGCTCGTAACGAAACAACATTAGACGAATATTAGATCGACCAGGTCAGGTCAGATCGCGAGCAAAAATAACGTCCGTCTAATGGTACCTTGGGGCGATTGTATGATGTCCGGTTGATTATTGAGCGCATAATCGGTGACCTGTTTCAGCGTGTACTCGACGAAGTACGTGTGGTCGCCGTGGGTCACGTCCAGCATCGAATTGTTCCTCGAGTCCGGCGGCGTGATTATCGGTTGCTTCATGTACGGCTCGATGTGCACCGGCGACGTGGTGCCGCGGCGTCGATACATCATCAGCATCACGGAGATCACGGTCGCGCCGAAGGCCAGCAGGCAGCCGACCAGCAGCAGAATTAACGGCAGCATACTAACTCCGGTGTCTGAAAAGCGAATATACACTCTCCGTCCTCTCCGGTGCCGATGGATCGGTGCCGTCTCGTAACTCGACAAAAGATCATTCTCCCTCTTTCTCTCTCTCCCTCCCCCCCCCTCTCTCTCTCTCTCTCTATCTTGGCGAAAGGCACATCGTTCGTTGCGCACGTAAAATCAATCCCAATTAATCGCGATAAACTCGACGTATAATTGGAAAACTTCTAATTACCGTCAGTTACGTTAATTACGTGGCACGAAGTGATGACGACTGTGTGAAATTTGCTGTCGTCTTGGCACCGTCTTCTCTCCGTCTTTCGTAGAGATCGTAATAAACGTAAAGCATTTTGAAAATGGATTACAATCGGTTTATTCGGCGGGCTAATAAATGTGAAGGACGTGATAAACGTAAGCTGCTTGCAAATAGTTTATTAAGGATTTCTTCTCGGAATAAACCACCGAAAATGAAAGGAATTGCGTACATTTCTTTCCCGTCACTGAATCCGTGATTTGTGCGGAAATCTCTGTTACTCTTCAGTTTTATTATTAAATATTTTTACTCTATCATATACGCACGATTCTCTATCCAAGTGTAAATAAGAATAATTGACATTAATACATTGAAAGTAAACATTGGGTATAAATATAATCCTAGTTTCACTCATTTTAATTTTAAACGTCAAAATAGAAAATTAGATTACACACAATGAATCTCTGTCAATCCTTTTTAAGGCAGTCTCCCGCGGGATATCATCAATTTTATCTGA
The DNA here is from genome assembly GCF_055798465.1 of Pogonomyrmex barbatus. NCBI lineage: Eukaryota > Metazoa > Arthropoda > Insecta > Hymenoptera > Formicidae > Pogonomyrmex > Pogonomyrmex barbatus. The sequence goes on from NW_028297107.1 coordinate 4,688,220, forward strand.
TTTAATTTGTTCTCGAGGGAGAATCTGGAATAGATCCTTCTAAATCTGATTCTCAAATCGTATCCGTTTCGAAAAGACAATTCCGCAGAGTAATAACCTTTTTTAAAAATACGAAAAGTGTCCTTCATAATATTAATATAATCCTAGCATAAAAACATTTTAGCGTTCCGTCCATTGCTGCCTTTAGTGACTTTTTTAAATATATTTATATAAAATATGATAGACAGAAAGGAAAAGAAGAGAGGAAGACGTACGATGGAAATTTAATTCTGACATTTTTGAAAAACCTTTCAATTACCTGTATGCTTCTCTGAATCGCGCAGCATTATGTCTTCCAGAAGCGAAACTTCGCTGCGGCCCTTGGCGTTCACGGCGTAGGTCACCAGGTAAAAGTGCGTGGCCGGCAGAAGATCCGCCACGGCGATCCGGAAGATCGGCAGATCGGCCGACACGCTGGACGCGTTCACGCGAAGATTGCCGGTCAACACCTCGTAGGCTTCCAGCCGAAACTCCTGGTGAAGCCCGCCGTCGTATCCCGGCACGCACTCGACCTCGAGGATCTCCGAGCTTTGATTCAGCGACGCTTTAATGGTGCAGTTGTTCAGGGGATTCGGCTTCACTGCTCAGAGATACAGTTCCCAGGTTTCGAACTTTAGTCTTAATTAAAAAATATCGGGCTTTTGAGGAATTTATATTCCGGCAGAAAAAACTGTCCGAGAAGAGAGACAGAGAAGTATAAAGTTGTATGTAAAATATAATATACCAGAGGGGAAAGATGTAATTGAGGTAAATGATTTTCTCTCCGCGGATACAAAAGTGATGCGATTTAAGTGAAATACGATAGGACGCAACACGTACGGTCCATCTCGTAGAAAATGAAAACAAATATTTTCGAGTTTATGATGTACGGTGCGATAAGCTGGCTGCGAGCGGCGCGAAAGTCAGATCGAAAAAAAATAATACAAGAGAAACATGAACGCGCCCGCGCGCGCAGAGCTCTAAATACGAACGTCTAAATATTATATATTTTCGACGCGAGATGCAGCAGAACGCATGGTATTTAAGTATTTTCAGAATCTCGGCATTTGTTTGCCTCTCTGTGAAAGCAGAAAGGACAGCATGGATTTCTTCCAGATTGTGATTCGCAATGGAGAGAAGAAAAAAAAAGAGCAGAAACGCAGTCGCGAATAAATTCCCGTCGATTTCTATCTCTCTTCTTCCCCTTTCTCCCTCTCCCTCCTCTCTCTCTCTCTTTTTTTTTTTTTTTTTTTTTTTGACACAGTAAACGTCTAGGACATCACCTGCCGGAATAACTTGATAGATGCAGGGCGCCTCCTGCTTCCCTATCGCGTTCCTACCCCAACAGGTCAGGGCGCCGTAATCCCTCTCGGATTCGGGGGTGTAGACGAGCTCGCTCATGGTGCCGTTGTTACCGTCAAACTTGGCCGGCGCGACTTCGAAGTTCTCGCCGCTGTTGTTGAACTCCCAGACAAAGTCCACTTCGCTGGGGTCGGCGTCGACCTCGCAGCGCACCTTAACGGACTCCTCCAGGGAAGCCCCGATAATCGTCACCTCCTTCATCTTGCAAACCGGCGCGACTGGAATATCGCACGTGGAAGAGAAGAAGAAAAAAGGAGGACACGCGTCTTCGATGGAACAGACGATAAAAACACGGAGACGTCTCTTTCTCTCTTTTTTTTTTTCTTTTTTCTTCTTTTGCCTCTCGTCTCTCTGCTATCGATCGATCGGCGGAACTTCGACAGCGGGATTATGCCGAGTTTAAGAGCCGTTTTATTCGCCCTTAATCGGGAGAATTATATTGTTCGCCGTACGACTTGGATGGGAGGGTTGAAAATAAATTGGCTTCTAAAATGTAATCCCTCATATCTGACGTCCGGGATATTTCGCTCCCGAGTACAATTACGCGCGGTTGGCATATTGTGTAACGCGTATTTTGGAATTTGCCCGAGGAAACAGAGGAACAACGTCAACTTTTAATGCCCAAAAGGTCGGAGGTTAATTCGCCCATAATAATACTTTGGAATAATTGAACATGTCAATAATTCCCCTTTGTACAAATGTTAATTTAGTATAGTATAAATAAATAGATAAATATGTTTATACGCTCGCCTCGCCTATTCATATTTATATTCACGTAATTATTTATGCCGTAGGCAACAAGTGTAAGGGATCTATCTGCGAGAATTATTATAAGTGCTGTTAACGAATCGCGACTAAATACTTTCGCCGCTCCACTCGGACGGAGCGGCGAAGCCCTCAACTTCTCGGAAACTCGATTCATCCCCCGGCATGTACTCGTCGCAGATTACACATTCGCTTTCTGAAGTCCTTGTTATCGATTCGAACTTGTCGTGTCTACTTACACTGTACTCTCAGGTTCACAATCGGACTGATCGTCTCCCCGCGATCGTTGCTGGCGAGACACGTGTAATTCCCCGCGTTGTCACGACCTATGCCCTGCAGCACCAGGCTCTGAGTGCTCATGATGATGCCGGCCGAATAGTTTTGCGTCAGCACGCCGCCCTGTCATTGATGGATTAACGTGTTTAACACGGGGATTGAGATTCCGGAGCGATAACTTTTTTCCCCATGCCATATTTCTTCGGTAATAAGGAAGAAGGGGATGACAAATAGATTTCACTTCAACTTTTCATCTCACACGAATCGTTATCATCTATGGAGATTTCCTTTTAATTAATTCTCTCTCTCTCTCTCTCTCTCTCTCTCTCTCTCTTTTCTGTATTTGAGACATAATATATATTCAGAATTACACATACGCTTTTTCAAATTTCGCGTTTTACGGAGATGAAGGCGAAGGCGAAGGTGGAAATTCTCCAAGAAAATGCGAAGTTTATTTCCGTTTATGAATAGTCGTGTCAGGAATATCCGCGCAATAAACGCGAAGCGACAGATATTTGTCGCTCTCGGAGAAGTGGATGCATATGCAAAGATGAAGAGACGAAAATTTCCCCGAGTCCCCGGTAAGGATTCGTTTTTTTCTCTTCGTAAAGCCGGCATTTTCTTGGAAAGTCTAGATAACACTTTAAAAGTTTCATCGTAAAGTATCACGACTCAAATCGATCCTTATCGAAATAAAAAAGTTATTATCGATTCCCGTGTGTGAATGAAAATGTGAAGCTCGGGCGTCCCGTATCCTTCCCTCTTTTTGGACCTTTGCTTTTTACGCTTAATCGCCCGAGCTTTTTCTCTGTCTCTTTTTTTTTTAGAACTCGGAAACTGCTTGGGGAAGAGCCAAAACTCGTGCAATTATATCGAAAATTCTAAAAGCGAGACGGCAGCCTCGCGCAGGCAAACACTCCGGGATTAAAGTGGGCTCGTCGCTGACTGGTGTGGGACTTACGTTGTGGCGCCAAGTAATTTTGTGATGCTCCGGATTGGCGCGGACTTTGCATTCGAAGTACACATCGTCGCCCTCCTTTATGTTCTCCGCGTTCAGAGTGCTGCCCAGATGCAACTGTACCTTAGGCGGAACTGTGGAGAGAGAGAATTTTTCGGCTGTTCAATGTTTCACGTCGCGCGACTCTAATGAAATATTTCCGGCCGTACTTCGAGAAAATGGCCGTGAAATATTGAGTCCGTTCGGAAATCGTCGGTAGGACGGGAATATATTAATAAGGTACGGCGACCATCCGCGCGCAACGGATTTAACGATTTGGCCAGCGATTTCCATTTTCGCGCATCTCGTACGGCTCACAAATACACGGCGGGACTTGTTGAGTTGTTCCATTCGCATACATTCGTGTACACGGGACTTTAAATCTTTTAACCGATTCTAAATTATTGTCTATTAATCAATGGACAAACGCGCATCACGATCAATAATAATTATAATATCAATAATATTAATCGCATCCCTTTGCAGAACATCCCGTAGGTTTATAAATAATTCTCCACGCCGACATTATATATCTCATACCGCGACATGCGCTTTTCACAGTAACTAATTGTGTACATCGCAGCACCGGAAGGATCGTCGATAGAAGATAATTAAAATAAAGTACCGATATTTTCCGAGCGAGAGAAAAGAATTTGAGCGGCAGCGGAGGGTAAATAAATTGATCCGCGTCCGCGCGATTTGCCGCGTCGTGAGAGTGGCGCCGAGGAAACGGCGCCTGCCACTTACAGACGACATTCAACTTGAAGAAGTCCTCCAGGTACGCGTCCGTCAGGGCCGGGTTTTCGCCGCGGCACTTGAGGATCTTGCCGTGATCATCGGGGACGGGTGAGAATATCAGGGTGCTCAGAATCGCCGACGCGTTGCCGCTCTCCATTATCTGCCGGCACATTCGAAAATTGAGGGGATTGGAGCCGGGGGGGGGGGGGGCGGGGGAAGGGTAATTCGAGCAGGTGTCAAAAAGTGTCGACGTGCAACGACGTCGACGCTTTAAAGTATTTATATATATATATATATATGTGTGTGTGTGTGTGTGTGTGGGGGGGGGGTGTATGTGTGTGTGTGTGTGTGTGTGTGTGTGTGTGTATTCGTTATCGACCTTGCCGTTTCGGAACGTCTCGTTTCCCTCGATCCAGGTGATGCGAGCGCGGGGGTGCGAGCCTGTCGTCTCGCAGGTGATGGAGTAGTCCTTCTCCGTCTCCATGACCGTTAGCTTTGACAGTATCTTCACGGTGAGCGGTTTTACTGGAACCAACCGGCAAATCGCGTTTATTGCGCGCGGGTTATATCGCGCGGTTATAATACCGCGGTGGCCCTTTTTACGCCCCTTAAAACTTTCAAGCTTTCGACTCGTGACGTCCAGAGTTACGAGATCGTAAGAATTCATAATTAATACTTAAAACGCAAATCCTCCACGGTATAATCCGGCCGTTACAAGCTCCCCTTCCCCTCCCACCCCCGCGACGCGTTTATCGCTTTTTAATTATTCCTCGCGTGTCGCGCGTTAAAGATCGCGGGCGATGATTTTTCATTAAAATGATTATATGTATAAAGTGCGTTTAGCATTAATCTGCCGGGTTTTCGATATCGGTTTTTTTGGGGAGATTATACACATCACCTTTGACAAAAATATCTGGTTTAAAAGAACCGCAAATATAAAAGGATCATTCCGGCCGTTTGAGATTTGTTCAAGCTGAATAATTAAAGAAGGCTGAATTTATTTTCGCAGTGCTATGGTTATCCAGTGTGCCAGGGTCAGCGTTCCTATTTTCAACAGACCTGCCAATAATTTATCGAGTCGATAACGGAAACGCGAAAGGATTACTTTTCCGCGATCGAAATTTAACTAATGTGAATTATTAACAGGTTAAATGCCGCGGGGATTTTGATTAACTTTGCAAAAGCATAATTAGAGGTTGTGCCAACCAATATCGCGGTAAATAAATGCCATATTTTTGTCAAATGTGCTTGTTGTGTTTAATTGAAATGGCTGACGATACATGTAACTTTTTATAAATATGACTGATTGCACTTTGTCCAAACGGGATGACTCTAGCGTATCAACCCTTGATTTTCGCCGTTTGGTGGCTTGTACACACGTTTGTTTTTGCACAAAAAATTATCGCGCGTAAAATTTAAACAAACGGGCGATGCTCATATGTATATCAATGACGCACAAAAAAAATATGCTAATCTTTACAAATGTTTACATTTCGTTTACATGTTGTTGGATAAGAGATTCGCATCTCGACCGAAGAGAACAAATTTTTTTTCATGGCTACGACAGAATTTTCTCTAGGTAAAATAGAAAAAAAACTACTCACGGTAAACGTCGAGGATCACGGTCTTCTCCAGCGGCGGTATGAGATGCGTGTTGGCCGCCTGGCATTTGTACGTGGTGTTGCGGTGTTCCCGCCGCAGCTGCGGCACCGTCAATTTGCTGACGACGATGTTCTGGCCGAACTCCTCGAGTCTGCCGTCCACCTCCTTGCCGTTCACCAGCCAACTCACCACCGGCGTAGGTTTCCCTTCACGTGGGGTACGCGCGCACGGGGAAAGCACGGAAAGCACGGAAATTATACGCGGCTAATTAACTCTCTCTCTCACTCTCTCACTCTCTCCGGCCTCGTCGTCGATCAGTCTTGCGTGACAGCAGACAAATCACCGGGGCCATAATTACCCTTAATACCGGGTGTCTCCGATCGGGCGCGCCCGCATAATACCCGGCCACTTAGAGGCCGGGCTCCGTATTTAATCACTAACGATAGCCCGCGGTATCTCCCGCTTTTTATTTGTTCACGCGATCTTGAGGGGATTTCCATGCCCCGGGGTTTATGCGCGCGTAAATGCGGAGGCCGGTCGGGGTAATTTGTCGCCCTCTCGCCCGGAGATTCGTATCTCGGCTAAACATATTAATGAGAAACCTGATTTCTCTCGAGGCGGAATTAACGGATAAAATTTTACAAATTCGAGAACGAACGGACGACCGTGTGTACACACGTAATCGTAAATTCATCGTTGCGTTTAAACTATGCGACGAGAAATTTGCTCTATCTCAAAATATCGTATTCTCCACCTCCCCCGTCGCCCCGTCATTTAATTGTGTTAATTACGAAGGGAGATTATAAAGAAATTTCGATGGCGCGGACCGGCGCGATGTCCCAGATTAATTAACCGCGCGATAACGTTGATTTACCATTTTCATAACAGAATCTCAAATATGTACAAGCGAGAACCGACAGCGTAATGTAAATAACTACTGGTAGAAGTTCGAGACGCAGATACCGCCGGGTAAGAGAGCTCTTGTATTTGCGCGAGTTTACCTAAAGGTAAGTCAAAGAGACGAATCAAAATACGAGCACTCACCTCCCCTCACCTCGCAGGACAGACCGAACTCTACGCCGACCTGGAATGGCCCGGCGATGCTCTCCACCTGTACCCCGGAACTGTCGTAAATGAGTAGCTGGTGCGGCGGCACTGCGAACAATTCCGCGAACCAGTGGTTCGCTTTCCATAATTGACGGATAATGGCCCGAGCGGCTCCGGTCCGACTTTTTAAGGAGAATTCGCGAAAGTTAATTTTAAACTTGCAAAAATGAAATTTCGATTAATTCCCACCTTCTCCTCCCTCCGCCCTCCTCCCCCTCCCCCTGCCTCCTCGGAAGTTTCTCAGGAAAGTGGGTTAGACCACCGTCGTAGCACCGGGCCCTTCAATTAGCGAAACCGCGCGAAACGGGATGGAGATTGTTCCGGCAAGTTTAACTTTGCATCGAGATGAAAAAAGACCTTGCATATCGATCGACGTTAACTGCAGCTAATTCCATTTCCTCCCACCCTCCCTCTTTTCATCCCTTGTTAGCATGGACCATCTCCGTTCTCGTCCTTGAGAGCGATCCTCCTCGGGAACGTTTTACGCACTACGGGACGCAGTTAATCATACCGGAACAATGTTACGCGGTCGTTACGATAATGAGTTTCCTCACCGATCACCGTGAGATTCACTTGGAAGTTCTTGGTCGGCGAGTTCTTGAAGTCCACCCGGCATCTGTAGATACCCTCGTCGTCCAGCTGGACCGCCTCCAAGGAGAGCGCGGCTGGCTTCGTCACGGTGACGAAGTAGGCTCTGGGTCCCACGGCGGTGCTGTCCGACCAGTTCAGGGCCTTGTTGAAAGCCCGTCCCCGCACGTCGAAACTGAAAGCAAAATTCGCAAATTTTCAATTCCCTTCTTCCCTGTCTTCCCCCATTTCAGAGAGATATATCACATCCATTTTTATAACTTTTATATTGACAATGAAAAAATTACACGTTGTTCTAGGTCGCATTTTAAAAGTAATACAATGAAGGTTAGCAGCGGTTTAAAATTTTGATAAAAATTTATTTAAATAAGTAAATAGAAGTGCGGTCTGGAAATGTAATTAAGAAATAATGATAAAAAGCTAAATTTTTTAATACAAGTACTTGAAACATTCAAGATTATTTGTAATGTATTTAAAATTTCGTTGCGATGCAGAGATGTTCTGTAAATAAAAATTTTATTTTATTTTATTTGTACCATCTCGTTTCGTTTGTACTCTTAATAAAAATTTATTTTTTATTTACAACTAATTTCTGCATCGCAATAAAGCTTTACATAAATCATCTCGGAATTAAAATACTTATATAAAAAGATTGTCATTATTTTTTAATTACATTACATTTCTATTTTAAATAATTTTTAATCCAGGGTCTTTGTAAAATTTATTACTTTTAAATGTGATCTAGAATTTATAAATTTTTCATTATAAATAAAAATAGGTAATAAAAAACCTATTAACCTATTAACAGGTTTTAAACCTTTACAAAATTTATTGTTAAATGCAACCTAGAATAAGCTATAATTTTTTTCATTGTAAATAAAAATGGGAGTGATACATCTGTAAAGTCTCTGGTCGGCGCAGCAGCTGACTTTTGTCATTATTTCTTAATGAAATTAAAGCACATTTCTACTTTAAATAATCTTTGCTTCAGGTTTTAAATCTTCACGAAATTTATTGTTAAATGCGTCCTAGAATAAGCTATAATTTTTTTTATTGTATGTACATAAAAATGAGTGTGATATATCTGTGAGGTCTTTAGTTGGCGCAGCAGCTGTTTACCTGTAAATGGGCTTCACCGCATAATCACGAAACCAAAGCACCATGTAAACGCGATCCTCTCGCGTGGACGGCTCAATGTCGCAAGGCAAAGTGGCGGTACGACCGAGTACGGCGCTGACCTTAGATGTGGACACTGAGGAAGTTGAAGAAATGTGATTAACGTGCGTCGAGCAACGCGGTAATTATCAAACAATCCCGCGGCATATCTTGTCGGTTCATGCGTAACTCAACAAATTAACAGAGATTTAATTAGATATGAGAATATGTATAAAACACAAGCATTTATTTCATCATGCGTTATTTTATAATGCTCGAGATTATTTATTTATTGCATCGGACGTGTAACAACGTAATGTTTAAATAAATTTGTGAAAAGTTTACTCGAAATCAAACGCTACCTGTGTGCAGCATTCAACGTGATTAATAAAAACAGTCCACATTATTTGCGAAAGGATTTTGCATGGTAATTAGCGGCTAAATAACTTGTTGAAATGTGAATAACAATTTTAATAGCTGCTGTTTTTAATGGTAAAAATTAAGATTTAAGAAATTACGGAATCTATTCAGCGTCTCTGATTTTTAATGGTTTCTTTGGAGCTCGCTGTAAACAACAATGTGACTTTTCTTTCCTGGTTAAATCTCATTAACTTCAACGCTTTGAATAATTTTACTTGTAATACTCCCTCTGTTTTCTTAGAAGCAAGCATTACGGGTCGCTTAATAATTGAGTTAATAATTCTGACGAACGCGCTATTATATAATACTATGTAGCTTTGAATTTTAATGTAAATTCGAAGGCTGTTGTATTTAATAACTTAGGACGTATTGTAAACCGCTAATTATATGGCTAATAAGTTAAATGAGCTGTTACTATTAGCTGTAGTGTCGCGGAAAGTTATTAAATTAATAGGAAGTATTATATAAGTAAAATTACTCATACATAAGCGGTTCATGTAGACGAGATTTAGCAACGAAAAAACTTGGGATTAAATTTTTTTCCTTTTTATTGTTTGGCGTGATTTTAAATTACCCTGAAGTAAAATGCGGCTATGCGAGGATTGTGAACTCTGGGCGAGTAACATCATTACGTTTCGCGAAATAAAGTCGCATCAAGAATGTGTAGATATCTTAAGGGACATTTCCCTCCAATTTAACATTCCATTCTGGCGCGAGAAAGAGTCCCGGTTCGCGATATAAAAAGGAAGCTGCTTTGCTCCTTACGAATAAAGAGACCGGGAAAGCAGCTTGAAAAATATCACTAATGAAGTTCGTTTTCGCGCATAATGGAGTGTTTCCACCCGGCAGCGCGAAATATAATTACGGCGCGTAACATTTCTTTGAGCAAGTTTCACGCTCTGAGTGATTTCCGGTATCGCAACAAGCTGCGTCTGTGATTTCCCGTTTTCCAATACGCCGCAATTTTCATCAATCGAACGACGTCTGTAACACGAATACGAACTCTTCCGGCAGGATATCGCTTTTACGTTTGTTTGTGACGCCCGGATGAAAAATGTACATGCTACGAGCCATTTATCTTTTTTAACATCGTATCAACGCGATTATTATCTGTTCCATCTATTTAAACGCGTGTCATTTTTTATGCTGGGGGCATTTCGAAGATATAAATGAAAACTGACAAGGCGCGGATATATAATAACTGGAAAATAGCTCCGAATAAAAGTCCAAGATAAGATAGTTATTCGCGTAACTGAGGAAGGAGAAGGGGGGGAAAGAATTCCAAAACACAACTGAGTATTTTTAAATAGTTGTAAGTGGGATGGATTATAAATTCAAAACTTGTAAAAGCCCCGCACTTTTGATCAAGACATTCCAACCGCGCGCATTAATGGGAACTTGTTTATTATTTTATCACGTTTTAAGGGAATATTCAACCTCGCTTTTGCGTTTTGACCCAGTTTTATTTTAAAAATGCCATAACTTTGTAAATATCGATTTTAACAGTTTTCAATTTCATGACTTTGTCAGTTTTCCACTTTTCAATATGCATTTATGAAATACGTATTGGGTTCCATTTTGTGCACGGCAAAAGCCATATAGAGTTTCATTCTATGCCGGACATGCTGAGTGTGCACGGCAAACGAAATTATCAGAAGCAGAATTAAGGAATCTATTGTGATTTTGATCTTTGATCAAAGAAAATTTTCCTTCTTTGTTAATCTCCGTTAATAATACGTATCGTACCTCGAAATAATAATATAATCTGCAGAAAAGCAGGGGAATCGCTAAGCGCAGTTCACTTAACCACTTCCTTTTCCGGATGTTTTTGCGGGAAACCAACCGCGGCATCTTTTTTGCTTTTTATTATTCAATTTTCTTCTCTCCCACCTCTCTCTTTTAATAACGATCAAAATAAAATACATTTTTTTGTGGAAATGCATACGCATTCATATATCTTTTCGTAACGAACTCTTTTTTTACCACATTTTTTTATATTTTCGCTAGGGAAAAAAGAGGAAATAACAAACGACCGTTTTGTGCCCGAAAATCACTGGATAAATTTTTAGCCACACATTCCGCTGCTACTTGATATCGATATTTTCCCCAACGTGAACAATGAGGAACCGATAGTTTTCGAGTAATTAAAACGATTGGAGAATCCCTCCCCTCCCCTCGAAACTAAATTAAACATGTATCTCCAATTTCAGAAATGGAATTCTATTAAAGTAAAGCTTATTTGAGGAAACGGTAAATATTGTTTCGCTGCCAAGTAAACGAGTATGTTTACCAGTTGTAACTTTAAACGCACGTTAACAGTCTCTCGACTCTTGAGGCTCGAGTCGCGAGGAAAACGTAATGCTGTAAATTAGAAAGTTACTCATAGGAGACGTAAGGAGTCGATCTTTTATTAAAAAAAAAAAAAAAAAATCGAGAAAATTGACTTTTAAGTCCGTTGATCAGAAAATAACCGATAATTCTGGGACACGCTTCTCGACAGGAATATCACTCGCGCGGGTCAGGGAAGTGGTTAATCCCGATCGTTCGTGCGACCGGCCCGGAGTGTCGGAGGCGTACATACCTAGGTCATCGTCCTTATCCCAGTTGCCACTGGCGTTCACGTAGACGACCACGGCGAATATGTAGCCGCTAATCACGAGTCTCACCGCTATCTCGGCCAGCGTCCCGAGTGCCATCCCACGAAGGGGATGCGACACCTTCGCCGGGCACTTGGGTGGCACGTTCAAATCCGTCGTTCCCTGCATAATACCACCCCGCAGGTACGGCGTCCCCTTATTGTCATTCCACGCCGGAGAGGACCTGCCCCGCCGCTCCTCGCGCCGGTTTCCTGACCCGGCCGAGCGTGCGGGACGAAGACGCAGGATGACAACTCACCGACACGAGCGTGGATCCTTCAGGCCCAAATGCCCGCCGTCGAGGCGCATCGAAGTGCCTGGCTGACAAATCTCCGCTTCCTTCACTGCGTCCTTAATCCGCGTCTCGTTGCGCCGTCCCGCTGCTAGATCAGGGACGAAAGAAATTGCCGAGCGTTTTGTTGTTACTTCAGAACGTCAAAGTATACTCTGCGCTACTTTTGTTATATTAATTTATGTTATAAATTACGTTTTAAATTAATAAATAAAAATATCTCTAAACAACATTTTTGTATTATATGAATCTCGTATGATCTTCACGTAAAAATGATTTTTATCAATAAATAAGAGTTGAATTTAAATATTTTTAAAAACTTTCGTGCACTTGTTAGGATACATGAAATTGGAAATAAATGAGACCAGAAATAGAGATATCTCGAAGATAAATAAGAAATTAAATAGACAAACCTATTACACCAATTTAATATTTCAGGATAATGTCCTCGTGTCTATGGCTATCACTATTTTTGTCCTTTCTCAATCGATCCATTGCTAAAATATATCGTAATTTTTTTATTATGTCGCGATATCGAGTTCAACAGCGGCCACTCGATTGTTTTCACGTGGTTGCCTTCGATTACCCTCTCTTAACTTTATCGTTCTCAGACTTGAGGGTGTGCAATTGCTCTCTCATTGAGGTCGCTACATTACCATTATTTCTCTTACATCCATCAAACTCTTCCTAAACTATAGGTTCTCGACGGTAACGATTTCGTCACGCAGTCTTCCTTGCTTTATCGCCGTTTTCCGATCACGCAATTTCTCCCGTTGCCCTGATTGTGATTTGTTAACGTTCGGCAACTATCGTTGTCGATTACATCCCGGCATTCGTCGCTCGTCGAGGAAGATGCATGGAGGTCCAGATTACTCACCGTTACGCTTCAAATTGACGTCTGTCGCCGGCTCAAATAAAGATGGACATTCGAAAACATCCGGCCGGTATCGGAATCCCGTCGATATTCCTCGCTGACGCTCTATGATCGATTATTACAAATCATTTTCGATATCGTTAATGCCTCGAGAGTGCGTGCGTGCGCGCGCGCGCGTGTCGTTATTATCGTTATTATTTTACCGGACAGAGGTACACTTTCGTTCGGAGTGTCCTCCATGTAATAAACAATTTTACAGGGAGGTGGACTGTGTAGCGAAAGATCGCTTTAAGCAAATGAATTCTTTTCAGTGGTGCAACCTGCGCTTGGGCCAGCCGGTCTCTGCCCGATCGAGCGTCGACCCTCTTCCACCGGCTGCACACGATTCTAATTTCGATCCACTCTACTTATCCCGTCTCCTCCCGAATTCATTCGCGTTATTGTCGCGCACCTTGCCCCCCCGTGCTACCCTGTGTCTGGAAAGTTCCCAACGTCCGGATACGAACGAAAGGATTAGTCGAGCAACTTTATCCCCCAAGTCGTGGGACAATCGTTAATCACTTGATTAATCGTTGCACTCGTTTACACTTCGGTACGTATCACGTTGAGGCGTTCCGGACGATCTGCAAGACATTGGAAATATTCTCTTATTACCGCAAAAGAGAGAGAGAGAGAGAGAGAGAGAGAGAGAGAGAGAGAGAGAGAGAGAGAGAGAGAGAGAGAGAGAGAGAGAGAGAGAGAGAGAGTGTGTGTGTGTGTGTGTGTGTGTGTGTATGTGTGTGTGTATGTGTGTATTATACGCGCATCAATTTATTTTAATAAACTTGTCGACTTTAACGAGGAGAAATGACATTTCAACGCATTATTCGAAGCGTCGCTTGATTCGAGAATCGGTAGATTTACATCTAAGTTACTCGGTTAGAGTTATATTTAGTCAGTTCTATTAACAGCCGGAATTTCTTAGCACTTGCAAAACAATCCGCCGTCTCAAGCGTGATAAGAGGGCTAATTCCCTCTTTCTCTCATTTACTGTCTGTCTCTCTCTCTCTCTCTCTCTCTCTCTCTCTCTCTATTTCTCTTTCTATCTCTATCTCTTTCTCTTTGTTCCGTCGATTAATCAAAGGGGAGTCTTATTGTCATTCCGTCCAAGATCAGACAGCCACTTCCACCACTTCTACCCCATCGGCAAGAGGGCAAAGGGGCGAATGGCAGGCAAGGGAGCAAGATGGGCCCGGCGGGGGATGCTTCGCGGTCTGATCGTCTCGCGAGCGTTCGAGAGGAGTGATTTCACCGCGACGGTATTCTCCAACGATTTTCCACCCCCTAAAGGCCTCCCACCCTTCCTCTCTTTCTCTCCCCCTCTCTACCTCTTTCTCTCTCTCTTACCTCGAAGGTAGACGGCCTCCTCCCACCGCCGACACAGCGGCGATGTCCTCCGGCGAAGATCCTGTCGAGGGGAGGGCGCAGCGAAGGGGAGGGAGAGGACTAACACGCTCTTCGAATAGTACGAGGATCTCGAAGAGTCCTTCGGCAGTCTTCCTTAATGTTTCTTAATTACTCGCGTTCATTAATCATCGGGTCTTTTGATGTCCGTTGAATGCTTTCTTTTGCCGCGTGATTCGCGAGAGCCGAGCGAGAGCTCTCGGCTAAAGCACCCCGAGGCACGCTAAAGCACTCGAGCGGAAGGCTCGAGGCTCGCACCTGAAATGGCGCAACGCGTCCTGACGAAGCACCACCGCCTTTCTCCGCGGGGATTATCGTCCCTCTCGGGTTACCCTCCCTTCGGGGGCTTAGGGCAGCCGTTAGGCGATTCGACAATGGCGATGACAGATCGGTCAACTCGGTTGCACTTCGACACACGCACGATACTTCCGTTGTTATCGTACTGGTCCTCAATTTCCGTCGTGATCGATCATCTCCCACGTATTGTCTCATGGATTTTCTTTTTTCGCGAGGAGAGAAAAGACCGTCAAAAATATAAGATGTATACAGTTGCTACCATCGTTCGTTATACGAAAAAACGATGATATAAAACGTATGTAAAAAACGGCAAAATACTCGAAATCGACGAGGCGTGTTCGTGAAATTCGTTCTGGAATTAATCGACTCTATTTTTCGGATGCTCCGCTTTTCATTGACGCGGATTGTTTTACTTCTTGACAGCGCAAAAATTTCACCGCTATATAGTTACGGATAGTCATACACGGCCGTTACACACGGTCGTTCGTTCTCGCTTCCGTGCGTTCTCTCTCTCTCTCTCTCTCTCTCTCTCTCTCTCTCTCTCTCACTCGCTCTCTCTTTCTCTCTCTCTACTCTCGTTGACTTCCTCTAAAAAATTTAAAGACTAATTTAGGATCAATCCTTTTCAGTTTTTTATAACGATATTAGTCGCTTTGATCTGCAACAAACCGTAATGGGCAGCCCGATTTTTTTTTTTTCGCGAGTAGATACAGACAGTCACGCACAACGAATGTTCGTGATTTCGCAAAAAAAAAAAAATATTCCAGTTAAAACTTCCGTCCTCCCGGTTTATCCTTTATTTTTTTAAATTAGTCAGTGGAAGTACCGATCACACGCACATCTCGCGGGCGAACCATTTATTCCGCTTTACCACCGACCACCGACGGCTCGGCACTGAATCCCGGCGTTCCCATCGGCGCCGTCGTTTCTCACGCTCTTCCCGAGGAGATTTCGCACTCACTCGCAGCGGGAAAATCTCCCCCGTCCGATCTCGATAACGATCGCGGTCCGATCGCGGACCGATGGCAACGACGGCGGTGGCGGTGGCGGTGGCGGTGGTGGCGGGTCACCGGCGGGTGACGACACCGGCTGAATTTCCCACGAAATTTCTCGCCTTCGGAGTGCGAGGCGCGGCGGCTTCAGCCGGCGTTACGAGAGCAGGAGAGCCGCCGTTTTCGCGCTCCCACGGATCCTCCTTCGCACCGCGCTTTTGGCACACGGCGAAGCACACCTCGGCGAAGCTCCTCGCGACGCGTGCTGTCGGCGTGCGACACGCTGCACACGCTTCCTCGTCGCGCGGGCACGCCGCTATAACCGTCGAGAGAGAGGACGACGACGCGCGCGAGACGGGGCGCCGATCGATTTTCGCGAGTCAGTCCGATCCGGCCGCCTCGCGTTTCGACGCGTTTCGATGCTCGCGCGATGTACAACCCCCTACGCCGACGGTGGCGGCCGAGGCGGTGTGGTGGAGGTGGCGGCGGCGGTGGTGGCGGAGAACGTGCCGAGCGCGCTGCCGCGCAGGGCTGTCCGCCCGAGGGGTGCGCCACACAGGGTGTCCCGGAATTGACCGAGAAACGTATATACCGCCTCTCGTCGTCTTATACCTGCGGGGTTTAACGCAGGAACTTTTCCTCGCCGCGAACGTCGAGATGGATCAGCGTTTGGCACGAACCCTCTTGTTTCGATGTTCGATGTCCTATTAACCATCGCTGCGTGATTGAATCCCGAAATAACGCCTGTTAAGTTAGATTGACTGACGCGTTACGTTAGAGATTGATTACTGGCGTCTCTTAGTTTCGAACGATACATCGCGGAGCGAATGTCGGAAATAGCGAATTAATTTATATTTTTAAAAAAATGTGACACGACAGGAAATGATAAGAGAAAAATGGAAAATATATTTAGTATATCAGGGAATTGAGAACACCGCAATTCGATTCTACGTTTTCTTCTAATTTGTGATAGCAATTAGTCGTCTGACACGAGCTTAAGGACTTTTCTTTCTGAATTCTCAAAACTTTCGTGCGCCAAATGAAATTTTTTCGAAAATTTTTTTTACCTTTGCGTGTTTTCTTTCATTATATAGTTAAAATAACGTTACTTTGATGAATCATAAGAGAATATGACGTTTACGTCGAGAGTTTTATCAAAGCCATATGTTTTATTAATCTGATTTCTTTCTCTTTCAATTTCTAATCGTAATTCTCTTTTTCTTTCTTGTCATTTCTTCGCACGAATGCCAATGAAAATTAATAAAAATTTAACAAAATATCAATGACCAAGGTCTAGAACTCTCATCTATAGACTTTCCTGACGAGTGTCTATATTTATTGCGAGTGCGACTGCGCGAGCGGTGCATTCACGCCGTCGCCAGGATCGGAGAAAAGTATTCATGAGAAAACAAATTGGAGGTACCGGGAGTCTAGCTGATATACAGGGTGTTTCATAAAGTTTACATCAAACTTGAGAAACGTATTCTCGGCGAATTTGAGATGAACTTTTCGTTCGCGGAAAGTTAAGCGGAAGCGGAATTACTCGGGTTCGCTTATTGTTAGCCTTAAACATTCAAATGTGGATTGCGTCAACCAATGGATGATATCGTTGTGATGACAATTTCATACATAATTTTCGAAATATTTAATTCGAACTTTTAATTTGAAATATTAATTTAATCGAGAGTCCACGATTGGTTCACTCCTAGTTCACCGGAAAGATCAGATTTCAGCTAAAGTAAGAAATCAAATCGGCAAATGTCTCGAAATTAATTAGAAATCAATTATTAAATAACTTCTGAAGTTCGATGCGAAAGTTGGCGAAGTTCACGCGCAAGATCCACCGCGAAAAACATTGGCCTGCTGACACAACTTCGGTGAACTCCTCGAGAAATCGAATTCTCTTTCAAACAGAACCTTTCGCGTCGTCGGAAAAATGAATGGTTATCGCGCATTCCCGCATTACGTGCTCTGTTATTGATAGGACACACCCTGTATTTAGTGGTACGCGTAAAATGACCGGGCCATCTGTCTTACGAGGGTAACGGAGAGGCGAGGGGGAGAGGGGGGAGGTGAACGAAGGCGAACACCGGGATGGGCGAAGATAACACGATGGAAGACTCTTCAGCTGAAAAAAAATAACGAGCGCGATCATCTAATGTCCTGGAAGCCGGGGTTTTTTCCCTCATATCCAATCCAACCCTGCGTAGTAATAGTCTCGCCCTTACTGAGCGAAGTCACGATGCTTTAGGGGTGGGTGATAGACACAGGGGCGTATAATATGACACCTTCACGCGCTTATTATGAGCCTCGCGAGCGAGCGAACGAACGAACGAACGAACGAACAAACGAACGAAAGAGAGCGAGAAAATTTCTGTTCTCGTCCTACTCGGCAATTCGTATATCGAGTTGCGAGTCACACGTAAACGTGACATCTGCCTGCGCTATTTTTCGCGAATGAGAATTTTCCGCTCCGTGTCAGAATAATAGAAATCGTCCGCGAGAAAATTGCCAAATTTAACGGATCTAATTGGCATAAAAGCAATAACATGTCACTTTTCTATTCTATGAAATTATTCATGCTGTAAATCCATTAATGCCACGGGACATCCGACATCTCGGTGTCCGTTGAACGGGCGTCGTAAATGGCGAGGGATTATCTTATTTCATTGCAAAATATTCAAACATTCGATTTTTTTTTTTTAATGCCTCGAGACGATTAAGAATAAATGCTTAGTCGCTTCTCTCTCGGGCTATTCTGCCTGCCAGAAAAACCTGTAATTTATGTTTCGTCTAACGCTCACGAGATATACGTCGTATATTTTTCAGGGGGTGTCCCAGTTCGATACGCTCATTATGTCTAACGTTATAATTTACTTTCTTTTTACATGCAAGGAGATATCCGGCGAAACCATTAAATAATAACAAGGCAATGATACGTGCATATCTCGCGAGCTTTCTTAATAGAAATGCGAATTTTTTTCTTGCAACTCAACGCGATGAACGTTAATGCGCGAGCTCCTTTCGCCACATCTGTGCGACCTAAATTTTGATTTAACTCGAACTAAGTTTTGTAATATCGAGCAATTATAGAGGGGGGAGGGGAAAGGGGAGAAGCTTTTCTGCAGACTAAAATGGAAATTGCACATAGACAGCAATTACGTTCACAGTACAATACGGTTACACCATGACGGCCAAAAATTGAATGGTATATTAAGCTGCGCATTAAATAATTAATCGACATTTTCGGATGATATTTCGAATCAGTCAATATTCACCAAATTGAATTAACATCGTTAAGAATCAATTATTGACCTCGATATATATTTTCTCACGTCTCGATTGGGACGAATAGAAATTTAGGTGACATGGTAAACTAATAAATAAATAATTTTGATTAGCTCCGAGTGCCATTAAATTTGTACCGCTATGGAAGAATCGGAGATTACCCGGGAAGGAAATCATTTACGACGTTTTAAGGGTAAGAAAGCGTGACACGGAGGTTTGCGACTTTCTTTGTGAAGCTACGTCGCGAGCAGACGATGTTAGGGGAGGAATCAGGGGTGGCTCAATATTCGGCTGTTGGGGCGGTCTTTCAAACTGCCGGGTGTCGCTTATCTTCTATATCAATAATGTCCTTACCTCACATTACATTCTGTTCGGAAGTTATTTAAATACGTGGGGAAAATTACATACTTAGGAGAAATACGTGAAGGGCTGAGCACTTTTTACTTATTACAGTGTTTACAGCACTTTAAGGGACTCTGATCACGAGATATATAAATACAAATTAGTATAATCCCTTCCTTTCAGGGTCCATTAAGATAATGACATAATTAAGAAAAGGTTAGGCTGTTATAATGAATATTTAAATTTTTCATGAAATTCAAAGTACATATAAATTGTGAGGATATCTTAACAAGAACAGTACGAAGCAATTACTTTTAACCGTTTCTATTTTTTTAATTAATATTTTTTTCTAACATTACACATACGCACGCACATAGATAGAATTTTAAAATTTTCCGACTTTAATATTTCAATGGAATAAAGAAAGTAATTGATGCAAAGTTAGAGAATTTCAAAATTGTATTTTTAATACGAGAACAAAGTTATTCATTTAAAAAATAAAAATGACTGCTCAGCATTTTTAATATTAAGAACAATAATTTAGTCATTTAGATAATTCATCCGAATCATCAAAAAAAGATGTTCCTCTTTTTAACGTAAAAGCGAATGGTGCAAAATAATTTAATTTATCGCCTTTCTTGTACAACCATATCCATTGAACGAGTTAAATATTCAATAAGCGAAAGTGCATCGTAACGAATATGATTAATATTAACTAATTGCGTCAATATTTATCTCGCATTAAATGCATGCCGCTGACAATATTAGCTTCACGATTGTCCGCATCCATGAAAATCTCCGCGTGGAAATGCGGCTCGCCGCTGGCCTCCTTAATCCACCTGCCGAAAATCGGGAATTAAAAGCCCCGCAATTAGCCGCGGCGAAAATAAACCGGGTGAAAACTAAAAATTAGTCGCGAGCGGACACATCTCCCGTGTATTTCGTCCCCTACGATTGACTTAACAACGGGCGGGAGGGTACGAGGGATTGTGAAGGGCTTATAATTCAAGAACTATTATTTCCTTGCCCTTTCGACGGCGGCGCCGGACAAAGTCATTGATGAATTGACTTGTTACCCGGGTCCACTACGACAGCTCCTACGGTGATCGACATTACGGTATGCATAACGATGCGCGTGTCAATCCCCAAAAAGCAACGCGGGGCGCCGCAAGTGTACGTGCCGACATGCGTGCGTGCGTGCGTGCGTGCGTGCGTGAGTATGTGCGTGCGTGAGCGTCAGATTCGAAACGCGACTTCCGTCGCCTTTGGGCGTTTCCGCAGGGCGATCGTTAACACCGCCACCACCCGCATCCAGAAATGTCGAACGCAAGATCTGATCTTTTCAAAATCGTCACTCCCCTGCTGGACGTTAATTGTAATGGAGAAAGAGAGAGAGAGAGAGAGAGAGAGAGAGAGAGAGAGAGAGAGAGAGAGAGAGAGAGATTGAGAGATAACGAAAGAGAGGAAAAAAGGCGGATAGAGAAAGAGAGGAAAAAAAATTCCGCGAATAATTACACAATGTAGATAAATTAAACGACGATTGCGTTTGCACAAATTAACGTTGTTAAATGGCAGGGAAGCTTCGTCGATCCGCGTCGCGCGGAGCGCAAAAACGACGTGCAATCGACGTGCAACCGTAAAAATGTAACTAATTTAATTGTCGTATGCAATAATCGATGTTTTATTGTACTCGAATATAATAATGCCGAGAGGATAGTAATTTCTCTCTCCTCCCTCTTTCTCTCTCTCTCCCTCTTTCGATGGTTAGATGGAATAAAATAAAACACATTTAAATCAAACAGGATCGAATAAAGCGGGACAAAACAGACCAAAATAAAATCAATTAAAATAAAGCGTGGATGAGAGCCAAAATGAAACAGAATTAGGTAAAATGGAACGGGGTAGGACACTACGAAAATGAGGCTAAATTAAATGAAGTTAAATTAAATTATGCGATATGGCACGAAATAAAATGGAATATATTAAGGTAAAAATAGAAAAAGGAAGGGGGGAAAAAGAAGAAAAAGCGAAGAGAGAGAGCGAGAGAGAGAGAGGGAAGGAGAGGGAAAAAGGTAGAGGTAGGAGGATTGACGGAAGAATAGCAAATAGAAAGAGGAATCGACGATCGCGATAAATTCAGCAACGCGCCGGATGACGGTACGCGCTCGTTCGCCATTTTGAACGGGAACGCGCGGCCCTTGGCACGCTTCTTTTCGCAAAATTACGGCGCGGATCGATCGCATGTCGCCTCTACCCGCGTATAATGATGCGCATTGTGCTGATCTCTTTTTCATGCGACACACACACACACACACACACACACACACACACACACACACACACACACACACACACACACACACACACACACACACGTGGGCGCGGGGGTAGAAGCGAAGGGGAGGGGGCGCAGAGCGCCGATGGACACGCGTGAATGTTTCACGAAGATACGGCCGATCGGGGCGAAAGGGCGACGTAATTATGAGTGAGCCGCAATTTTGCGCGCTGCGGATATCCGCACTCGATAGATCGAAATCGCGGAGCAACACGGCAGGTCGGTCAGCGTGACTGGGCCGATCGATCGGATTCATCGCCGCGCGCTATGCGCTCGGCCAAGACGAGTGCTGTCTGCAACGTCGTTGCGAAAATATTCATGCCTGCCGGCCATTCATGTGTAATTGAATTCGAGCATATAAGCGCCGCTTTCGTTCCCTCTCCCTCTTTCGTATGTTCGTTTTCTCTCTCTTTCTCTTTCTCTCTCTCTCTCTCTCTCTCTCTCTTTCTCTGCGTTTCTCCCTCTCTTCTTTTTCTCTTTCTCTCTTTTCTTCTTTCTATGCGGCAATTTATACCGCAATTTCAGGTCGTCATTGAAAACGCAGACGAGAGACAAGGCATACTTAAAGCGACAGCTACTTTGACATCGGGCAATCACTTTGCGATCATCTACCCACGGACATTAATCGAATTGGTCGTGTGTAAGCTTTTGAACATAATTCTGTTTAATGATCCGAATACTAATGGGCCGGCACGATATTACCTTTATATTTGGAACGCTTTTAAGAGGAGCGGGGTTTAATTAAACCCACCTACGCGTCGTTTCCTCGAGGTTTTGCGGTATAGCTGCATAAATGAATCACCCCCTGTGGCTGAATCAATATTTAATAACGATACATCAATAAACGTCTAATAAGTGCTCCGGCAAATGCGTCCGGGGGATATGTATTAATCTCGCTGTCTAAATATTAATCACCGCAAGATCAAACGAGCGAGTATAAAAATAGTTTTTCACCATTTTCCTCGGATGTTATGTAGGTCGCGTCTCCGTGACGGAAGTTCTCCCCGTCCCCCCATTTATTTCGAACCTCCTCGAC